>NC_066879.1:19929208-20256708 GCF_022985175.1 Labeo rohita | reverse complement strand
GGCGCACCCAATGAATATTAAGGAGCACCACAACTGCCAATTGAGAGGAACGGCCAGCAACAACCTGATGATTAATAGCTTCACCAGTCGAACCTGATCCTGAATTCTTTACCACACACTTCTTTTTAGTAATGCACTGACCTTGATTCTTCATGGCCGATTCTGATTGCCGATGCCTTACAAACAAATGGGCTGATTTTAAAAGCCTTTTTTTTTAATATAAATAATTATTTATTGCCTTAAGAAAGGGACAAGAATGAAAATATGAGTACATGAAAAAGATGTTTATTTTCTGTATTACAGGTCAAACTATGTCTATAGCCATTTAAAATAGAGGCAACCACTGCATTTTTAAATTTAATCCACACAAAGATCCTGCATGCATGAGCCGTTTCTGATTTAAATTAGATTATAATTTCAATATCTGAAGCAAAAACAGAATGGTCTGACAGACTTTCAGCTTTGTGAAGTTATGCTACATAAAACCCTTAGGCCAAACCACACATGAAAGTTAACTTACTCCAGCAATCAGGCGCTGTTTGACGGCTTTCTATGTATTTATTTATTTATTTTGAGTGCGCACGCTTCAAATGTAAGCACATGTCAGAACAGCACGCGAATGAAATGTTTAAGCAGTAAGGTTTAAAGCACATGCAAATAATGTACTTGTGTGATTTAGTAAGTGGAATTCTGCTGCTGAGTAAACATTTGGTGTGAATGTATGTCACGCGAGACTGAGGCAGAGCTGCAACTGGTAGAATGTGCGCTGTAGCACGATAGGCCTACTTTATTTCTTCATAATAGCAGATCGAAGGGATATTTTAATCGTCCACAATCAAAAAATGTTTATATCGCACACCCCTAATTGCAATGCAGTGAACAGAGATTGGTTGAAAGAAAACGTTTGGAGCAAAAACGACTGGTACCGAGTTCCAGCGGAGCACAGTGAGTGATTGACAGCTAATATCTAAAATCTGCATTAAAGCTAAGAATGTAAAGATGAAGTTTAATTGGTTATGTAAGCTAATGGTGGATAGAACGGCTCACTGTATCAGCTCACAGTGCCCTGAGTAATGATGCTGAAAATTCAGCTTTGCATCACTAGAATAAATTTTAAAATATATTCACATAGAAAACAGTTATTTTACAACATAGCTGTTTTTTCTGGATTTTTGATCAAATACATGCACCCTTGATGAGCATAAGAAACTGACAAAATAAATAAAAAATAGTATGGAAGCTATTTTCAACTCAAAAATTACTAGTTAATTTCAAAATTATTTACAGGGAAATGGCACGTAAGTATTGGATTTTTGAAGTAGAAAGACTCAATATTAGAAATAATATTTTCTAGTAAATGCATACACCAACAATCTTTGTTTTATTTGCAGCTAACAATTCTCTTTTTCCCCCATGTAGGATATTTCCCATATGCTCTCTCGCGTACATTGTTTTAAATGATGAGCAACCTGCTCGCTCTCAAGTCACACATGGAGGAGGATACAAAAAGCCACGGGCGCAATACATTTTCTCATGGAAATCCAGAGAACATTTTACTTACAAATTCATCAAAGGTCGCCACATAACAGTACAATGCGAGATGTGTTTGCCAGCAACCGAACTTCTATCCGCTTCAAAAGATTCAACCTCTAACCTGAAGAAGCATCTTGAGGTAAGTCTCACTCATCATTTCAAGGGATCACCCAGTTCACCCAAAAATGCTAAAATCTGTCATCATTTACTCACCCTCACGCTTTTTCAAAGCATTCCGGCTATTTATTTCTTCCAAACAATAGGAACAAACTAAAACAAAAGTCATAATTAAGAGAATAACTTGGTAGAAAGTACAGTAGATATCCACAAACCGCATATTAATCTTTCTTCTCTGAGCTACATCTGTGAAATAATCAATACTTGTTGCTTTTGAATGGACATTAAACAAACTACACATATTTTGAGTAGTATTTATTTGTACAAACTCATGGATACATCCCACTATGCAAACTATGCTTGATTTCTTGAAATGTCAATCAAATCTTGGTTTTCTAAAAAGTAATTCCTGGCCAGATTAAGCTGCAATGTGCACCAGACCTTGTGCCGCAAGTCAAAAGTGCAATTACACAAGACCAGGCTCCACAAAGTGTGCAAAAAGTGGAATTTCTCCCTTGCTGGATCATCAAACCATCCACCCCTCTTCAAATCTCACCTGAATTATCAGATTCCTACAGCTAATTCTGCTAATCACAAAGCCTTGGCATTGAGATGAAAAACCTGTTAGACATAAAATGGCAAGATTCCTTTATGTGTATAAGCGAGTGATTTTTGGCCAGATTTTGCACTAGGCCCTCACTTTCAGTGCTGGAGAGAAGAAGGCGAGCAGCCCGCATCCAAGAGCGCCTCCTGCCAAGCTGCCGTCAGACAGGCCAGAACAGCCCGAGGAGAGAGTCCGCCATGCATGATCAAATGCGTCACTAATACCTCTGACCGGGTCCAGGGCTTCTCTCTCTGATGCGCGCCCATGTTTTCTCAGGCCATTCTGAATTTGGTACAAACGCTGGATGAAGGGAACTAAAGGCGGATATGTAAATGACAGCAGGGAAAAATCTTCAGTGGCAATAACTGGGCATAAAACCCTGCAAGCTGTCTATAAGAATGCAAATATGCACATGGGTCATTTCTGCTACACTTGTCATATCCCCTTCATGCACATATTGGATAAAACAACAAACCCAGTTTTTATATCCAACAATATTTATGAAGAAAGAAGTCTAGGATGTGGCCGAATTTGGGAAAGGAAATGACATGTACTAGGGAACCTTTAAAGGGAATATGAGATGGGAGGAAAAAATATATATTTAATGCTTTCTCTTGCAGTTATATTGTTGGGTAATTATACTGCATATAAATTGCGGGCATCAGGGAGCTTTTGAATCTGCGCTCGCTTTGTACTTTCACTTTCAAGATTTGCAATCACACATACTCTGTGTAAACTACAAAGCGCAAAGCACTTACCACACAATTTACAAAACTAGATATTTGTTACTGGTGCTCAGGATCTACAAATCATTCACCATCGTCCTATCAGTCACCTCTCCTTACTCTATATTTGGGAAGAAAAATTTTATGTGATGTCATGTAACAGTCTACCGCTAGCAAGCAGCTAAACATGTCCCTTTAGTAGCTCCGCAGAATGCGTTATTCATTTTCTGTGCCTTTCAGTATTCGGATTCATTATTCACACACCTTTTGAACATACAGATGAATCCTTTCATTTCGCTTTCAGCTGATGGCGTAATTTTTTGGCACTAGTACTAACAATGTTGCCACAAATCCGCCAATTTATTAAGAAATATTCCAGATGATTGTTTAATTCATTCTTTCTCTAATCAAGTTACAAAACATGATTCTTTGGGAATGTTGTTTCAACTGGGAATCCTGTCAAACATTTTTTTTCACTGTGTACTCAATATTGCTTTCCATTCAGACAGCCTTGATTAATATATTTTTAAAAACCTTGTAAGAGACCCCCTTCATTAAATATATATTAGTGGTTCAAAAGTTTGGGGTCAGTAAGATTTATTTATTTATTTATTTATTTGAATTCTTATTAAATAAATATTTTAAAAATGTTTTTTAAATAAATAAATAAATAAATAAATAAATACTGTGCAATATTATTACAATTCAAAATAATTGTTTTAATTTTTTTTAGATATATTTTAAAAATTAAATTTATATCTGGGATGGCAAGATTGAATTTTCAGCAGCCATTATGGCAGTGTTCCACATTATTATATCCAGGTTATTTATTTATTTATTTATTTATTCATTTATTTATTTATTTATTTATTTTTCATGTTTTTAAAAACAGTCTCTTCTGCTCACCAATCCTGCATTTATTTAATCCAAAGTACAGCAAAAACAGTAACATTTTGAAATATTTTTACTATTTAAAATAACTGTTTTCTATTTGAATATATTTTAAAATATAATTTATTTCTGATTTCAAAGCTGATTTTTCAGCATTGTTACTCCAGTCTTTAGTGTAACATCGATCCTTCAGAAATCATTCTAATATTCTGATTTGCTTTTAAATAAACATTATTATTATTATTATTATTATTATGTTGACATTTTTTCAGGTTTATTTTGATAAATAGAAAATTCTAAAGAACAACATTTATCTGAAATATATTTTTTGTATTATAAATGTCTTTAATATCACTTTTGATCAATTTAAAGCATCCTTGCTAAATATAAGTATTAATTTGTATAATTTCTAATTTCTAATAAAAAATATTATTATTATTATTATTATTATTATTATTATTATTATTATTATTATTATGTTGAAAACAACTGCGTAGAATTTTTTCAGGTTTATTTTGTTAAACAGAAAATTCTAAAGAACAACATTTATTTGAAATTTTTGTTGTATTATTTTGTATTACATTATATGTCTTTATTATCATTTTTGATCAATTTAAAGCAACCTTGCTAAATATAAGTGTTAATTTGTATAATTTCTAATTTCTAATAAAAAAGTACTGACTTTCATCAAAGAATCCTGAAAAAAATGTATTAATAATAATAATAATAATAATAATAATAATAATAATAATAATAATAATAAATGTTTCTTGAACTGCAAATCGGCATATTAGAATGTGACACTGAAGACTTGAGATGCTATACATTTTAAAATATATTCAAATAGAAGGCAGTTTTTTTATAGTAAAAAATATAATACAGACTTGGTGAGCAGAAGAGACTAGTGTGTGTGTCTATATATATACATATATATATATATATATACACACACACACATATATATATATATATATACACATATATATATATATATATATATATATATATATATATATATATATATATATATATATATATATATATATATATGACACAAACACACTCAAGTAAGCTTATGGTGATACTCATGTAAGCTAATTTTCATCCCTTTCATTATTTCACCATTGTGTAAGTAATCAAGTCAGTAATCAATAATCTGCCCGAGTCTGACCACAGGCATATTTCTCAAAGTCTCTCATACCCTTTTATAGAAATACTTCTCAATGAAACAGCACAAGCATATAAAGTACCACATAATAGGCATGAGCCACATCATATCTTATTTTAAAAGCAGATATCGAAAGGCCTTGCAGGCAAAATGCACATATTTTTGGCTGGCTTGCTGTCTGAAAAGATACCCGTCTCCTTCCTTGGTCAGCTATCGTGAACTCAAGAGGATGAGAGATAAGAGCAGACATCAAAGAAACAGAAGGAGGCGGTAAATGGCGCGTTTCCTCGGGACCGATGCTCTCTCTCTCTGCACAGGTCATTGTTTCGGCTTCTGCAGTAATTATGTTGACATTTACATCAAGGCCCAGACAGACCCGGCCAAGCGCTCTCCCTTCATGGTAGCTAATGCACTTCACAAAAATGCCCATTCAAACCGTGCTGGTCTCGTCTATGGGACTTGTGCTTTATTGACTGAGTCATTACCTCGATCTTGCTTGCCTGTTTGCTTTCATGCACAACCACTAAAACAACACGTTCTCCTCATTACAGGAAAAGTTTGCCCAAAATTAAAATTCGGTCTGTATTTACTCTCCCTCTTGTCTTTTCAGACCCGCACACTGTTGTTTTCTGAGGAACACAAAAGGAAAATTGACAAATTGTAGCCGCAAAAATGGCTTAAAAGCACCATATGAGACGTGCACTGTGTTTCAAGTCTTCAGAAGACATACAATAGCTTTGTGTGAGGAACAGCCTGAAATTTAAGCCATTATTCAAGTCTTACCACTGCTTTTATGGCATTTTTGTGTTCTTCTTGAAGAATGAAAGCATTATTCATTGTAACAGCATGGGAAAAATAGCTTTTTATTCCTAAAAATATTCCTTTAAATTATGCTGTTATTTCCACAATGCTATCATATGGCTTTAGAAGAACAGGGATATAATACTACATCAAAATAAAATAAAACTAGGGCTGTCAAATGATTAATCGTGATTAATCACATACAAAATAAAAGTTTGAGTTTGTAGTGTGCAATTATTATGTATATATAAACAAACACAAATTAATGTATATATTTAAGAGAAATATGTTATGTACAAAATATTTTTATGTATAAAATAAATTATATAAAAATTATAATAAACACATATACTTATAAATATATACATGGATGTGTTTGTATTTATATATACATAATAATTACACACAGCACACACATGTATATTAGGCAAATTCAAACTTTTATTTTGTATGCGATTAATTGCAATTAATCATTTGACAGCCCTAAATAAAATAAAATAAAATAAAATAAAATAAAATAAAATAAAATAAAATCATAATATTTAGGTAAAATATTTGTTTAAAGCAACTCAAACTTTTATTTGGTATGCGATTAATCGCAATTAATTGTTTGACATCCCTAAATAGGACAAAATAAAATAAAATAAAATCGTAATATTTAGGTAAAATGTTTGTTTAAAGCAACTCAAACTTCTATTTTGTATGCGATTAATCGCAATTAATCATTTGGGAGGCCTAAAATAAAATAAAATAAAATAAAATAAAATAAATAAAATAAATATTTAGTTAAACTGTTTTTACATTTGAACATTTAAAGAAATGGACACAGATCTGACAGCAATTAAAAAGGTAGAATACTGTTTTAGCATGATTTTTGAATATGTTATGTTTAATTTTAAGTTTCCAATAGAATAAAAAAGTAATCTAAAAGTAATCTAGAAGTAATCTGAAAAGTAGTCTACTACCGTTTACATCATGTAATCTGTAATCAGTAATGGATTACATTTTGTAAGTAATCTACCCAGCTCTGATAACCAAGAAAGGTAGAAGAGAACAAAGACAATAAAGAGAAGTTAATGACGCCCAGCCTGTTCACATGTTTCTGAAAGCAATATCACTTTCCGAGCTGCCCCGAACGTCTGAAGACTCGGTGTGTGTCACAGTAGCCTTGAGTGAGCTGAAACAGACAGACCCTAATAAATTCTGACATGGATTAGCCACACTCACACTCACACTATTTCCCGGCTCCTCTTAAATAATGGAGACGAACAAGTGCAGGAAAGGAAATATAAACAGACAAATTGACTTTTAAATTATATTTCTGCCCCACTGCCTTGAGAAACTCTCCGCTTTGGTGTAACCAGTTTTCACCGCCTGAGAACAAATTTCATAACCATGACTAACGCCGTACAGCAGTCGTCTCATTCGCCCGCCCGATCGGAGTCTCTGCGTGTGGTGCCATGAAGGATTTATGAAACAATTATGAAAAGATTGTGTTTCTGAGGAAAACTGCTTAACAATTCTGGTGAATATGTTTTGGAGAGGCAGGTATACTGGGAAACACAGACAGCAGACTTATTTATGCATGTAATGACACTATTGCACGCGGTGCACGTAAACAGAATTACCCTAGCGAATGTCTTCATCTTTACCGAAAAGATGACGTATGAAATTTAGTGGCTGTGAAACTAATAATCCTTTATGACAGAACAAAGGACAATGCGTAAACCAGCACATATTCATAACTGCATATAGTGTTTCTTAAAAATGCAATCCCTTTTTATTATTTAGTTATAAGAAAATCACATTAGTGCTGTTTTGAAAACTTGCATGTTTTAATAATTTATTTTTGCTATTTTTCAAATGAATTTTATCTTTTTCCCCACATCCAGAATTTCAAAAGTAACACAAACACGCACACACACTACCAGTCAAAAGTTTTTGATTTTTAAAAGACTTTAAAAAGATTTGTAATGTTTTTAAAGAATCTCTGCATTTATTTGATGCATAAACAGTAATATTGTGAAATCCTTTTACTAAACATAACTGCTTTCTATTTGAATATATTTTAAAATGTAATTTATTCCTGTGATCAAAGCTAAATTTTCAGCATCATTACTCCAGTCTTCTTTGATGATTAAAAAGATCCAAAGATCAGCATTTATCTGAAATAAAACCCTCTTGTAGCATTATACACTATACCATTCAAAAGCTTGGAGTCAGTATTTTATTTATGTATTATTTTTATTTTTTATTTATTTATTTATTTTATTTATTTATTTATTTTTTTTTTTGGCTGTACTTTGGACCAAATAAAATCAGGCTTGGTGAGCATAGGAGACTTTTTTAAAAAACATTAAAAATCGTACTGTTACAAACTTTTGACTGGTAGTGTATGTATTAGTTTGTTCAAATAAAGAGTAAAATAAACAACTCTTTTCATATTTATTGCGTTAAAATATTTTAAGTGAATATTTTATGACTGTACCTCAGTTGTGGCTTAAAAAAAAGTAAAAGTTTTACTTTTTGGTTTAACAATATATTCTAAAATTATAAATTCTAATCATATTTTATTAGATTAAATTATTAAATTAATTATCAATTACAAAAATATAAAAGTAGCTAAATGACCATTAACTCATTTTATTTTATAATTTAATTTTTCAATTATTTTGAAAATATTTAATTGTGCATTAATACATACAATTATGTATTAATGCACAATTTTAAGCCACAGTTGTGGCTTAAAAAAAAAAAAAAAGTAAAAGTTATACCTTTTGGTTTAACAATACGTTATAAAATTATAAATTCTAATCATATTTTAAATTAATTATCAATTACAAAAATAAAATTAATTATTAATTATAAAAGTATGTAAGTAAATGGCCAATGAATCATTTAATTTTATAATTTATTTTTTTATTTATTTTCAAAAATATTTAATTGTGTGCATTAATACATATAATTATGCAAATTACCCTTATAGCATTTAGCACTGACTATTATATGAACAAAAAAATATATTTTTTATTAAAAAAAATATTTTATTTTATTTTAAATTGTTAAATTGTTTATTTTAAATTTAACTTTAAATCTCTTTAATTGTCCATAGATAAAGAAATATTTTATGAGTAAAAAAAAAAAAAAAATCATTAATTTTGCTGTCTTTATTACTTTTTTTTTTTTTTGGTTTACCAAGGAGACATCAGTGCAAGTGAAGAGCTTGAAAAAGCAAACCTGACTTTTATTGTAAAGAAAGAAAGAAAGGCAAAGTTTTTTGGGGGGGGAATGAACTATCCCTTTAAGTCTATAGGGCCTAAGTATCCATGAATAAAGAAATGTTCTACGCAAGTAAAAAAAGAGGTTGCTTAAACTTTGTGGCACTGTGTGTATGTTTAGCTATGATTACCTCATCAGTCTTTTGTTGTTGTGGTTGTTGTTCTTTCTTCCCATTTTCACATTCACCATTTGTCACATTTAATGTTTACCTCAGCGCTCAGGCTAACATTCATTAGCCGCGGTGTTAAAAATGACTTTTAAAGCGAGTAATGTGCAGTCTATATTAGTTAATGCCACGGGGACAGATGCTTCATAGTAATAATTCAGGCATTCTTTCAAACAGTCCCATTGGTATTGTGTTGCTTAATATGAACTGAAAGGTGTAGAATGAAGATTAATGACGTCCTTCTCCCGCAGGTCTCACCGAACTACCGTGCTACACGAACGGGAGCGAAAGGCGACTGACCGCGACTTCATGCTTTGCCTGTTTGTTATGAGGTGGAAGTTGTAGATGTCAGAATAATGTGACCTCCTTGACCTCGGGCGAATCCGGCATGCGAGCGGAGCCGTCCAGATGCGTCTTTGATTCAAGGCAACAGGGACTGATTACTAAAACGAAGTAGTTTTCGCTTCAGCGGCGTTTGGTTCAAACCCAATCCTTTCACTGTGTAAGAAAACACAGGAAATTTGAACAAGCGGAGAAAACGTGAGTCTAATTGAGAAGTGCACGTCTTTGAGCAGTCATCTTCGAGAGAGAGACGAGTCCAAACCGCTGCTTGACTTTGCAGCCGTTAAGTACTAATACAACAGTCAAGCACTGACACACTTCTCTCCAAACTAGCTTTAGGGGTTGATGACGTAAGGCCACTCAAATGGCGTACCGCAGGAAAACCTGGTGAGGTTCGGAGAAAAATTATAAGATGTCAATTCTGTGCTCAATGTGATTCCGTGCAGCACTTTAATATAGCATCTGATCAAATATCATGGCATATGGGTAGTCAGGCGGCCATGCTAAGGTGCTAATGGTGCTAAAGGCTATATTAGCTCTATAGGAGGTGATCTGTTTTGCATTAGTACAGAAGCAACAAACTTAGCGAGAGACCATGTGAGAGAGTTGCTAATTTCATAAGCTGTCAACATGACATCAGTCGTCTATTTTCCAGAACATTTTGCTTCAAGGATAATTATGGCGCAAGATGTCGGGCAATTATATTTTGCCACACGATCACACGTAAAGGTGTGAACAAACATTCAGCTCACTTTGTCGGTGTCTCCATGTTAGCATATCGACACATAACACACCAGTCACTAGGTAAGATGAGACACCTATAAGATGAAGCATGTGACTATGTTTTCAGAAAGCAGCAATCGTACCATTTTGTCTGTTGAACGTTAGCACAGGTAAAATGTGATCATTTACAGCGGAGGTCAAAAGTTTACATACACCTTGCAGAATCTGCAAAGTGTTAATTATTTTACCAAAATAAAAGGGTCATACAAAATGCATGTTGTGTTTTTATTTAGTGCTGACCTGAATAAGATATTTCACATAAGAGACGTTTACATATAGTGCACAAGAAAAAATAACAGTCGAATTTATAAAAATGACCCCATTGAAAAGTATACATATGCTAGATTCTTAATACTGTGTTGTTACCTGTTTTTTTTTTCTTTTTTTTTTGTTTAGTGATAGTTGTTCATTAGTCGCTTGTTTGTCCTGAAGTTAAACTGCCTGCTGTTCTTCAGAAATATCCGTTAAGTCCCATAAATTCTTTGGTTTTTCAGCATTTTGTGTGTTTGAACCCTGTCCAACAATGACTGTTTAATTTTGAGATCCATCTTTTCACATTGAGGACAACTGAGAGACTCATATGCAACTATTACAGAAAGTTCAAACGTTCACTGATGCTCCAGAAGGAAAAACAATGCATTAAGAGCCGGGGGTGAAAACTTTTGAACAGAATGAAGATGTGTACATTTTTCTTATTTAAATATAAATATCATATTGTTTTTCCATTTAGTACTGCCCTTCAGAAGCTACAGAAGATGCTTACATGTTTCCCAGAAGACAAAATGAGTTAATTTTACCCTGACCTTCAAATTCAAAAAGTTTTCACCCCCCGTCTCTTTATTCATTGTGTTTCCTTCTGAACCTTCTGTAATAGTTGCAGTTGTTCTCAGTATGAAATGATGGATCTCAGAATCATACAGTCATTATTGGAAAGGGTTCAAATACACAAAAATGCTAAAAAAAACCAAAGAATTTGTAGGATCTGAAGGATTTTTTTTTGAAGAACGGCAGGCAGTTTAACTGTTCAGGACAAACAAAAGACTCATGAACAACTAAAAAAAAAAAAGAAACTGTGGATCATCCAAGCAACAACACAATATTAAGAATTTACCAAGCTTTGATGACTGATGATCAGAAAAATTAATAAACAGTTAAAAGGTAACTATTAAAAATAATAGCTGAATATAAGTTCACAAATAAAATATATTGTTTAAATTGTTACTGCCTTGAGTTACTATTTTTGAAAAAATATATTAAATGCCTAGAAACACTAACTTGATGATATTCATATTCATAAATGTGACCCTGGACCACAAAACCAGTCGTAAGTAGCGCGGGTATATTTGTAGCAATAGCCAAAAATACAGTGTATGGGTCAAAATTATTGATTTTTTTATTATGCCAAAAATCATTAGGATATTAGGTAAATATATAAATAAAGATATTTTGTACATTTTCTACTGTAAATATGTGAAAACTTAATTTTTGCTAATAACCTCATTTGGACAATTTTAAAGATGATTTTCTCAGTATTTTGATTTTTTTTTTTTGCACCATCAGATTCCAGATATTCAAATAATTGTATCCAATAATTGTATCTAATTGGCCAAACATTGTCATATCCTAACCAAACTACAGTTGGTTTTGTGGTCCAGAGTCACAAATGTTAGATTTAGATAATAAAAATGTAAACATAATATTTTTAAGCACTAAAATTACTAAATGGGTATAACTAAAACTGAACTAAAATCCTAAACCTACAATAAAATAAAAATAAAATACTAAAATATACAATAAAACAATACACTGTTGATTATTTGCAGATAATTCAAACAGGAAGATTTATTACGGTTTATTTGGCTCTCACAAGATGTGACAGCAGGGCTGGTCTAAGCCATTAAGTGGCATCGGTGATGCCTAGGGTGCCAAATGAGGCAGGATCTGCACTGTGTGATGGCTATAAAAAGCATGAAAGTTAGGCTTATATGTTGTGTGAAGCATACTGAACTATACTGAATTGGGACTGAAGCTTTCAAGCATGAAAAAAAAGACACCATGAAAGCATATGACTCATCTTCTTCCAAAGCCATATGATAGCTTTGAGTGAGGAACAAATGAAATTTAAGCCTTTATTCACTGATAATTCTTCACTTCAGAGGACTGAGACCAGAATCAGTGAGCAAAACACAGTAATTGATTCATGGACAAATCATTCAAACTAGTTTCACAACCGATTCATTGAAAAAACATTAAGTCAGGAACTGGATATTGCCACATATATCAAAAGCATGCAGAGAAGAGCGAAGGCTGATTAAATGGCGAAAATAAAAACACCATAAGCATATATCATCTCATTTATCAAACAGACAATATACCTTAAATTATTTATAAACTGTTACCTTCATTTTTCAATTAGTGTCAGTACTGCAAAGAAAACTTGTGTTACTCATTTCTTATCTGACTCCTCAAAATAATTAATATTTAAAAAAAAAAAAAAAAGAGTCTCATCCTACCCTGGTCTCTTCGATCTTTACAGATCTTGATGTGAATTAAAGAGGTGCTATTCATAAGACACAACAAAAACATCTTTAGCTGCACTAATAAATTAGAAACTGATCTTTAGGTAATTAATTTTGTTATGAATCATAGTTGTATTAAAGACAACATGTACTACATTGAACCATGACTCAGCGAATCACGAGTCTAATGACGTAGCGACCTCTAATCACTGCATCTCGTTCTTTTACCTTTCTATATGACCCTTATATTTTTGTCCTACACTTTCTTTTCTGTTGCTCTGCCATGTCATGGCTGACTCATCTCATTATCCATCTCAGCGAGTCCCCTCACCACCTCGAGTCAGGTGCTGGCGCGTTGGGCACGTCGGTAACCGTGGCAATATGACACCCAGTGAGAGGCTGTGATATATATAGCAGGCCTCTAGTGAGAGTCCCCAGTGTCAGTCCGGCCCACTCCGCCCCCGAGATCTGTTCTATTGATCTACGTAAATGAGGCATCTGTCTCACACTCAAAATAGCCCTTAGAAATTACACTGATCCCAACTGGCCTCTCCGTCAATGTCAGGTCACACCGGTGTTTGTCGCCAAACTGTCAGAGAGATGTGCTTACTTTATGCGAGGTGAGCGCGAGACGCAAAGATGTCATTTTCTCCACAGGAGAACATATCAATATCAATATCAAAATCAAATTGACTCCGCACTTTCCTTTCAGTTTAACTGTCAACTTCCTACACTTTGAGCTCCTTTATCATACAGTACCTACAAATGTAAAGTCTGCACTCTTGTGTCAGGCCTCAGAGCGTTCAGCAGAATATGTACACACAGATTTATGACTGGAATCCATCAGAAGTGCTTACGGACTGACGCAGCAGAGGTCACGTCACACATTCAGGTCACTAGACAGAACAGACTCAGTATAAATTATGTCTGCAGTAGAATATTACATTATTATTCTAAAAGCTCATCCATGTCACAAATATACATCAAAGCGTGGACATATCAACAGTAGACAGACAGATGTATAGAACCAAAGCAGGCAGATACATCATAAAAAAAAAGACAGACAAATATACACAGACAGATGATAAATAGATAGATAGATAGACAGACAGACAGACAGACAGATAGACAGATAGAGAGACAGATAGATAGATAGACAGACAGATAGAGAGACAGATAGAGAGACAAATAGATAGATAGATAGATCTTTCAACCTGATCTCATTACGAAAACATACCTTTGGTAACTTTTCTGCAAGATGCAAAATACGTACCAATAAGTACATATGGCTGCAGTTTCCAACAGAAATAAACACTAGAGACGGTAAAACAGCGAGCATGTGTAATCATTTTCGTACACAGTTATGATTACAGCTCCAGAAAGAAGGACAGACAGATAGATCCAAGAGAGACAGACAGACAAATCCAAGAAAGACTTACAGACATGCATATAAAGACAGACAGACTGATCCAAGACAGATAGATGGATAGACAGACAGACAGACAGACAGACAGACAGATAGATAGATAGATAGATAGATAGATAGATAGATAGATAGATAGATAGATAGATAGATAGATCAAAGAGAGACAGATTGATAGACGTGCACAGAAAGACAGACAGACAGACAGACAGATAGATAGATAGATAGATAGATAGATAGATAGATAGATAGATAGATAGATAGATAGATAGATAGATAGACAGACAGATAGACAGATAGATTCAGGAGAGACAGACATACACAGACAGACAGGCAGAGAGATAGACCGATCCAAGACAGATAGATGGATAGAAAGACAGACAGACAGATAGATAGATCCAAGAAAGACAGACAGATAGACAGATAGATCCAAGAAATAGACTGATAGACATGCACAGAATGACAGACAGACAGATAGATAGATCCAAGAGAGACAGGCTGATAGACATGCACATAAAGACAGATAGATAGAAAGAAAAAGAGACAGATAGACATAGATTCAAGAGACAGACTGATAGACATGCACAGAAAGACAGACAGACAGACAGATAACATATCATCTGCACTACACCTAAACCTACCCGACAGTATGAACAAAAGCGAATGTGATGTATAAACACCATCACAAGCATGCTGTTTTAGCTTGTTTTTCGATTTCTCAGCTCTCAGTTCTTCCATGTTTTTCACAGGATTCGTACCTAAGGATTCCGCATCCTAAGTCCAGTTCTGTGCCGGCTGAGCAAACTTGTAACATCCAGTGTTGTGCCCATTTTCGACACCCTGCCAAATTATTACCCCCTCTCGCTGAAATCGCTAAATGATTGCCTAATCCTAATCATTACCCCTCCCCCGCACCTAACCCTAAACCTAGGGGTAGTAATACTACGGGGGTAGTAATCTGGCGGGGATCAGAATTTGGCACAACACCGGAAAGCAAAACATATGGAGCTGTAATCATAACTGTGTATGAAAATGATTACAGGTTTTACCGTCTCTAGTGTTTATTTCTGTTGGAAACTGCAGCCATATGTACTTATTGGTACGTATTTTGCATCTTGCAGAAAGGTATGTTTTCGACATGAGATCAGGTAGACAGACAGACTGGTAGACAGACAGACAGACAGACAGACATCAAAGTGTAACACAGAGTCAGTCTTTAAGAATATATAGTATGTGTGTAAGAATGAGGAATATGCTAATCAAACATGATTGTGAAGCTTCAGAGGGGACCCGGGGACATCATTAGCCTCACTGATGATCTCACACACACACACACACACACACACACACAGAGCTCCTGTAGCGCAGCCATCATCGACCCACACTAGCTGGCGAAGAGCTACAGGTCAATGTATTGTTCTTGTTGTTATTATTATTATAATTATTGCATTTATTATTATTATTACTATAGTCCTGAGTGGACTTGTTATATTCATTGTCTCTCTCTCGCTTGGTGACAACTTAATTAGTGCTAGGCATTAGGAAAATAACACAGAGATAGAGAGATGGAGAGAGAGAGGTGTGCCAATGAACTTGACTGCTTTTCCATATGGTGTCCAGTGAGCAAGTGCTGACCAGCAATATGTCCACTATAAATGTGACAGCTCCATGGTTCAGTTTAAGTCTCTGGGCCGAGTGCTCATGTTTGCTTGGCGAATTCCTTCATGTTGATGGTTGCCAGTGACTGTGGGCCTATTGCAACCAAGACTGTACAGAAATATGTGACGCCATGTTGAGCTTTATCCAACACGTCACCATTTATCAAAAATAGACATCCGTTATGGTGTCATTCACAGCAAGTCATCCGCCATATGCGTTGTTATTCACCGGCATGAGTTAGAGCCATGGGATCTTCTGTAGAAATAGAAATACATGAGGGATTTGAGATAAACGAAGCTAACAATCGTCTCTCAATTATGCCAAAATAGAAATGTCAACTTTATATGTCAATTTAGTGAAATTATAATGTGGAAAAATACACTCAATACAACATTAATCAAACCCTATATAGGCATCACAGCTGGCAAAGGGGCATGTCTGATTTGTCTTGACATGTATATATTGGCATTATTATGTAATCATAATAAAAATTATTATTGCTGGTCTTCAATGATAATGTCAAGTTACTTTAATGTATTTGCACCAAAAAATGATAAGGATTTATGCTGATATCATCCAAAACCACACTTTGCCAGGGGAGTTTCCAAACTTTTGGAGGGCAGTGTAATTGTAGTAAATTATTTTTCATACATTTTTTTAAGTAAATCCCATTTCATACACACACATAAAAATGTAACTGAACACACACACACACACACAGTCTGGTTTATTATCTTTGTGGGGACTCTCCATAAGCGCAATGGTTTGTATACTGTCCACACTGTATTTTCTATCCCCTTACCCTACCCCTACCCCTAAACCTAACCCTTACAGAAAACTTTCTGCATTTTTACTTTATCAAAAAAAAACTCATTCTGTATGATTTATAAGCTTTTGTACCCATGGGGACCTCAAGCCAGTCCCCACAATGTAAAAAATTTCAGGTTTTACTGTCCTTGTGGGGACATTTGGTCCCCACAATGTAGCAAAAACAAGTACACACACACACACACACACATACATACATACATATATATACACACACATATATATATATATATATATATATATATATATATATATATATATAATACAAAAATTAGTTGTGATAAATATTTGTCTAAGTTGCTAGTAAATTGCCATTCCTATTCCAAACACTCCCTCCAAAAAACTAATATAAAATATAATAATATAATATAATATAATATAATATAATATAATATAATATAATATAATAAAAAATTAGTTGTGATAAATATTTGTCTAAATGGCTAGTAAATTTGCCATCCCTATTCCAAACACTCCCACAAAACAAAACTAAACTAAACTAAACTAAACTAAACTAAACTAAATATAATATAATATAATATAATATAATATAATATAATAAAAAAAAATTAGTTGTGATAAATATTTGTCTAAATTGCTAGTTAATTGCCATCCCTATTCCAAACACTCCCACAAAACAAAACAAACCTAATATAATGTAATATAATATAATATAATATAACATAATATAATATAATATAATATAATATAATATAATATAATATAATATAATATAATATAATATAAAACATTAATTATGAAACATATTTCTTTTAATTGCCAGTAAACTGCCATCTCTATTCCATACACTCACACACAAAAGTAATGTAATATAATATAATATAATATAACATGATATAATTTATTGTTAAATATCATTAAATATTATTTAGAATATCATGTAATTAACTCAATTAAAATTTAAAATAAATGGCCTGTCCTATTCCAAACACACAAAATTAACAAAAATAATAATTTTCTATAATCATTAACTGTGATACATTTTTTTGGAATATCATGTACAGTAATTTACTTGATTAAAATGTAAAAATGTAAATCACCAGTCCTATTCCAAACACACTGAAGCCAAATAACCACAACTGACACTAAGCCATTTATAGCAAACAGCCTAGTTAGAAATGACAACGGCCTGAGCAGAATAGGAAGCGGTTTGCTCCAGTCAGTCCATCAGAGTTCAGCCTAACAGCATGCAGCACAAGAAGGGGAGAAGGACAGTAGCTGTCATTTAACACAACTTGCCCTCCGAGCCTGTAGTCAAACAGCTTCGTAACACTAGACTTCGTCACATGAGCTCTCTCTCTCTCTATCTTCTGTCAGCTTAAGTGACAAGTGACCTAAAATCTCACCTTGCATGAACCAACCCCGCTTCTTCCTGTTGAGACGACTGTCAAGTGGGGTGCCCTACAACCATGCACCAAAACGAATACAAAACAATGTTGACAAACAACAGAGAGAAAAAAAGTAAACAAAAAAAATCCAGTAAAAATAAAGATGCCAACATGACAGACCTCAAGGACACGAGAATAGGTCTGCTCCCGTAGATCCAGAGAGAGAGAGGGAGAGAGAGATTTGCAAGAGGAGGCCAGGAGGACTGTTTTTGTTCACAGAATTCCCTTGACAGCTGAAGGGACAAGGTTACCTATTAAAGGCCCTTCTGTAAATCGCATGCTCATCAGCACTTCATTTGATATGCTGATATCAAAAACAATCAGCAACAACATTCTCTCTTCCGTGAATGAATATAGAGGTCAAACCAGTAGCTATTCACTTTTTGACATAGCAAGTCTTCATTTTGGCACTTTATCATTATTTATGATGCAGTATTCAAGTCCAAACATTTTACCGCACCTGACATCGAGGTGAACTGGTGCATTCCATGGACGAGAATCCATTAAATGCATTATTAGACAATTTTCCAAGGCTGCGTGACATATTAAACCCATTTAAAAAAATAATAAAGCATAATCAGGGCTCTACACTTACTTTTATTTTAAGGAACACTTGTGCTCCTAACTTATAAAATTTAGGAGCACAGTCAAACTTTTAGGAGCAATCAGTCAAAAATCTGATCAAAAATTAGCCTTCCCATTATGAAGTGATATTTGACTCCTGAAAGATTTGAAGGGGAATTTTGTTTTTAGCTTTGTAATAGCATTTTTTACCTTTATTAAAAGTGTTATCTTTTAGGTCATTTTTTTTTATTATATTAAGCTTTTTAAAATTTCTAATTAAAACAACAGAATAAGAACAAGTAGAATAAGAATAAGTTACCAATTAATTGAAATCAGTATTAGCAAAATGAATTTGTACTACAGAGGTGGCATAGAAGAACACAAAAAGGCTTGAACACTGTAAAAAAATAAAAAACAATTTGTTGAATCAGCTTAAAATAATTTGTTACCCTGCTGCCTTAAAATTTTAAGTTCAGTCAACTAAAATAAGTTTAGTCAACTTGAAATGTTAAGTTGTACTAAGTAACAACTTAGATATTTGTGTTTGATAAGCTTAACAGATGGGTAAGTAACCCAGCTGCCTTAAAATTTTAAGTTGATTCAACTCAAATATCCAAGTTTTCATTTAGTATAATTTAACATTTCAAGTTGAATAAACTGTTTTTGAGTTGACTGAACTTAAAATTTTAAGGCAGCCAGGTTACAAATTATTTTAAGTTGACTCAACAAATTGTTTTTTACAGTGTAGGTGTATTTTCAAATGTTTAATGAGGCTCAGAGGTGGCATGAGTCCAATCAAATTCATAAATTCATGTTAGATTAATGTTTTAAATATAAAATGTTGAATGCAGAAATATTAAATGATTCACTGATTTAATTACTGAATCATATCATTCATTTGATTCATTTGAATGGCTGATTAATTCGGGAATAAAACAAGTCTGTCTTTATGAATGGGAAATTGAATCACTGACTCACTAGATTTGTTTAAAAACGTATGTTTATTCATAAACTAAACACTGCTGTGTTTGAGTGGAGATGTGCAGCGGCTCAGTTGTGACTTGTTTCAAACTATTTTTGACGATGAAATAAAGCTAAATCAGGTAATAGTGTTATAGTATTATAGTCAGACAATATAAGTCACTTAATATGAACTTATTGGTTATTAAACTGTTGTATTGAATCAATATCTCATTTACAAACTCCCTTAAAAGTCATTAAAAGCTGTCACTCATCTTAGTTCATTGCGATCGCAATCCCATCCCATGTTATAATGCATAATGCACATTAGTTTATAATTCCTTTATGTATTAACAACTTTGTTCAATAAAATCATGTGATTACTTGCTTTTGATACTTTATTTTAACCAATTATTATTGCTTCATTGCTATTATATAGGTATTTTAAGTCTGTATTACATGTATTTTAAGTCTGTATATTTATTTATTCATTGTTCAAAACTTTTTACACTAACTTTTTTTTCTCCCTTTTCAAATCTCTGATATCTGATATCACTATTCTGATATCACATCAGAAAGACATTTATTTTCAATAAAAATAAAGACAATTATCAAGAAGTTGCAAATGAAGTATCAGATAGCAATCTGCTATTTTAACAGTGTAAATAGAATCTATAGCTATTTGCAATTAGTATAAATAGCATATTGCTAAAAACATATTGCTAAATTTCACTTAGTGTAAATAGCCTATATCGCTGTTTACACTTAGTGCAAATAGACGCTGCCAAAAATGAATTATAATGACACGAATACTCAATTAATCATCAGAATAACTGACAGATTACTTGATTACCAAAATAATTGTTAGTGACAGCCCTAATAAGTTTTGAACCAGTTTAATGTTTTTAAACATTTTTTATTACAATTTATAATAAACGTTTTCTATTTTAGTATATATTAATATCATTAATTCTGTTATGGTAAAGCTGAAATTTTAACAGCCATTACTCCAGTATTTAGTGTCACATGATGCTTCAGAAATCATTCTAATATGCTCATTCGAAGGTCAAGAAAGATTTCTTATTATCAGTGTCGAAAACAGTTGTGTTGTTTAATATGTCTGTGGAAA
The DNA here is from genome assembly GCF_022985175.1 of Labeo rohita. Taxonomy (NCBI): domain Eukaryota; kingdom Metazoa; phylum Chordata; class Actinopteri; order Cypriniformes; family Cyprinidae; genus Labeo; species Labeo rohita. Next base: position 20,235,808 of record NC_066879.1, on the reverse strand, counting down.
TTGTGAAACATCTAGATCATTTTGAGAATTTGAAAGTTCAAAAGCATTTATTTAAAATAAAAATGTGACCCTGGACCACAAAACCAGTCATAAGTAGCACTGGCATATTTGTAGCAATAGCCAAAAATACATAATATGGGTAAAAATTATTGAAATATTTTCTTTTATGCCAAAAATCATTAGGATATTAAGTAAAGATCATGTTCCATGAAGATATTTTGTAAATTTCTACCATAAATTTCTCACAACTTAATTTTTGATTAGTAATATACATTGTTAAGAACTTAATTTGGACAACTTTAAAGGTGATTTCTCAGGATTCTGATTTTGTATTATTTTTTTTTTTTTTTTTTTGCACCTTCAGATTCCAGATTTTCAAATAGTTGTATCTCGGCCAAATATGGTCCTATCCACTTTTGATCAATTACATGCCCCATAGCTGACAAAACCTTTAAAAAAAAAAAAAAAAAGCATCACTGACCCCAAAAATTTTGAATGGATGAATTAACTAGGTTATTGCTTTACCAAATCTATACTGTTTTTACCCCACCTTTAACGCTAGTAACTCCAGAATATATTTACAGAACCAACTTTTACTTTTATTTCCTACTTTAACTCTCATAATTCAAAGATTAAAGGGGAAAAAAAAAAAACAGTAAACATTTAGACGGTTAGTGCGCCGACATACAGCACAACAGCTCTCACGGCGACCCGAGTTCGAATCCCGGTTCGTGGTCCTTTGCTGATCCCACTCCCCCTCTCTCTTCACCCAATGGTTTCCTGTCTGCTCTACACAGTCCTCTCCAAATAAAGGCATAAAGCCATAAATAAATAAATAATAATAAAAAAACATTACAGTATAGTAATAGTCATTAGAAGGAATTGACAAGTTGCAGCCAACTGCAGCTTTTGGGCCAAAAAGGCCTATTTCTCCACTGATAGCCATTAAAAAGTCTTTTTGCAACTCACATATAAAACCACACATCATTCAAAATATCATGAATGCCAGCCAAATGACTGCCATTGAGATGAATGGGAATGCTAACATTTCTCCGGGTATTAAAGACCTCTTTGATTTAGACTCTGAATTATGCTGCAACTCTGGTCAAGTGGTCACTAACCATTTTATTTACTCACCAAAGCCAATTTCTACCTGCAGCTGTCTCTTCGCAAGGGTTATTTTTAAACCCTGTGAACTGAAAAGCTTTTATAGTTTTTATTACAATAAGAAGTCACCTAAACTACCCCTGTGCGCAAGTGTATACTCAGTGGCTCCAGCGCTGGGACTAAAGGTAAGTTTTTCTTCCCTATTCAAACTTTAAGAAGGCTGAATGGAAGAGCCGATATCATCGTATATGATAAGGACGTCTTCTTTATTTTTTATGTGCGTGACATTGAAAGAGACACAGGCCTGGCGCCACATTAATCAAGTTGACAGTGCAATGGATTTGTAATGGATTAAAAAAAAGACAAAAAAGCTCAGGAATAGTTCTCTCTTCTCCTCCTCTCTGCGAATATCCCAAGAGGCCCAGCTCCATTTAAGATGTACGTAATTACTTAATTTCATCCATCAATGATGGGCGAGGTGGATGCAATTTGTCAATCATCTACGGCTATATTGCAGTGACATTCGGTAATGAACATATGTGAAGATTTGTGCGTGTGGGAAATCTTAAGAGTCATTCTAGTGGAAAATGCACAAGTGTAAACATTCAACACATACTGTCTTCACTGACAGACACGCACAAGCATATATTATGTGTACAAAGTTCAAGGATGATTCATTGCTCTAATGCATCTGTGCTGTCAACTGAGCGATATATGGCAAAAACAAGGAAAAAATCTATATTTTATATTCACTTAGTCATAGCGAACTCGCTGCTGAAAAACTACACAAAAACATCCAATCCAATTTCATGTAGCAAGCCAGACTACAAGCTAAGCTGCTCATAATTTCAAATAGTTAAACTACAGTCAAGCACAGTAGTTATCTACACTTAAGCCACTTAATGAGGCAATATCTATTTAAATAAACATCACCTGACTATTTAAGTAAAGCAGGGCCCTATGATTTCTGTGATGCGTAAAACATCCAGTCATAAAAATGGAATTTACTGTATAACGCACAATAGTCTTGGAATTTGGCAAATTTTGGAAGAATAAAACAAAAATAGGTCAGCACTTAAATATATAAGTCAAGTGTCTGTGAATATTAAACCACTAAAGACTAAATATGAATTCTGTTTTGTGCGTTTCTGTGTGAACGAATGGCGCAGAAGCGCAGTTTCGTTTACTACAAACAAACTGAAGCATGTGTGACGCTCACAATGTTTTTAGCCTCTGCTGTTTCACTATATATGAGAACATGAACACCAGAAATTTATCTCCAGCTGCTCTGAGTCTCTTTGTGACCATTTTATGGCATAATCTAATAAAAAAAAAATCGTCATATCACACACAGAAATTGTGACAGAAATATATTTCTGTACATTATAATCATCTTGATGAGTATAATATTTATAATAATAATTATTGATGGTTATAGTAAGTATAAAATTATTATTACAATACTTATAAAGAATAATCACAATTTCTCCTCCATGTTTTAATTTTAACAGTAAACCTGGGTTGTGCAGCACTTTGTTTGCCAAAATAAACTAGTTTAAATTCATTTGATTATAAATGTAATTGTTTTATACATCTATTTGAGAGGGAAAAAGCACAGAATCCAAAATATATATATATTTTATTAAACTTTATTTGTTATAATTATTTGTTAAACTTTTAATTAACCTTTATTAAATTGTATAAGTGTCATTATTTCAATTAGACATGCTTTTTGATCACTAAAATGAAATTTAAATAAAATAAAAGAATAATACGAAAAATAAAATGAAGAAAAAAAAAATAACAATCCAGAAAAACTAAACTTAAAAAAATATTTGGGGGAAATAAATAAAATGGATTTCATAGGGCTCTAGTAAAGCCTACTTTTTTGTTTTTTTCAAAAGTAAATCACAAGTGTGGCATTAAACTAAAAAAACAGTACACTAAATATATACAGTACATAAAAAAATGCCATGTAGTGACAAATACTAGAAATTCAAATGCAGGTGTTAAACAGACAATGCATTTATTTGATGTTCAAAACAAGCACAGTAAAACAGTACTATTATGATAATATGATTTAAAACAACTGCTTTCTATTTTAATTAGTGCTGGGCATTGCATCCAAAATAAAAGTTGTGTATATACAGTATATTATGAATAGATAAAGACGCACACATACAGTATATATATATATATATATATATATATATATATATATATATATATATATATATATATATATATATTATATATTTTTTTTTTTTTTTTTTTTTACATATATTTACATCATCATAATATATAAACATAACATTTTTCTTAAATATATACATGCATGTGTGTGTATTTATATATACATAATAAATACACACAGTACACACACATATATCATGTACAAAAAAACGATGTGATGTGATTAATAAGGACTAATCATTGCCCAGCACTAATTTTAATATTTTATATTCCTGAGATGACAAAGCTGAATTGTTAGCATTATTACTCCAGTCTTCAGTATCACATAATCCTTCAGAAATAATTTTAATATGCTGAATTGCTGCTCAAGAAACTTACTGACCCCAAACTTTTGAATAGTATTCTTCAATCACTGTTTTGTTAGAGATTCATGCACAAATTTCTAAGCTGGTCACTTGTCATTTCACTCATGCTTTGAGTTTCAATGACAAAATGGAAACTGTGATCCTGCGAAATTTCAAAAATCTCTTATTTGCCCTTTTCTCTGCTCATTTCTGTCCTACATTAAACAGATTCTGTATCTCCTTTTTAAAGCAGTACTTGTGTTTTTACTGCGGTTCTTTTGTATCTTTGAAAGGCAATGATACTGTCTGTGTACTCAGGATGGATTCAATAAGAATCAATCATGCCTACTGCTAGCAATGCTTATTTGCCCACTGTGTAGCATGCATTTCAATAAGAGCAATAATGCAAATACACCACAAAATCAGAACAGATAAACTGGTTAAACTGGAATGCGGAGCAAAATGGAGTGATGCAAACAAAACACGAAGCAACCGTTTAGTCAATGTTTCTGTGATCGATACACTTTGATTTGAAAGCAAAATGCACTTAACTAAATATATTTTCTCAGAGTAAAAAACTGTGAAAGCTATTGTAAACACACACTATATGAGCCAAGTGAGTGAGAGAGAGGCAGAAAGACAGAGACAGAGAGAGAGAGAGTTCCTCAGGTTCAGGCTTTAATTTTCTTCATTGTTAATGGGACACATTAAATGGTGATTTTACAACCCTGTAGAAAAGCAAGGAAGGGGATGAGAGGCGTAAGCTGAACCTGGAAAGAAAAGGATCACTACACTGTAGTATAAGACATGGTAAATGTCAGAGGCAGGGGTGGGAGCGGTAAATCGCTTCATTTAAGGCCATGGGGGCCAATGGGAACATACCAGTCATTATGATGTCATGTCTGGCCAATGCAAATATGGGCTCTGTCCCAAATGCCCAAGTCCAGTGGTCCTCATTCGAGTCCCCATTTTGGTGATGTAATGTCGCATAGCCTGTCCACCATCAGGCAGCCATGTGAACAACAGCTCAATCACTGCAGGCTCGTCAAAAGGCCACATCCGAGGTGCATATGAGAAGTAAACGAGGTGCTTTTGAATCCTGCAGTGATAAATGGGACACCTTACGGCCTAATGGACTTCACAGACACATGGAAACATTGCATAACAGCCATCAAAACCACAAGTATACACAAGAGTAGCAATTTGGGACAGGAACATGGATCTCTAGAGGCAGGAAAGCCTTTAAAATTGTGGAAAACAAGCTGACTGTAAATGTGAGGCTCTCTGAATTAACCATTTTACATTGCGTTGTAGTTCTTTACAATAATCTTACAAGAATAAGCATTCTTTGATGATGTATATTCATATATGTGTTAGGGCTGTGACGATATCAGATTTTTCAGTTACACAATTACCATAGTCACAAAAATAAACACGATAATGATATATGGTGATATATATAGGAAAATATAAACAAACAAACCATGCTATCAGAATTAATTTCCCCCTTTTTGACCAATGAATCACACTACTGCACAAAAAAACAATTATACTAAACAGAAGAGACTAAAATGCTAACTGTTTTTAGTTTACCATGGCATCAAAGTACAACAATTTATGAAAACAACAACATATTTTTACTCCATACGAGTGTTCTAAATCACTTCCTTCTGTGAACTGATTCTTATCACAGAAAGAGGCAGAAATTATATTTTTTATAGTATACAGTGATAAATGCTATTTTGATTAGCACTTTTAAGGTTGGCCTTTGACATCCTTACCAAAAAAACTCTACAGGAACATCATCTTTACTAACAAGTTGAAACAGATGCATACATTAATGAAAGACAGAAATCAGAAAACTCACCTCTGTTACCAAAGGAAGCTGCGACTGACATTTTATATAATGTGGGGTACAACATGACACTATTTCCCGGTTTCACAGATGAGACTAGTCCCGGACTAAAATGACTAAAAATAAGTCTGAGCTGTTTCAACTGGAAGAAACTTGCACTGATTGTTCTTAAAATCAATCAGTGCCTTTGTTTTTTCTTAAGATGTACGCCAGTAATGTTTTTTCTAAGGCGTGTTTATAAAAATTCCTAATAGTTCATAGTCCTAATTAAACTATGGCCTAATCCTGGCTTAGTCTAAGCCCTGTCTGTGAAACCAGGATGTCAGGGTTGCCAGGTTTTCACAACAAAACCCGCCCAATAGCCCAAAACTAGCCTAATCGCATTTCGAGGTGGGGGGTTCCCCATTAAAAATGGCATTCCAGGGAGTAAAATACATGTTTTTGTTGGGGTTCCCCACGTAAATTCACATTTCAGGGGCTAAATATCACGTTATTGGGGTGGATTCAACCCGCTGACATCAAAAACAATTTGTGGCAACAGTGTTAAAGTAGCCCAATTTCGTGGATAAACTGCTGACTTGGCAACACTGCAGGCTGTTGGCACATAACTTATTTAAAACCTTAACTACTTCTACTTCTTCTGTCATTTAATGCTTGTGGCAAACCAATTTAAAGGGTTTTTGCCACCTGCTGGCCTGGAGTGTGGAGCACCTAGATAGATGGATAGCAAGGGGAGACAAAAACAACTAACCGCTATTAATCAGTCCTGTTGCCTTTAGATAACACACACAAACTCACACAGACACAACATTCTCTGAAAACACTATAGTTCATATAACAACTATTATTTAATTACATTATGCACACGAAAGCTACGCTAATCCTAAATTCAACAACATAATCCTAATCATAAAGATAATAATTCTAATCACATATGTGGCTTTGACATTAGTTACATCTGTCATAATTTCCTGTCCTTTAACGAGGCCCCAAACACATATGGACATTTTTTTTTTTTTTACTTTTATGGTGTTTGTCATTTTTAGCATAAATATTCTGGGGTAATTCCTCAAAATTGGTGCCTTTTCCACTTGAAATTTTTTAAAAATAAAATAAGTTTAATCAAATTGTTTTTTAATATCCATGACAACTTAAAATGACAAGAAATTGTTTTATGCCATCTCAGACTAGGTAATTTATAATTGTTATTGTTATTATTGTTTTTCTACCTCATGTTTTGGTATTGTTGTCAACCCCGTTACAGACACAAGTGTTACTATATACTAGTTTTGTTTTTTTGTAGTTATGTGTTAGTTTTCACATACGCAAGCAGCATTTTAGTCCCTCTTTTCACTGAGATTGTTTCACATTATTGATTTTTTTTTTTTTTTTTTAATAGTTGTCATTCAGAACATCCTTATTTTGGATGGTGACCATGTCAATTAAGAAAAATCTGTAATTTTACAAGAACGATGTGAAAAAAAAGTGCTTTGTGTAAAATAAAACATAGTTAAAGTTACAATGGAAAACCCTGGAAGGCTGTATCAAATATCATTTTTTACAATTTTTATGAAATTAATGACAGTAACGGGATTGATGTCATAGTCACAGGACTGACTACAGTAACAGGGATGACAGGACACACATTCTTCAGCACATTGCACATGTTTGTTTACATAATACTGTAAAGATTTATCATTTCAAATTGCATTACATTGTTCGTATTAGTCAAGTCAAGTCACCTTTATTTATTTAGGGCTTTATACAATACAGATTGTGTCAAAGCACCTTTACAATATTAACCAGGAAAATAATGCCGATAATGTAGGAGGACACTATAAACAATCAATTTTTCAGTTAAAGTCAGTTCATTGTTGATTTAGCACATTACATTTACTATTACTAAGAGATCTAATGTTTTAGAATAATTGTCCCCTTACAGAACTTAAAATACCATCACAGAATTTAAAATATACTGATCTGGTTCAATTATTAGGCAAGGAAGATGATCAGAACTTGGTCTTTCACTTTGATTTTGAATTTGGTTTCACTTTCTTGACCACTGCAAGACTGAAAATAGTTCAATTCCCTCTTAGATTTTTATATTTTATTCAAGCCTTTTTGGAAAAACCTTTTACATTTTAGGTGAACAATTTTATTTCCACATGCTTCAGTTCATCACAAATGACAGTCAGTCCAGCTCAAAAAAACTTATGCTGTATGTATGACATACCGTAAAGCTAATATTATCTCCCAGGTGTATGTTGTTGGATATCAGTCACGGGAACATTTGCTTTTCTTTACAAAACGCACCCGTACTGTACGTTCCACCTGAGATGGATGTGTTTTCACTCATGTCTTGTTGATAAATAGGTTCAGAAGTCAGAGAAAGATGATTGTATTTTGTTCGGATGTGGATAATTTGGAGCGCTTTCATATGGGCTTTTACCGCGTATAAGAGGAGTCAGTGAAAGGCGTATTGCTCTGTCCCCAGCACTACTTCTCAGACACTATGATGGATCGTCCATTTTACGGCCTCTTTCCTCTGATCCGCTATTCTAAACTGTATTTTCTGTCCACTTTAACTTGAAACATCCATTTTTACCTGACACGCTTATTCATCAGAAGAGCAGAATGTTGCTTGGGATGAGCTGATTTCCTGCGTCCCACAGACGTCCTCCAGCGCTGAGAGGGACACGACTCAAAGATCCTCGTCTCACTCGCTCTTTTCATTCCCTCCCTCCATCTTTCCTCCCTTGAGGAGGCAGGTTGATTGTTTGACTTTTCAAGTCTGCCATGGTGAAAACACAACAGATACATCTTCCTGGTTCAATTAGGGTAGTTGGGGCCACATCAACTCCCTCTCATAAAGCAGTCCATCTTTCCTGCCGACAGTCCGGTGGAGGGGGGCGGAGGGTGGACATTAATGAGGGAGCCAGAGGGGATTGTGAGATTGACAGAATGAGCGAGGGTCACAACGCAGTACGGTAAGGACATTAAAAATGGGCCAGAGCATTCTTGGGGCACTTTATTTATTTTGGGGTGGAGAAGGTTCATCTGTAACTGGGTGAAAATTACGACTGTAATTTTCCAGAGTCTTGAAATATGGCACAGACCATTTTTTTTATTCCTCTGATTACCCGCCATTCAACAAAACAGACACTCAAAGGGCCATTTGCAAAGCTGAAACTCTATAAAACCTCCATAAAGCGGTGTGGATACTACAGCGAATTTGGTATTCAGTATGAGGATGCGTCACAGCAGAGCAGGAGGGTTTAAATTTGAATGGTACATTACATTATTCTTCATTTTGCAGACAATTTCTTATCTAAAGTGACTTACAGTACATTTTAATACAATCCCCCAAGAGAAACCTTGAATTAAAGTCAATGTGAATCAAAATGGGCCGTATTTACTTTTGTAATGCACATTCCAGGATTTGTTATGCATTATTCATTGATTCACGTCGTTTCAAAGAAGAAAAATATTAGTCCTCGTAATCTTTCATCAAAATGTAATAACTTGCTCCACCTCTAAAATGACTTTTCTATTTAAAAAAGTCAATGTAAACCAACAAGTAATGCAGCCTTGCCAATAATTAACAGAAATATAATGTCGGTTAATGTTAATAACCTGCTTGAGAAAGTCTACAGTTATATCGCCACAGCAAATGTAAGATGCTGCGGAAACCACTGCTGCGACCGATGCAGAAAATGAAAATCATCTTTGTTAAAGGTTAAAAGATTATTTCAATTCCAGAATAAAAATTTCCTGTTAATTTACTTACCCACATGTCATCTAAGATGTTCATGTTTTTCTTTCCTCAAATGCAAAGAAAGGAAGGAGAAGAGGAAAACATTTTTTTCCATATAGTAGACTTTAATGGTGGCTGGTGGGTTGAAGGTCCAAATTGCGGTTTCAACGCAGCTTAAAACAATCTACACGAGGCCAGCCGAGGAATAAGGATCTTATGTAGTGAAACGATCAGTCATTTTCTTATCGAAAAAAAATATATATACTTTTTAACCAAAAATGCTCATTTGGCACTCATTTGGCTTCACGCATTACGTAATCCCACTGGAAAGGTCACGTGCAGTTACTTCTTCGTCCGTGTACTTCAGGTCAAAAGGTAGGGTATGGCGAAAAACTCATTTTTTCCTCCAGCTTCAAAATTGTTCAACATTGTTCTTTTACCTTTTCTTTGCACACGCCATTTGACTTTCTTTGCACGTACACTTTGTAAACATGGGTCTGTACTTCTGTCAATGTCAAGCATGACCAACATGACTATGTAATGCGTGAAGTCAAGCTAGCGCAAGATGAGCATTTGTTGTTTAAAAGTATATACATTTTAATTAAATAAAAAAACAACAACAAAAAAAAAAAAAACTGCAATTTGGACCTTCAACCCATTGATTCCCATTGAAGTCCACTATATGGAGACAAATCCTGGAATATTTCCCTCAAAAACCTTCATTTCTTTTCAATTGAAGAAGAAAAGGAATTAACATCTTAGATGATATGTGGTGAGTAACTTATCAGGAAATTTCCTGGAAGTGAACTAATTCTTTAAAGAGCAGGTCGTACGGTATTTTAAAGTGTCCTAATATTGTGTTGGAGTCCCCTACAACAGGTTTAAATGCATCTAAGGTCAGAAAACACTGTAATTTTCTCAGAGTATACATTTTTACATAGTCATTTTTCATTGATTTCGAAACATTTAGTTTGAGGCAGTTCTGAGAGTAAGGTGTGTAAACCCCTCCTTTCCGTAAGCCTACTCTGCTCTGATTGGTCAGCTGGTCAAATCTGTTGTGATTGGCACAGAGAGGACTACCATCAGTGTTGGCAAGTTCACGGTTGCTTTTGATGTCCACGAGTTGAAACACTCCCAATAACGTCATATTTAGCCCCTGGAAAGCAAATTTACCAGAGGAACCGACAAAAAAAAAAACGTGTATTTTACATCCCAGAACTCTTTAATAGGAGATTTTTAATAGGGGACCCCCATCAAAAGGTGATTGGGCAAGTTTTGAGTAGCAATTGGGCAAGTTCTAACGTGACTAACTGATGAAATAATACAGTTTGTAAATAAAAATACAGTATTCTTTATTATTACACGTAGTACTTATAACAACGACAGTCTACATTAATCGACACATTCTTAGAAAATAGTGGGTTTACAACGATTTAGCAAAACTATTTCAGTAAGACAGTGATATCATGGTTTACCTGGAAACCTAAAGCTGCACTATAGGTATACATCACATATTAGCACAAACAACTTTATATTTTAAACACTCAAATGAAAATGTACACATAGTATGTTTTACTGCAAACTCACATTCATGTTCATTCTGTTACTACAAATGAAGTCACGCCCCAAATATTTGGGTCATTCTATAATCGTATATTTTTATAATTCTATAATCACATTCAACCCTGTTATTCAGCTGTCTGATTTTGTAAAGTTGCTCATTCTACTCTGCTTTTAAGCATGAAAATTACCTCAAATATAAATTAATTTAATAGTTTTGCCTTCAGTTAGATTAGGTTATCAAGACATTAGGGTGTGCGCTTCAAAAATAGTGTTTCTTGTGATATAACTTCTTGTATTTGTGCCCGAAAAAACATTTTCAACTAAGTTATCCACTAGAAAACCCCCCCTCAAAAAGGGATGGTTTGTCCAATTCTCACATAATTTGCACAGTGTGATGATATTTCCTCTAGAAGCACATGGATGAAACACTAGAAATTATGTTCTCTTTCTTTCCCCTAATATTGGTTAAACTAGCAAACCTGTGTCAAGAGTGTTACACAAGTATTATTGCTGCAAATTTTAACAAAATAATTTAACTAAAACTTATGTTTTGTTTATGAAAATGTATTTCTAAACATACTATATGCTCAGTAGTTCCATGCTTTAATGTTGAGTATAGGGCCAAAACACTAAAAATGTCAACTAAGTTACCCGTCAACTGTGTTACCCAGTAAAGGTAACATGGTGGACAGTAGCAAACACAGACGGTATTTTATATACATATCCCTATAGATCACCTTAATTTATGTAGCACTTTATACAATATAGATAGTTTCAAAGCAGCTATGTAAGGCCTTTTTTGGGTTTTTAGGAAAAAGGAAAACTTTTTTCTTCACATTTTCAAATTCTAAATGTACCCCTAATTATAATGACCCATTTTCTCTCCAAATGTCCTGTTTTACATAGAATTTCAGCATATTTCAAAATTAAAATCAGTTGCAATTGCTATTTCAGGTCACGATTTTAAGTGTTTTGCTAATTAACAACTTTCTTCTCTGGGGTTTGAACCTTCAGCCTTGTTATTACCAGCCCACCCCTCTATACAGTGTCTTTTTTTACCCATTAAATGTTTGGATATCCATTTGTTTTTTTTGTTTTTTTTTTTTTTTGCTTTGCAATATAAAAACAACACTAGTGGAAAGGTTGAGTACTTTCTCATCTCCTCCTGTGATTAGAACCTTCATCCATCACAGACTTTCATGAAGAAACAAACAAAACAGAGAAAAAACCCCAAAGAGCAGCAAGTTTGCTGTGAGCTATTCTTAGTAATGACTTGGATAGAGTAATGCTAATTTAGTGACGACCTTTAAATGAATCACTGCCACATAAAACTCATTTGATGAACACCAGGGCGTGCTCGCTCAAGCTAGCTGACATTAATTACCACAGAAACGGGTGAGACTAAAAAAAACTGACTCAAAAGATCTATTCCTGCAATGATCATTACTGCCAGTATATCTGAAACAAGACGTTTATGAACTATTTGACACATTTGATTATGATCAGAGTGAGAAGAAGGTGAAGGTGAGGAATGCATTGTGTGCGCAGAGGGAGAACACATCGTTGAAATGATCTTTATGATGACGCCATTACAAACAGGCATTAATGAGTCACATAATTAACAACCACTCCCTGGTTTCCACTGTTATCATGCACTGCATGAACTGTAATTGAGCAACACACACACATATGCACACACACAGCCGCCGTCTCCTTCATACTCGCATATTGCAGAGTCGACTGGTGTCTGGCCCAGGAGCAAGGTCATGTCACAGTCACCCAGTGTGACACATCGGTCACAGGGCTTCACACATCTGCTCCTGTCCTTTCCACTGGTTCCCTGTTCTGGCTCCTAGGCCAACTTGCCCCATGGACCCAACTGTGACAGCAGCAGCTGGGGCTAAAACGCCCCCGCAGACTCTAGTGAAGACCCTCTGGGAGACCCCTGGTTTAAACAGAGGTCACAGTCATGACCCTCCAAGGCACAGATTCACTAAGTTCCCCTCAACAAACACACACACACCAAAAACACCCATGATAAGTACACTGTAGTATGATTATTACATATAAAAAAATTAAGACAATATTAAATAATAATAATAATAACAATTCATGAAAATCTATAACAATAATAATAATAATTATTATTATTATTACTACTACTACTACTACTACTATTACTAATACTATAACAATCAAGTTAATAAGCACAGTGGCAACATTTATTTAATTTTAAATAATAATAATAATAATAATAAACAATTATTATTAAGAGTAGTAGTATTATTAGTATTTATCATAATGATATTATTATTTATTAATATTTACTAGTAATATTATTATTGACAATTTATTAACTTATGCTTTATTTTTATATAAATTAATTAATAATATATACATTTATATAATTAAATAATTTAATTACTAATTAATAAATACATTTATATATACATTTTTAAATAATATCAATACATAATAAATAACACATACATAAATATATAAATACATTTCTCTAAAATACCAAAGTTTTCCAAGATTCCCATCACCAGGCACACAAACATACAAAAAAAAAAAAAAAAAGATGTAAATACATAAAAAACCTTAATCCTTTTAAATACATGATTTAATAATACTAATACTAGTATTAGTATTATTAATAGTGTACTTATTATTATTATTATTATTTTATTATTGTTGTTGTTAATAATATTAATAATAGCATTTTATAATATCATTTATAACTACCCATAGACGTACAAAATCATTGCTTATTGCTGCTGTTATTTTTATTAATACTAATAATAATATTTCATGCATATTTATTTTATTTTTTATTATATTATTATATATTATATATATTTATTTTTTATTATATTTTATTTGTTCTTATATGCCTAAAAATATAGACATATAAAATCTTAAAGTGAAATCATCCATGCTAAATTAATATTCCTCATTACGATGCACCAAATGTTGTAAATTACCTGCCAAATTTGGTTCTGAAAATAACAGCCTATTCTTAATCATCCCTACATTTTTTTTTTTAAGGGTGATGCTTGTTTGTTTGTGCTAAATATGAAAAGGACAACATGTGTTCATACTTGTTACAGCTAAATGTGATAAGTCTGGCAGTCATTTTCAGAAAACATTATTTGATGCCTTATATTTATTACAGTACACACTGTGAATTTCTTTTCTGTAACAGAGTATTCACAGACGCTGCCTTATGGGGGTGGCAAAGCAGGGCGACTATTGTGGGGCCACACACGGCCGTCTGATAGAGCTCTAAGCCTCTTTACCAGACAGCTCTCAGAGAGGAGGCCCGTCCCTGGAGGTGCCCAGAAAGTAATATAGCAGATAAGTATGCTGGAGAGATCTCCCGAAGGCTTCTCGCTACCTGGATCACTCCACGACTGCGGCAAAGGTCACTTTACCTGTCAGACAAACAGAGGAGCAGCCTTGGCCAGGTGAGTGACATATTCAATTTTCAATTCGGTCCAATTTTTTGAGCGTGCAGTGTGGTCTGAAGAGCCCTTCACAAATGCCTTTAACAGAATTTGTCAGTTCGAACCTTTTAAAAAACATGAATAGTGACAATGGACGGAACAAACCCACCACGGCAACAATGAGGATGAGACGTGGCACTGTCCAAATACTATCTCCGCGTCCCAGTCGCTGATTCGGAATGACTGGATAGGTCAAAGCAATAGGACTTGTTAACCAACAGGCATCCGATAGAAACCTGAGGTTTAATTGTCTTTTTGGGACAGGGGAGCTTATTTTGAACCTTTCCATTCCACAGAATGTTCTTTAGATTTTTTTAAATGCTCTTTACACTAATAAAAAATGGTTCTTTTAAAGGGAACTCTGGGTATTAAGACTTGTATGACTTAATATAGTGTCAATGATGTCTCTTACTGGAAACCCACAAACAATTTACATTATTTTCAAAAAATCCACATCATTTTATACATATTTTGGACTATGGGGGGCGCCATTATTTTGATGACGTGAAATGGTTGCACTCGGTGACCTACTGGCGCTACACTCTAAAAAATGCTGGGTTAAAAACAACCCAACATGAGTTATTTGGCAACCCAGTGCTGGGTAAATATTGGACAGAACACATGCTGGGTTATTTTATTTAAGTCAACTATTGTTTAAAAATGATTATTTTACTGGCTTAAAATGGGCTGGAACCACTGATCTATAATAGAGAACTGGATTGCTCATGACGTCATAGAAGTGAAGCCGCTGCGCCGCCATATCGCTATTCCCTAGTATTCGCAAACATTCTATTGAATGCATAGGAAATAATACGACTTTAATGAGAAAACATCATCTAACAAGTAAGCGTTTTCATATCTGACGTCTCACTGTACATTCTCACAACGCAAACGTCCTAAGCATGTAAACGGTTATTGTTTAATGTCGGGAATTCCCTCTGCTTATTAAAAAGTTACGTTCATATACATTACAGTAGCGAACATCATATGAACATGATAAACATCGGACGTTCACCATGTTTACAAATGACAAAATGCTCATCCTGAAAACTTTTTTTAGATTTATGCTTTGTATACATATAATTAGCCTTGTACAGTTTATGCTGTTTTGTTATAGTGTTTTTATTCGTAACGTTACAGGCTAAATGCACGTTTCAACAATGATTTCGTTAACATCATTTTGAAGCAGGTAATGATTTAAACGTTTAATTCAGCCTACATAACATTCATGTTGAGATAAATGTTAATAATAAACGTTAATAATGCAAAAATGTTAAATATAACATTTTAAATATAGTAATATTAAATGATTTAAATAACTAAAAAGATCAAATGAAAATGAAACGTTAAAAATGAAACTAAAACTGTCAGCAGATGCCGTTAAGTCACTGATTTTATCACTGAACCATTTATTCAGGAATGAAGCGACTCTTTAGGAATGGGTAATTGAATCAATGACTCAGATTCGTTTAAAAACGCCCGTTCATTCATAAACGGAACACAACTGTGTTTGAATAGAGATGCGGCTTAGTAGTGACTTTGTTTCAGACTATTTTCGTTGACGAAATTGAGCAAAATCAGGTAGTGTTATAGTCAGATAAATGTAATTTAAGGCACTTAATATAATAGAATTTGCGCGATCTTTAAGAGTTTTAAATAGATGTTGCTCACTTAGGGACATAAAAATACGCACATCATAACTTGGAGAAATAACGCCGACTAATTACATTTGATATGGATTTAAAGACATCAAGCTTTATTTCCAAGATTTGAATTTCAATACAACACAGAGCAATATAACAGGCTTGTATTGTATTATTTATTGTATATTCGAATCAATTTCAGATACTAATTCCAGATATATGTTCATGTTTACTATTTCCTGCATAATTTCTTACGTTAAGAAATATATTTTGTGTTAGACCAGAACTGTGTCGTTAAGTGCGCAGCTGACACACCCACCTGAACGATTTCAAAACATCGCTTATCCTGCTCGAAAAAAAAAAATACTGCAGATAAGATTTTAAGTAAAAATTAATTTACATACACATATCATAAAAACTAGTCCTGTGTGACTGAAACGCTTAAAATCGGGTGATTTTGGGTCAGCGACTTAGCTGTGAGTCAATGGTGCTCTATGCCGGTAGGGAATAGTATGATGGCGGATCGAACACTTCCGGTGGCTTCACTGCCTGACGGCAGTTTAGAACGCAATGAGCGATCCAGTCATTATATATAGATCAGTGGCTGGAACTTATAAAAAACACACATAATTACTAGAGGCAACAGCAATGAACATTTATTATTAAGCAAGAACACATTTAAACACACATTTTAATTTATTTGGGTGAATACAGCATAGTTTACAATATTACATTTAAACTCATTTAGCAAGCATTTTAGACATATAAAATGTAATATTTAAAAGTAGAATTTTAATTTTAGTGTATCCAACCGTTCTCTGTAATTGCTTTTTACCGAAATAGCATTAATTTTCGTGCTGGTGAAGCACGATATTCGCCGGGGTGACTGCGAACTTCGGACCGCGGCCTCGCATTGCGCTCGTAGCTAAAAAAGTGCCGTGACTGACACCAAAACATACCCATAAACAAACAGTACTGACATTAAACATATTTTAACATTAAATTAAATTAAACTCATTACTATAACGAATAAAATCACTTTATTTTGTGCAAGGCCATCATGCAAAGTGACTGCTGCTGACGCAGCTGACTGACATCTCATCCTTACAGCACAGAAAAGACGTTATAAATGAAATAAAATGTATACAAACCTTTATTTCAACAGTACAACAAATCGGCGGCGCTGAGAATCGCTGTCTCCTGTAGAGGACTCAAAAAGCCCACGCTCTGACTGTAACTCAGCAGCTGAGTTGTTTCTTCTGAGACAGACTTAACTCAGCGGCTGGGTAGAAAAAAAATAACCCAGCGTTAAAAATGGCACAGCAACTACCCAGCACCTGGGTAAAAAATATTAAAAACAACCCAATAAAATGACCCAACAAGTTGAACCCAGCAGTTGGGTTAAAAAAAATAACCCAGCATCTGGGTAAAAATATTAAAAACAACCCAATAAAATGACCCAACAGGCTGAACCCAGCATTTGGATTGAAAAAAAAAAAAATATATATATATATATATATATATATATTTTTAGAGCGTACCTGTTGCTATTTTTACAGCAACACAACTCGGAAAATAAAATACTAATATGATGACCACAGCCACTGAAAGAGCTTACAGGTGGTGATGGATATAAGCATAGGATTGAACAAATGCCACACCATCGATTTTTCCCCAAATGGAGTCTAAACGCCTCTGGATATTGCAAGCATCAGGATGTTTGCGTCCCACCAGGTTGGCATCTAGTGTTTCTTGTCTCTGCCATTTGTAAGCTCTTTCAGTAGCTTTGGTCTACTAAAAGCCTCAAATGCATCAGGGCTACAGTGAAGAAAACAAAGACGCAGGTCTTTAGAAAGTTTTATGCATCCATAGGCATCTTCCCATTCTTTTCCCTCTTCTTCTCGCTAGGAAAGCAGTGAAGACTTACATCGCTTCTCTTGTTGCCCTCCGACTGAAAATCACAACCAAAAGCCGCACGAAGTTGCATGGTTATCAGTATTTTGTTTTCTAAGGTTGTCTTGTGCTAAAAATAGTGTAACCAATCGAAATAATAGCGTCCCCCATAGTCTTAAATATATATAAAACAATGTGGATTTTTTAAAAAATGACGTAAATCTTTCATGGGTTTTCCACTACATTTTTCAGTAAAAGACATCATTTTTGTTATATTAAGCCATAGAACAAAAGAGCAAAAATTTACAGATGTACTCACCCCCTTGTCATCCATGTCTTTCTTTCTTCAGTCATAAAGAAATTATGTTTTTTGAGGAAAACATTTCAGGATTTTTATCAACAATGTGAACGTCAATGGTGCCTGTGAGTTTGAACTTCCAAAATGCAGTTTAAATGCAGCTTCAAAAGGCTCTAAATCCCAGCCGAGGAAGAAGGGTCTTATCTTGTGAAACGATTGGTTATTTTCTTTAAAAATGTACACTTTATATACTTTTTAACCTCAAACGCCCATCTTGTCTCGGGCTGTGTGAACTCTGTTTTTTTCCGATTCCCATTTCATTTTCTCCTCCTACTATAAAATCGTCCTACATCACTGTTTTTTGTAAAGGGTGTTTGACCTTCTTCGCATGTTCACTTTATAAACACTGGGTCAGTACTCCTGCAGCAATTTAGGACGATGTTAAAGCTGCGTTTAAACAGCATTATGGAAGTTCAAATTCGGGGCACCATTGAAGTCCACTATATGGAGAAAAATCCTGTAATCCTCACTGAAGAAAGAACGACATGAACGCCCCCTGATGACAAGGGGGTGAGTACATTATTTGTCCCTCCTTTAAGAGGGACACATTCATCTCACTATCCTGGATAGAAATTAGCTATAGTTTAATCTATGAAAAACGCATGTTAACTTTTTTAATAATCCCAATGACAAAAATGCTTTCTAGGGATGCAGTCTGAATCCAGCTGGAACCGGCTTGGGTTTGCGTAAATCATAATGGGCCAGTGAAGTATTTATGCATCGCAGCACAGGTCGGTCAAAATCCCAGCTCAAGTGACCCGACGTCATCACGGTTCAGGCTATATCTCAGTCACAGCGAGTCGGCCTTATGCATAGAGATTCGATTATGTCCATCTCATTTTACACTCATAAATCATCAGAGTCCGGCAATGAGGATTTGATTTAATTTCACTTCACGGGAACATCAGTGCGCAGAGGATTGAAACGGACAGTCGAGTGGACAGCACTTAATGCCTATGAAAGACTTAATGAAAAGAGAACCTAAAGGCCGCAGCAGAACATGTGTCTCCGTGGTCCGGGGCTGTAATGATGGATGGTGTGTGTGGGTGAACCATTTCAGCTGAACCCGCCTGTACTGAAGTACATTTCCTCAATGTTTTTACTCCAAACATCCATTTTGAGAAGCTGACACTGTTATTTATCACACAGCGGCTCGGCGGAGGGAATGCTTTGTATTTCTGAGGATTTCAGCGGGGTCATTATTTTGCAGGCCTGGCTTCTACCTCACACCAGTTTAGAGAAAATATTGTTTGCTTTTTCCCCACTTTCAGCCACATACTAGAATGCGTACCTCTCAGTGTGATAAAGCACAAAAGCATTAAAAAAAAGAGGCACAGCACAGAAACAAACATGGCAACCAGCGGGTTCACCTCAGGAACATCACACGTTTGTCCATCGTTAAAGAAAATGGAAGGTGGATTTGTAAAAGCTGGATAACCTCAATGAACTTTTTTAGCAATTGAGCAGCATTTATCTCAAGTCACTTATGTCGGTATGAAACAACCACTATTTTCTGAGAAAAAAGGCAGTGAGCACATAGCGAAATACACTTTACACAGCCTTGAAAAAAGCAGTATAATTTTAGTATTTTTTTAATATTCTATCATAATATTTCTTAATATTATATATTACCTTTTTTTAACTCATGTTTGTATGAAACAACCACCACAACAAAAAAAAAAAAAAAACAGTAAGCACACCAGCTAAATACGTTTTACACAGCCTTGAAAAAAGCAGTATAATTTTAGTATTTTTTTATATTCTATTATAGTATTTATTATAAATTACCTTTTTTCTCATGTATGAAACAACCACCGTTTTTCAAGAAATAAATAAATAAATTATCAGTGAGCACATCAGCTACATACATTTTACACAGCACTGAAAAAGGCAGTATAATTTTAGTATTTTTATATTCTATTATAGTATTTATTAACATTATAAATTACCTTTTTTTCACTCATGTCTGTATGAGACAACAACTATTTTCTGGATAAATAAATAAATAAATAAATAAATAAATAAATAATCAGTGAGCACACCAGCTAGGTGCATTTTACACAGCCTTGAAAAAAAAATATAATTTTATAATAATAGTATTATTTTACCATTTTTTATATTCTATTATAGTATTTATTAACATTATAAATTACCTTTTTTTACTCATGTCTGTACGAAACAACAACCATTTTTCATATATTTTCATACAGTAATACATTTTCCACAGCCTTGAAAAAAGCAGTCTAATTTTACTATTTTTAAAATTCTGTTATAGTATTAATATTATTAATTACCTTTTTTTTCACTAATGTCTTTATGAAACAACCACCATTTTCCAAAAAAAGAAATAATTAATTAATTAATTAATTATCAGTGAGCACATTAACTAAATACATTTTACACAGCCTTGAAAAAAGGGTATACTTTTAGTATTTTTTTAAAAGTCTCTATTATAATATTTATTAATATTACAAATGACCTTTTTCACTCATGTCTGTATGAAACAACCATCATTTTCTGAAAAATGTCAGTGAGCACATCAGATAAATACATTTTACACAGTATTGAAAAAAAAAACAGTATAATTTGAGCATTTTTAAA
The DNA here is from genome assembly GCF_022985175.1 of Labeo rohita. Classification (NCBI taxonomy): domain Eukaryota; kingdom Metazoa; phylum Chordata; class Actinopteri; order Cypriniformes; family Cyprinidae; genus Labeo; species Labeo rohita. The sequence goes on along the minus strand of NC_066879.1, from coordinate 20,214,991 downwards.
ATATTCTTAAAATTTAGAGTACTACTTGTGCACAATGGGCGTTTCTTAATATCAAGCGTAAAATCTGTTTTAATGGAACTATTGATGAAGACTGTACGATCTTTAAAATATATCGGTCTTTAAATACAAAACATTTGAAGTGTACCTAAAGTGTAATTGAGTATAAAGTATAATAAAGTATAACAGTAGCAACACTTTCATAATGTGTGTTTTGAAACAACACAGCTATATTATGCTGAGAACCCAAGAGAAAATTTGCATGCCTTTGCCAGTATGAAAAGAGTTTGTGCCTAAATGGTTGGACTGGAAAAGATATCTGTTATTCCAAAAAGACAATAGCCAAATCTACCTTGGAGGGTCCGTCCTTCATGATCCCCTGCTCTTGGTCTCAGTGGAGGGTTTCTGAATGCCAAAATACTTGTGGGTTACTCCAGCAGCCCTCCTCTGAATAACAGGAGTGATATCAATGACAAAGTTTCCTTGGTAGCTGTGCTGATATGAATAAGGACATTAGGTGGTGGAATAATTTGCCGATAGCTCGCTGGAGGGAAAGAAAGGAATGGTGTCACTCAACGGGAACAAAAGAAAATTAATTAAATTTGTCACAGCAACAATTCGGTGACTTTGATTAGGCGACTCCTTGGCAACAAAACAGAGGCTCATTTGAATTCTTTGAGTGTAAACCTTGAACAAAGATAAAGCTTGTCAACACTTGGAGCAAATATTATTGGTGCGTTTAGCGTAGAAGGATAAGGAGAGGACATTTGAAAAACTCTCTCACTCTTACACACACACACACACACACACACACAGAGCTAAACAAGTGCTCCTCACATCATCCTTTGGTCAACTTTCAAATGACCTTCATTCACATGATGTATATATTTTGACTAGAGCTGCCAAACTAATGCATTTAGTCCAAAAGCACTTAAAAATTAATGTTTATACTCTCCCTACTTGTTAAAAGCATCAGTGAGAACTGCAGGCCACTGACAGGCTGATATTAAAACAAAAACAAAGCCACTTTTTGTCTGACACAATAATGTATTGCTTTTAAATGATCACAGTTTGGGGGCTTTTCCCAGCTAATATATCTTTAGATATCCAGCCAGTTGTGATTAGCGGTGATGCTAAACAAATTTTATGACTGACTGGCAGTATAGGTTATATTGTTACACCAGCAGGTGACGTTAAATGCGTTTTTGAGTGAGTCAATGAATCATTCATTCAACTGATTCGTTCAGAGTCGTTTGTCAGGAACAAAGCAAGTCACTGAATTATTAATTTAAAGGAGAAGTCCACTTCCAAAACAAAGATTCATATATAATGTACTCGCCCCCTTGTCATCCAAGATGTTCATGTCTTTCTTTCTTTAGTCGTAAAGAAATTATGTTTTTTGAGGAAAACGTTTCTGCATTTTTACAGTTTCTGCAGTTTAAATTTGGCTTCAAACAACCACAAATGCAGTTGTAAATGATCCCAGCCGAGGAAGAAAGGTCTTATCTAGCGAAACGATCGGTTATTTTCATTAAAAAAATACAATTTAAATACTTTGTAATCTCAAACGCTCATCTTGCCTTTCTCTCCATGATCTGTGTGTATTATGGTTCAAAACCGTTGGGTATGTCCAAAAACTCCCATCGTATTTTAAAATGATTTCAAAATCATCCTACATCGCTGCAGAAGTACCGACACAGTCTTTGCAAAGTAAACATGCAAAGATCAAACACCCTTAATAAAAAAGTTAAAAACAGCGATATAGGACGATTTCGAAGTTGAGGGAAAACATGAGATGGGAGTTTTTCGACATACCCTAACTGTCACGAACCGGAACGAAAACAGTCCAACCAGAGTAAGACAAGACAAGCGTTTGGCATTACAAAGTATATAAATTGTATTTTTTTAATGAAAATAACCGATCGTTTCGCTAGATAAGACCCTTCTTCCTCAGCTGGGATCGTTTACAACCGCATTTGGGATCGTTTAAAGCCGCATTTAAATTGCATTTTGGAAGTTCAAAATCAGGGAACCATATCAGTCCATTATATGAAGAAAAATGCTGAAATGTTTTCCTCAAAAAACATAATTTCTTGATGACTGATGAAAGAAAGACATGAACATCTTGGATGACAAGGGGGTGAGTAAATTATTTGTAAATTGTTGTTCTGGAAGTGAACTTCTTTAATTGTTTTTTAAAAAAAAAAAACAAAACAAAAAAACACTCAATCATTTAGCAATGAAACACCACTACTGTGTTGAAACGGTTCTGTTGTGGCTTAGTTTGAAACAATTTCCAATATTATCAAAACTAACACCTCTCTTTCTCTCTATGATAGCCAAATTTGAACATTTTTAACATTTAATAGACCTAAACTGGAAATTATTAATATTTTATTTAACACTGAAGGGATAGTTCACTCAAAAATGCAAATTCTGTTATTAATTACTCACTCTCATGTCGTTCTGAACCCGTAAGACTTTGTTCATCTTCAGAACACAATTTCTGACCCTGCATAGACAGCAATGCAACTGACACTTTCAAGAGACTGACACAGAACAGAAGAAATTCTTGAAAAAGCTTCATAACATTAAGTTTAAGCGACGACGTTTTGTCAAGTATGGTGACCCATACTCGAAATTGGTTCTCTGCATTTAACCCATCACGAGTGCACACACACAGCAGTGAGAAGTGAACACACACACCCAGAGCAGTGGGCAGCTCAAGGGCATTTCAGTCATGGTATTGAAGGTAGAAAGAGCACTGTTCATTCACAATCTCCCCCTTCAATTCTTGCTGGTGCGGGAATCGAATCAGCGACCTTTGGGTTACAAGCCCAACTCTCTAACCATTAGGCCACGACTGCCCCCGTCTGTAAAATATTACAGATTATTTTAAAGATGTGCTTACAACCTTTTTGGGCCTTAAATGTGGTAGTTGCATTGCTGTCTATGCTGGGTCAGAAAGCTCTTAGATTTCATCAAAAATATCTTAGTTTGTGGTCCGAAAATGAACGAAGGTCGTAACGACCTGAGGTTTGGAACGACATGAGGGTGAGTAATTAATGACAGAATTTTCATTTTTCGGTGAACTATCCATTTAATGCTAAAACGTCATCAAAATTACTAGTTAAAACATGTAAGATCAACATTTAATGTGGGAATAGATCATCTTGATGCATTAGTATTGACACACTTACAGTGCATTGCGAAAGTATTCATACCCCCTTTTTTTATTTTTTTTTATTTTATTTTCTCATGTTGTTCCTTATGTTAAACTGCTTTAACTTACTTTTTTCCCCTCATCAATCTACACTCCATACACCATAATGACAAAGCAAAAAAAGAGGTTTTTAACATATTTGCAAATTTATTAGAAATAAAAAACCTAAATGATTCCATTGCATATGTATTCATACCCTTATTTGAAACGGTTGAAATTGAGCAACTGAGCATCTACAATTGCTTGTAGATATTGCTACACTTTGAGTAAAGCTAACCTGTGGCAAATTCAGTTGAATGGGTATGATTTGGAAAGGCACACCTCTCAGTAAAAGGTCTAACAGCTGAAAATGCATATCAGAGCTAAAACCAAGTTCTGAGGGGGGAAAAAACTGCCTGTAGAGCTCAGAGACAGAACTGCGTCAAGGCACAGATCTGAGGAAGAGTTTAGAAAAAATTATGCTGCAATGTCAAGGATGACAGAAGCATGTCGTCTCTACATGTACTTACCCTTAATGGAAGAAGTTCAAAACAACCAGGACTCTTCCTAGAGCTGGCCTCCCAGCCAAACTGAGCAATTGATGGAGAAGGGCTTTGGTTAGAGTAGTGACCAAGATCCTGATGGTCACTCTAGTTGAGCTCCATGATCATATATGGAGATCAGAGGAAACTACAGATGGACAAATATCACTGCAACACTCGTCCAACCAGACAGAGCTTGAGAGGTGAAAAGGTGAGGAGAAGAATTATAGATAATTGCCGAAGTGCAAAGCTTGTTGCATCATACCCAAAAAAAGACTTGAGGCTGTAAAGGTGCTTCAGCTAAGTACTGAGTTAAGGGTATGAATACTTATGCAATGTACTTATTTATTTTTTTAAATAAATTTATGAAGTTGTGACAAATTTGTTTTTGCTTTGTCATTATGGTGTATGGAGTGTAGATTGACGTGGGGAAAAAATAATTTAAACCAATTTAACATAAGGCAGCAGCATCACAAAATGTGAAAAAATGAAGGGGTATGAATACTTTTGCAAGGCACTGTATACCTCAATGTCCACTTGTTTATTCTGACGTCAAACAGTTTCTGCGTCCAAATGCTGCTTTGGATCCCAAAAGCAAACAACAAATAAAGGTAATATACACTCACACTGTGCTGTAGCCCTTCCGAAAAACCATGATCCTACCCTTTATCTCCATACCGAAATGTCATTCGGCCAGACAGTGATTTATATTTTCTGAATCGTTAAAATACGTGAGCCGGAGACTGTAGTGTACACCAGGAGTTTTTAAAAGCCTAGCTCTGTTTCTCACTTGGACTCGGAAACTATTACTGGAAGGTCAATAACTTAAAAAGCAAGATGTTTTAAAGCTAGTCATGGATAATTAGGACAAACCCTGTCTAGTTAGGACACGATGTAATATTTAAGCATCACACTAAAAGTAGTAAACCTGCTCTTTGTGGCTTGTACTGAGAGATGTTTTTGTATTTTTTTTGCTCTGCAGAGGTTTAGTTCAAGAAACTGTCAATAGTCGGACTGTGATATTACTCTCCCCAGTTCCCAGCGCTCGTCCTGCAGGCCCTTCTAAAACAATGACTCACAATCATTTAAAGTAATCTCTCCTCCGAGATCAGCTCGATATGATGATGCAGTGCTTTCTAAAAGAAGCAGAGATAAAATAAAAGCACATATAGTAAAGTGCAAAAACAAAAACGGGTCCCCGGACGCCTGGTAGATCCGCCATGCATCACGATATGGTGCCTGGCTGAAAACGCTGACGCTGGCCCTCCCCGACTCATTCGTACCCTCTGATGGTACTTCATAAAACACACAGTGTTGTAAATCTGCAGGACGTAGCCATAAACAACGGCCAAGTGGGGAAACTTTAGAGAGTCCTACACTGGCCAATAATAGCTTCGTTAGACCTGTGGTTGATGAATTTCTTTGTTTTGTCACAGCATGGGAATACTCACTTGTACACACAGATATCATACACTGCCAATATTAGATTTCACACAGGATGGCTGGTGATGACACCCCAAGTGTGTCACAGAAGACAATAATAAAATCTTACAGCTTCTTGTTTGGTGTTATTTTTGACTGTACCATGGCTAGCAGGTGATTTTTTTCTGAAGAGGTAATGGAGGAAGTGACACCTCAAAAGTCTGGATTGGAAAATAATTAAAAGTACAACTATAAAATGAAACCAATGATATTAACACTGAATAATGTATGATGTAACCACAATAGACATTGAGGAGGACAAGTTGTGAAAAGATTAAATGACTGAGATGGCCAATCCAACAGAAGTAAGCAGAGTTTATTGTTTACAGAAACAGAGCGTGAAGTCTATTAGTGTCAGTTGTAACACTGAAATAGAGTGAAGTAAGATAAAGGTAGCGAAACATTTAGTATGTGACAACTATTTTAGAATAAAAATGGTAAACGACAGACAGTAATGTCCAGTGATGCAAGCCACTCTGCCTTTTTCTCAAATATAGTCATTTTGGTATCATTTACATGATTAATACTACCATTCAAAAGTTTAAGATTTTTTTTATTTTTTTTATTATTTTTTTTTTTAAAGAAGTCTCTTCTGCTCACTAAGCCTCCATTTATTTAATCCAAAATACAGCAAAAACAGTACAATTTTAATTTTTTAAAATAGCTGTTTTCTATTTGAATATAAAACATTTATTGTTATTATTATTATTATTATTATTATGTTGAAAACAGCTGAGTTTTTTTTTTTTTTTTTTCAGGTTTATTTGATGAATAGAAAGTTCAGAAGAAAAGCATTTATTTGAAATAAAAATCTTTTGAAACATTATAAATGTATTTGTCATCTCTTTTGGTCAATTTAAAGCATCCTCGCTACACAAAAATATTAATTTCTATGATTTCTTTCCGGAAATAATATAAAAAATATATATAAATAAAAATAGATAAAAATGATAGTGACTCCAAGCATTTGAAAGGTTACAAACACTTTTTATTTCAGATAAATGCTGATTTTTGGATCTTTCTATTCATCAAACAATCCTGAAAAATAAAATAAATAAATAAAATACTCAACTGTTTTAAATATTGAGAACAATAATAATAAAAAAATGTTTCTTGAACAGCAAATCAACATATTAGAATGATTTCTGAAGAATCATGTGACACTGAAGACTGGAGTAATGATGCTGAAAATTTAGCTTTGATCATAGGAATAAATTACATTTTAAAATATATTCAAATAGGAAACAGTTATTTTAATGAGTAAAAATATTTCAAAATTGTACTGTTTTTTGCTGTACACTGTAAAAAGTTTTCACCAGCTTCAACTTAAAAACTTAAGTTCAGTAGCTGCCTTAAAATTTTCAGTTAAATCAACTTAAAACGACGTCATTTTAACTCATTACAATAAAATGAGTTAAAATGACTTGTACATTTAAGTTGATTTAACTTGAATTAAAATGACTTGTACTTTTAAGTTGATTTAACTTAAAATTTTAACGCAGCTGCTAAACTTAAGTTTTTAAGTTGAAACTGTTGAAAACTTTTTACAGTGTACTTTGCAGACTTGGTGAGCAGAAGAGAGTTCTAAAAACATCTTACTGTTCAAAAACTTTTGACTGGTAGCGTGTGTTATTGAATGTTTTTTATAGATTTATTATACATATATTATATTAGTTTAATATAACATGAGAACAGAACGGGAACAGGAGGATTAAAAGCCTCCTCGTCCCTTAAACAAGCTTATTTTCTTGGAATTATTTTCGGAATTCCATGCTTGTGCTTATTTAACTGACCTTTTGTCACAATGTTTCACACTGCATCTCTTCCCTAATGTTGTCAATCCCTGATTTTCGTCTGAGGCTGCATTAAGAGCGTAAAATCTGTGCTGTTGTACTCCCTTGACTCCCCGCTCCAGGTTTGTGCCATTAGTGAGGCATACGTGTAGCGCTGCAGTCAGCGTATAGAGGGGCTGGCAGACCTGTGCGGGGTCTGACTGCGAATGGGGATGAGCTGTTTTACATTCAGCAGGCGAATGATGTAGTTTGTAGACACAGGGCCCTGCCAGGCCCTCTCAGTCTCAGTGTAATGCCAGCAGGATCCGAAATGCCACCTCCGACTGCCAACCCACTGCAACCCATATTCCCTTGCTTCAGGCATGAGGATTTGAGCTAAATGAGACGATATGAGTGTGTGAGGGAATAAATATACATCAGTGGATGCCTGTGTGTATGTGTGCATGTTTATTTGTTCAGCAGTCAGTTTGATTTGTCCGTCCTTCGCTATGAGATATGCTCTACGGTATAAACAACACCACACCCGGTGAGCATGCATTCACCCTGACCGAACCGGACCGCGCCGCACCTCACCGCCAACCGCTCTCTTCTCGTGCCAAGACCATTAGCCAAGTGGACCATGCATTCGCCAGACCGATCATTCACTTCAGGTCACTGCCATGCATTCATCATTATCGGTGTATGAGGTGCCAGCATTGTACTTGTCAATGAAAAAATGATTCACTGAAGTTGATGGAATTGCGTTCGTTGCATTCTTGTTTTTTACTCAAGTTTAAACTTTAAAGTCAAATATCAGTATATATGTACTGTATGTGTGTGTGTGTATAATTCTAATTATTTAGAATTTATATTTTTATAATCTGTTACCTTTATATATTAAAACACACACACACACACACACACACACACACACACACACACACACACACACATATACACTAAAAAATATAAGATTATTATAAAAATATGATTCACTATATAGATATAATAAAATAACAATTTAGAAAACTATTATGAAAATATGAATCGCTACTACTTCAGAAGTATGTTTATTTAATTTAAATGTCATTATTATTTTAAAAGAAGACTCTTGTGCTTAAGTCAAGGAGTATAAACATGACATTTCAATAAAATGTATTATTATTATTATTATTAAAATAATATTCACTACTTTTCAAATGTATTTTATATTTTAGTTTATTATTACTTTAAACAAAGCCTCATATGCCTAAACATCACAGAGTATTAATACTACTACTACTACTACTACTACTAATATATTACATTATTCTAAAAATATTACGAACTAATTTTCCAAAGTACATTTTTTAATTTAAATTTTATTATTACATCTTTTAAAAAGAAGCCTCTTATGCTTATTTTATTAAATTATATTATTATTATTATAATATTAAGTATATTTTTAAATTTAAATTATGTTATTATTTTAAAAGATGCATCTTATGCTTAAAAGTCATGGAGTATAAACAAGACATTTCAGTAATATTTATTATTATTATTATTATTATTATTATTATTATAAATGTTATAAAATATTATTCACTACCTTTTAAAATAACTTTTTTTTATTTACATTTTATTATTATTTTAAAAGAAGCCTATTATACTTTTATTATAAGTCATGGAGTATAAACAAGACATTTCAATATTATTATTATTATTATTATTATTATGAAAATAATATTCACTACGTTTCAAAAGTATGTTTTTTTATTTACATTTTAAGCATCTTATGCTTAAAAGTAATAAGGAAGACATTTCTGTAATATTTATTATTATTATTATTATTATTATTATTAAAATATTATACTACTTTCTTTCTACAATGAACGATACATTTATTTTAATATTTATTTATCATTCAACATAAAAATACAGTCCTTCCATTGTTTGTTCATGTTAGTTCACAGAGAATTTACTAATGTTAACAAACACAACTTGTGATTTTAATAATGCATTAAAAATGCTGAAAATAACATTAACTAAGATTAATAAATGCTGTAGTACTGTAGTGTTGTTCATTCATAGTTAACTAATGTAGTTAACTGATGTTAACTAATGAATGTTATTGTAAGTGTTGTTTTATGTATGTTTTTTCTGGACGTTAAAAGGCATCTTCCAGACCCCAAACAGAACATGAGTGTTAAACACAATAAACCCATTAAAATGAGCCCCGAGGTGTTTGCTTGGTGTAAATGATTGTGAATATGAAAATTACGATGTGGTAAAAATGTGAGGTCCTCAGAGGGATGTACTCAAAAAGCACAGCAAAGTCAAAGATACGGACATACACTTCAGACAGGGACCGTAATATAATCACGCTTCATTTTCACATGATGAAAAAAATAAGAAAGATTCAGGAAAAACCATTTTGGATGGATCATACTTCATATTTCCACCGTCTGAGAACAGCCGCTCTCCGGGGACACGAGATGAGCGGTGGCAATACAAGACCTGACTGCAATCTCAAACACTTTGCTGTGCATTTATCTGAATGACAGTACAACAAAAGCAACCGCTGTTGTGTGCTTGTTTATTTATTTATTTAAATAAAGGAATTTATTGTTTGCTTTTACAGACAAAAATCTTTTACTTAATTTCCTTGGGAAAAAAAAGGGTATATTATATGTTTTTATTCTTTGACAAGAAAAACACATCAATCCTTTCTTGCTTGATTGCATATTGTTGGAAACTCCAACCTTGATAACAAGCCCTGTTGGATTGATATGTTTGTTGAAATATTGGCATGTCACATAGACAGGATCTTTGAAGAGATAATAGCACATTTTAATGAAATGAAAAAGAAAAATGTTGCCTGAAGTACGAGTACGGTTTTCCCTATCACCTGCGCAGACACCCCAACTGTCACCGCTGGAAATGGAAAATGCCTCCTGTTTCCTGGCAATGGGCTTGATTTGAATATTATAGAGAGTGAATTCAATTAAAGTGTCCCTGAACTGGCTTCAGTGTTTTTCCAATAAAGAGGAATGTGATTGTGTGCCGTTCAGATTGAGGAGTCGCTCGCGGCAATTGCTCTCAAAGTGGAAAGCAGTCACTCATTTTCCTGTCTGGAATCGATAACTTCTTACCAAGATTTTCCAAAGGTGTCACTAAGAATCAGCGCCCAACAGGTGATTGATCGCACCGGCGCTCGGTACTGTGAATAAAAGTCAGATATTGTAAATGAAGTCATTTGGAACTTACATCATCACCGGCGAAACCTAATTAGGATCTGATTTGTATTGAAAAACTGGCTGTAGCTCAAATAATTCAGATATCATAGTATAATATCAACATAATGTGCTGCTGCAAATGTTCACTGTAATAGTTTTTTGATGTTGTGTTCTAGTGATTGGATCCACTTTGGAAACAGAATTCCCCTGAGCATTTTCCAAAAACTTTTTGTTTTTCTTTATTTTTCTGATTGGAAGGCAAACAACAGCTTGTTCAGCAGATCCAAACTTTCGTCCACTTTTAGAGCTCAAATAACACTGGAAGAATCGCACAAATCCCAACGTACATGCTCTGAATCAAATATAAGAAATGAAAAATGATTGCTTCATATCTAAAAACATTTCCCAATATTTGTCCCAATACATTGGTGTTTTGTCATATATTATTTGAACTGTAAAATACACACTGTACACCTTCAGTTCATGCTTATTTAAACAAAATAACTGTAGAAGAATAAAAGTTATTGGAATTAACATTATGAAACATCTTGAATGAATGAATGAATGATAAAACAAACACATTTATAGTTAATTTTATTTATTTATTTATTTTCTACTACAAAGTTGTAAAAAATACATTATTTGAACTTTACAATATTTATACATAATGTTATTTTTGTTGTTTGTCCTTCAGCTTTTGGAATCAACATTATAAAACCTCATGAATGAATGACAAAAACAAACAAATTTATGGTTAATTTTATTTGTTTATTTGTTCATTCATTTATTAATGTTAAGTTGTTAAAAAAATTATTTGAACTGTAAAATATTTATACATAATGTTGTTTTTGTTGCTCGTCCTTCAGTTTATGCTTATTTAAAATAAAAATAATTGTAAAAGAATAAAAGTTTTTATTGGAATCTACATTATGAAACAAATGAATGAATGACAAAAAAACAAACAATTTATAGTTTATTTATTTATTTATTTATGTATAGTTTAAAAACATTATTTGAACTAAAATATTTATACATGTTATTTTTGTTTGTCTTTCAGCTTATGCTTATTTACATAACTGTAAAAGAATAAAAGTTATTATTGGACCCAACATTATAAAACCTCATGAATGAATGACAAAAACACACAAATGTATAGTCAGTTTTATTGTTCATTAATTAATTAATTAATTAATTAATATTTAATTAATTAATTAATTAATTAATTAATTAATGTATTTATTTATTTATGATTATTAAGTTGTTAAAAAACAAACAATTTATAGTTAATTTTATTTATTTATTACTGTAATGTTATGCTTATTTAAATACAAATAATTGTAAAAGAATAGAAGTTATTATTGTAATCAACATTATAAAACATCATGAATGAATGAATGAATGACAAAAAACAAACAATTTCTAGTTTTATTTATAGTAGTATTTATTTATTTATTACTTTAACAGACATTATTTGAATTGTAAAATATTTATACATGCTATTTTTGTTCAGTTTATGCATATTTACATAAAAATAACTAAAAGAATAAAAGTTATTATTGGAATCAACATTATGAAACAATTACTTATGTGTATATATATATATATATATATATATTTATTTTTTTATTTTTATTTTTTTTACAATGTTGGGACAATTTAGGGAAATCTATAATGTCATTAAGGGAAAAAAAGAGTACAAATCTAAAAAATCGTAATGGTCCTATTCTATCAATTATTATAATTGTTATAATTACTATTTTTCTTTTGATTTTATGGTTAAGTGTGGCTTAGGTTTGTTTTCATGAGATTCAGAGTCCAGTCACTGTATATTCTGCCACTGCACTTTATCAAATCAGTGTCATTTCCTGCACCAGCACTGTTTGTACAGAACAGGTATTTGTGGTCTACGGAGGCTATTCCTACATCTCTCTATGAACTGACCTCATGTCTGCCGACTGGCTGATAGATGGCCATTCTAGCTGGGAAAAGACACTCTGGCATCTCTTTCCCCTGGTCAAAAACCTGAAAGCTGTTTAGGAAGTGATTCTATTTTAAAAAGCCCCCTTGAGAGATGACGTGTCCTTGGGGACGTTCAGTAGACTGGAGTCTGTGCATCAGTCTGTGAGCACTTGTCATACCCGGTTATAAAAACGGCTGACGTGTTTCTATTTATTTGCATTGCATTTTGAAAAAAAGAGCTGTATGTAGGAAAAAATGTGTATATCCTAAATACCCAGGTCACCTGGATTTAAAACAATCTGCATTTTTGTTGTCTATCATACATGCAAAGTCATTCCTACGATAAAGGCTTGAGGGGATGCAGAAATGGAACAACATTAATGACTGGCCAAACACAAATGTGACCATATCTACACATGTACATTCAAAAGCAAAGAATCATACACATTTTATGTTGCAGCACGCGCAGTTCTCTTAGAATTTCTCACAAATGTACGATAGCGAGCCATGACAGGGCGGCTCTGTCAAACTAATGAAACCAGTGAGCTGCAAAGGTCAAAAGAGCAAGTGTGAGAAGAATGGATAGATTCTGTTGAGAATATTCTTTGACTGCTCTATAAGAAGAGGTGCAGGGAGACTGTGAGAGGATTTAAAGTTTTGAGAATTACAGAGCTCACTGGAGTTTATTTGATGATATAGGAAGAAGTCATTTAAATGCAAAAAAAGATGGATTTTAGTAGTTACCATAGTCTGTTTTTGCTCCATCAATGGAAATAGTTAGCGAAGCAAAAACAAAGTAATGAATGCTGTACATATAAATTGTAGTTCTGTCATGACAACTCTCAGAGAGTTTAGCATGGTAATATAAATGGCAATGTTAATGGATTTGATTGGCGGAATAGATTGAGACTTGCTGCCACTAATACATCCACAGAAATACTGCTGCTGCACCTATAATATACAGTTAAGGTCAAAGGTTTACATACGCCTTGCAGAATCTGCACAATGTTAATTATTTACTAAAATAAGAGGGATCATACAAAATGCATGTTATTTTTTATTTATCTAGAGAAAATAATAGTTGAATTTATAAAAAAATGACCCTATTCAAAAGTTTACATACACTTGATTCTTAGTACTGTGTTGTTACCTGAATGATCCACAGCTGTGTTTTTTTTTTTTTTTTTTTTTAGTGACAGTTGTTCATGAGTCCCTTGTTTGTCCTGAACAGTTAACCTGCCTGCTGCTCTTCAGAAAAAAAAATCCTTCAGGTCCCACAAATTCTATGGTTTTTCAGCATTTTTGTGTATTTGAACCCTTTCCAACAATGACTTTATGATTTTGAGATCCATCTTTTCACACTGAGGGACGCATATGCAACTATTGCAGAAGGTTCAAACTCTGACTAATGCTTTAGAAGGAAAAACGATGCCTTAAGAGCTGGGGGTGTAAACTTTTGAACAGATGTGTAAGCTGTGTACATTTTTCTTATTTTGCCTAAATATCATTGTCACGAATCTGGTCGGTGTCCCGTCGTCCGCTCACCACCAGAGGTCACTCTCACCTCACCTACACACTCTGACTGTTGCACCACACTCCGGACTGCATCTCCCATCCTCCACCGCACTGATTGCGTCAGCCCCCGTGACCAATCGGGCGTTCTATATAAGCGCCCTTCCCTCCCAGTGCACTTCCTGGATTGTTATTGTTGTTAGCGTTCCCTAGTTTCCTTGTTCCCTAAGTTCCCGAGTTCCTAGTTCCCGTGTTTTGGTTCTATCGCCTGGTTATATCGTTTCGACTCATCGCCGCCTGCCTACTGACTCTCGTTTGCCGCCTGGATCGCCCGTGAAATGGCGGCCGTGCAGGAGCGCGCTCAAGCTATGGCGTTCCGGCGCGGCCGCCATTTTGTGAACAGGCACCGCTGTCGCTGCCATAGCTTGAGCGTGCTCCTGCACGGCCGCCATTTCACGGGCGATCCAGGCGGCAAACGTGTTTGTGGGATCGTGCTCCGGCATGACCAGAATAACCAGAAAACACGAGCGAGAGTCAGTAGGCAGGCGGCGATGAGTCGAAACGATATAACCAGGCGATAGAACCAAAACACGGGAACTAGGAACTCGGGAACTTAGGGAACAAGGAAACTAGGGAACGCTAACAACAATAACAATCCAGGAAGTGCACTGGGAGGGAAGGGCGCTTATATAGAACGCCTGATTGGTCACGGGGGCTGACGCAATCAGTGCGGTGGAGGATGGGAGATGCAGTCCGGAGTGTGGTGCAACAGTCAGAGTGTGTAGGTGAGGTGAGACTGACCTCTGGTGGTGAGCGGACGACGGGACACCGACCAGATTCGTGACAATCATATTTTTTCATTTAGTACTGCCCTTCAGAAGCTACAGAAGATACTTACATGTTTCCCAGAAGACAAAATAAGTTAAATTTACCCTGATCTTCAAATTCCAAAAGTTTTCACCCTTAATGCATCGTGTTTCCTTTTGGAGCATCAGTGAGCGTTTGAACCTTCTGTAATAGTTGCATATCAGTCCCTCAGTTGTCCTCAGTGTGAAAAGATGGATCTCATACTCATTCATTCATTGTTGGAAAGGGTTCAAATGCACAAAAATGCTAAAAAACTAAAGAATTTGTGGGACCTGAAGGATTTTTCTGAAGAACAGCAGGCAGTTTAACTGTCCCCATGAGGAAACAAGTTTATGAATCATATGGAATTATCTTTTTGGCAGATCTAAAATAGCAGATAGCTTTGTGTGAGGGGTAGGTAAACATGATTCCACCAAGTACAGCATGTTTCTGTATCAACATCAACCAATAAAAAATTGAGGGACAAGAGTTTGTATAGTATAAAAATTATTACGTCTATGGAATGAGTGTGTGTGTGATTATTATTTGCACGGCATCCAAAATCACTTGACTTACAAATCTATAATAAGCAGTTATCTTCTGATTCATATTTGGATTATTTGTTCTGTAAATCTAGCTAAAAACAGGATTATTTATATTCATATTTACTATAAAATACTTTATAGAATATTTTTATGCTGAATTTTTATTGATTAAGCTTATACAACAGCTAGCAGCAGAATTTTGTTTTGGTTGACTTCATCAAACGTTGACAACCAACGTGAAATTCTGTAGTCAAGTAGACATCTAAGACAGCTTTGATTGTGTTGTCTGGAAAACTGCCCTCTTGTCAAGCTAGTTTCTTCAGTAACAACTGCTTAATTATGATGTTCCAAGCCGTTCATCTACTTCTGCCAGTAAAAGAACCGCAAAGCTGGAGAATCTCCACACGAGGCATTTGCCACACAAATACACTCAGGAGAAAGTTGGATCAACTTCCTGATCCCGAAAATCCAAGCGCACTCAGTACTAAAGTCTACAAAAATCCAAGAATGCCTGGTTTGGGCCAGCGAGCGGCGGTACGACATCTGACTGTGTCCTTTCCAGTTTGTCAAACTAATATTAGACAGAAGCTCTGAGGACACGGCGCTGAAGGAAAGGGAACAATTTACTGCCTTCAAATCTAGGAGAGATTACTTGCTCTTCCCCCACCAAATCTGTGACTACAGCAGACTAGACTGACCTTTCAGCAAAGTCTCAAAACATGGTGTATGGCAACCCTGTGATGGATTGAGAGTTAGACGTCGCGGAGGAAAAAAGTCAGCAAAGGAATGAACGACGCAGGCAAGGGTGGGTGGAGTGGAGATGTCCTATATCACTTATCGCTGAAGGCTGAGGAAAAGGTGAGAGAGAAAATGTCTGATTCATCTCGTGGGCCCTTGTACAGACAAGCTATTCGTCAAAGTTTGTCATTGGCTTGGAGGTAACCTTCCGCACTGAGATGGAACCAGACAGAGATGTGGGGCGTGGGTGGAGGAGGAGGGGGGATTGTCATTTAGACTCCATTTATGAAGCATCTATCATTGATCTGACATTATGTGCCATCAGCCCTGGCCAAACATCACAATATGATCTAGGAGTGGCCCAAGATTGCCGGCATCAACGCTTAAAAGTTGAGTGAGTAAAGTTTGTCCACGGGGCCTCAAATGCATCATGAGTTCGTCTGGGCAACTCAACATGGATTGAAAAATATTCATAGTATGTATAGTATTATAATTGTAAACTACATACTGATAACATGTAAAGTTTAAACACTTTTACATGTGACTTTAAAAAAAACTGCTTTAACAAACTTGCGAATCATCTGAGAAATGGTCTGTGTGTTGTCACCAGAAGCCAGCATCATTCAGTTTCAGTCATCTTAATCTAAATTACTGAATTGAATCTGAATTAAGATTGCAAAACAGTATAAACAGTCATAATTTTAATTTAAGAAAGTACAATTAAAAAGCACTTTATTCCAACCAGAAAATTCATCAAGACAAAAACTTTAAAACAAGAACTACAACAAACTATGAACAACCTCCTAAATTCATTTTTACACATATTTACATTGCTAGCAAGAAATCTGATCAAACACTCTCTGATCAGACCCCAGCCGCAAGGTATGCTGGGAAACCAGCAGTCAACTATATGCTAACCAATTTTTGGACCAGAGTGGAAGAAAATGTCTAATTCCACTTTGTATTGTGTGCAGCCAATTCCAATCAAATTCACACTTAAACTCCTAAAAAATCTTAAATTCTGAACTTTTGAACAACCTTGACTGTCACAACTAGTCTTCAGAGTTTGAAAAGAATGAAATTAAAGCATTGAAACACTATTTGTGCTATAAACTTGGGCTGTGTGAAAAAACCCCAAAAATATTTCTCTATTTTAATTGATTCTCATTTTTACGAAACAATGTTGATTCTTAAATCCCAAGAATCGATTAGTCTAGTGTGTTTTCATTTAATGAACAGAACATTGTAGCATGCCTCCCATCCAATAAATCACAGTAAGCTTCGTGATTTGTTATTTTTGATATGAAACAGTCATTATATGATTTGAAAAAGTCTGAGATTTTAAATTCTGTCCATTTTATTTCAGTATTTAAACAATAAATGCTGTTTTGGTGCTGTTTAATGTGGAGTGACATCACTTTAGTGTCTTAGTTCAAGAGAAGTGGCAGCACGAAGCGCATGTGAACATATCATCTACACTTTAATGCCAGTTTTAGCACAAAATAATCATGAACATCTGAAAGTATGTTAAAAGAAAGACTACATTTGATATTGAATCAAATCAAACTGAAATTGGAATAGAATTGAATCGGATAGTGTGTACAAATGATCCATGATTCATTCTTAGTGAATTCTCTGAACAGTTCTCCATTTTTAAAATAGCCTAACAAGGCCACAGTCTGGATTATCTGGAATGAAGTCCCTTCAATGCCCTTCTCCCCAGTCTGGGAGCGCTTCCCTGCCCCGTGTTGTCCCGGCCAGGGGCTCTTGATGTGCTTGGTATGAGAGATTCCCTGGGGACGGTTAGCATGGCCGCAGCTGTCTGAATAGATTTGCAAGTGTCATGCAGACGGTCAGTGATGGCATAACTGCGAGGTCCCTAAACACTGTTGACACCACTCAGCGGCTGCGTGCTACCGACGACACTCAACCTGCATTCGCCTTATTTGCATCAAATCGCTGTCAGCCGCAGAAGAGAGAACAGGCATAAGCAGCTTATTGTGACCCATGAACACCCATTTACGTCTCCCTCCCTCCAGGCACCGTGCATTGTACTTGACCTCATCAGACTGCTCTTTTGATATCCGGACTTGTACCGCGGACGCACATTTCTCCATCATCATTCAATCGCCCTTGCTTTCTCTGTTCATGTCAGGGCTGTGCACCAGTCAGAACTGAATTTAGAATGCCTTTACATTCCAATTCTGTTCCTCAATTTGAGTTGAGATAGACAGGATACAGAATTGCAATTTTGGATTTGAATGTGAAGAAAATCCGAGAGATGGACGAACAGACGGCTGATAGACAGATAATGATAGACAGACAGACAGACAGACAGATAGATAGATAGATAGATAGATAGATAGATAGATAGATAGATAGATAGATAGATAGATAGATAGATAGATAGATAGATAGATAGAGACAAAGAAACAGACAGTAGTAAATACTGTAGATAGATAGAATGACAGACAGAAAGACAGACATACAAAACAAACGACAGAGACAGAATAACAGACAGACGCACATAGATAGATGATAGACAGATGATACAGATAGATAGATAGATAGATAGACAGATAGAACGACAGACAAAACAAACGATAGAATAACAGACAGACAGACAGAGGGAGAAGAACAGATAAAATGACAGACAGACAGACAGAAGACAGAGAACAACAGACAGAATGCTAGATTGAAAGACAGATAGACAAATAGATAGATAGATAGACAGATAGATAGATAGATAGAACGACAGACACAAAACGAACAATAGAATAACAGACAGACAGACAGAACATAGAGAACAACAGACAGAATGATAGATTGAAAGACAGACAGACAGATAGATAGATAGATAGATAGATAGATAGATAGATAGATAGATGATAGATAGATAGATAGAACGACAGACACAAAACGAACAATAGACAGAATAACAGACAGAGGGAGAAGAAAAAAGACAGACAGACAGACAGACAGACAGAAGAAAGAGAACAACAGACAGAATGCTAGATTGAAAGACAGACAGACAAACAGATAGATAGATAGATTGATAGATAGATGATAGATAGACAGATAGAACGACAGAAAGACAAAACGAATGATAGACAGAATAACAGACAGACATAGATAGATAGATAGATAGATAGATAGATAGTAATATATACTGTAGATAGATAGACAGACAAAACATAGAATGATAGATTGAAAGACAGACAGACAGACAGACAGACAGACAGATAGATAGATAGATAGATAGATAGATAAATAGATAGATATGCCATTTTTAAATTTATTCAAATGTAACAAATTAACTTGTTTGGATCAGGGTGGAAAATCACTTAACTTCCCAAAATGCAATACCTGTTGGAGCCAAATCTTAATTCCTGAATTTTACATAACCCCACAGACCTGATTGTCTTCTTTAAACACAGATGATGTAATATTCAGCAAGCCAGTGCTTATGGATGTCTAAAGGTCGTTGCCAACCTGTCTGAGCTTTTAGTAACCCTCCACTAACTCACCTCCGGATATAACAAACACATTCCCAGTTATTTACATGCCACCTTCGGTTTTAAATAATGGACGTCCATTTTCCGTGCGTCGGCCCAGGCTGTTTGTTACTGTAATTTGTCTTCTTGACACTTATGGTATTCTGCATGGCTGTGTCTCTGGTGTCCATGGGGAAATTGAAAACATCACATAAACTCGAGGCAGCTTGTAAAGCTTGAGGAGATAAGTGACAGTCTACTATTATTACTGCCATTTAGTATATTTACTCTTTAGCCCGCTGGCTAGATCAGCGAATCTGCCGCTGCGATATTAATCTCCATTCTTATGTTTTCCGAACAACTCCAGAACTGAATAATGCCAATTGAGTTCCGAGACATTTATAGCGCAAGCCACTTCATAAACATTACAGACAAGCTGTGCGCCAGACTGACGAAAACGTTCCCAGCAGCGTTAACCAGCAGTGGACAGGGGGCCTTTAAGCTCTCTCTCGGAGCCCAAATCAGCCCTAATTGCATGCAGAATGCCACGTAGTGCTTCTGGCCAAGAGACCTTCCAGCCCATAATCGCGGCTTTCATGCGTCTTTCATTTATTACGATGCTCGTTTCGAGGGTGAGCCTCAACATATTGCAGATCATGTGCCGTTAGTCTGTGTGTCTCCTTGGAAGTGTCCTTACATGTGCCGCTGGGACGGGGGTGACACAGCCCCGCGGTGCCGTCAGCCTGATGCGTTTTAATGTGCCTCCGTTGTGACAGCTGGCCTGATAAAAGAATTCCCATCATAGAATACAAAGTACGTAGTTTATTGCTTTCCACGGCGCAAATAGAATCGTCAGCTACACAAACAGTCTGGAGATGTCAGGGGTGGCACGGGCTGAGTCCACGGCTTTGTGCTTTGCTGTTTACACATCTGTGGCAAATTGTGCGTGTGTGTTTGAGAGAGAGAGAGAGAGAGAGAGAGGGAGACAGAAGCGGGAGGGAGAGTGGAATCAAAGATGAGCCGTACAAAGTATTGCTCGCTTGTCAGCGTCGACATCTTGTTTTGCATACGCCTCAAAAGGGCTCTTGAAAGTGGAATGCCATGTCATTCAGCGAAATGACATCTCGTCACCATCTGAGAACACTATGAGGTGTGAGGACGCTTTCAAAGGAAGTACACGTGGGTCAATCACAGCACGCTTTTGTAGTGTGATGTTTTTGTAGCAGACAACATGAGTGACATACTGTAATTTCTTTCCATGTTAAAAACGTTGCCTTTTACCAGCTTAATATACAGAGACAACTATATAAATTACCCACAAAAATACAGAGACACTATCAGAACATTGCTGTTATTTATTTGAACATTCCAACCAGGCCAACATTTGCTCAACCAATAGAGCGTTATCAATCAGCCATATGCACTGAACGTAAACAATCCCACTGAACTGAACCGAACTTGCATATTTTGCTGATTATTGCTGCTGAAAATGATCAATTATTGTCATGTTTTGGGCTGTACTAATCGATCCGACTGTTTGTGGTTGGTCAAACTGAACAAGGATTTCCAGGGCAAGAATCTTGACAACATTCACGTTTGTTTTTATCATTTCCAATCAGGTAGGTAAAATATTAGGCTAATATCTTAATTAATACTGTTCGTATGTATCTTTACCACCTATTAACTTCAGTATGTCAAAATATTGCTTACTAAGTCCTTCTCTATATAATTTAGCAGCTTCCACACATTTTTTGTGGTTTAGACAGCATACATTAGCAGAACAACGTATTCAGTAGTACATTAACCATGCAGTCCATGCTGTTGTTTACATCCGAGTATCACCACTATGGCCAAGCATCCGGGTAACTGACCCTAAAGTGTGCCTTTGAGATGGAATGATCTGTTTGAAACCTTTTTAAAAGGTAAACTGTTAGATAGAGTGACCATGTCCTCTTTGTCCTGGACATGGCCTGGCTAGAATGTCTAAGTTGCTTAAAATGTCTAGTTTTTGGCTTTGTTTTCCTGTTGTTTTCATACTCACAGAAGGTAACGACTGAAAGTAGTTTGACCAATAGCATCCAAGCACTGAACATAATCGACCAATCATTGTCTGCGAGAAGGTGGGATCTACAGAGAATAGTATGAGGACTTTACAGAACATGTGAGTAGGAAAACCGCCAAAACCTGGATATTTTTGGCATTTAGAAATCCAAGCCAGCATGTGTCAGAGAAAGAGGATGTATGGTCATATGCTAGAAAACAATCAATATATATATATATTTTTTAAATTACATTCGTTGGCACAGAAATTACACACCTCTTATTTTCTTACCTATACAAAGTTAAATAGCTTCTTGAACAAGAAAAAAACAGAGAACCAGACGTGATTTGGCTCATCGGGAATTGATTTGATCATTGTATGCTAGTTATTTGGTAATTGCTGCCTGTGATAGGTTGCTGGCAGACACATTAATTTACAAAAATAAAATGATGTGCACAGACAAATATGTAATTTATAATAAACTATACAATATCCCATAAAAAATTCTAAGAATCCTTTCAAAAATGTTTACATTTAAAATAGATTTGATTTTTGGATAAACAGCAAAAATGAATCAAATTAGGATTATTTTTACGATAGCATTTTAGTGCCACTTAAAAAAAAAAAAAAAAACACTACGAGAATAAAGTCTAAATATTTCGAGATTGAAGTTGAAATTTTTAAAATAAAGTTAAAATGGTTTGAGAATAAAGCAGAAATGTTTTAAGAATAAAGTGCCACGTAAAAAAAAAAAAAACAAAAATGTCAGAATATTTTGAGAAGTCAAAATTACGAGAATTATTTCATAGCAATTACAAGATTAAAGTTATAATATTTTGAGAGTATATTCTAGCATATTGCTCATGCAAATGTCGTGGATTAGCAATGGGAGAACTTCTTAACTTTCGAATTCTGTCAGGTTTATAGCAAAATACAAAAATTATGCTTACAATCGCTGTATTCGCCTCAGTTTAAGAGGCATGTAAGTCAGTCATCTTTCCGATTACAATATATTATTTCCAAACATACAGTCTCCGCAAGTATGACACATGGTATGATTTCTGCTAATAATCCCACATATACAGTATTTGTAGTATTAAAAAGGGTTAAATAAGAGAGCTACGGTGCCCCAAAGGAATATCGATTGGTTGTGTAAACTGATGTTAAGTAAAAAGTTGTTCATGTTCAATCTGGTAATAAATATCATATTCTTGATATTAAGCTGTTTCCGCGAGTCCTTAAAATGGACTCTTCCTTATCCCAGTAAGATGATGCAGCTCCTTGGACACAACAATATTCAAATAAATTCTGGTGGCCTGGCAACTCTTTCCGGTGCTCTCAATCCAGGCCATTTGCTTGCGCAATATAGGCTATACTTTCAAAATATTATAACTTTAATTTCTACGATTTAAATTTTTAAACATTTAGACTTTATTCTCGAAATATTGCGACTTTAATCTTGTAATCTTAGTTTTTTTTTTTTTTTTTTTTTTTTTTTTTTTTGTGGCACTAAAACACCATCATAATTTATATATATATACATATGTCTAAATGACAGATGAGCTGCCATGGAAATATTGTGTAGGAATGCAGCAGTTACTGACAACATTCAGCTCAATCCTTCATCTAGCAATAACTTGTACTGTCAATATTTCAAATCACTCTGAGGCTATGAAGTCTCGTGATTCATTAAAGTGAAATAACAGGCATGTATTTGCAATATTCTCTCTTTGTTTCTCAAAAGACAAAGCTGGTGGCACTTTGGACAGACTGTTCATTCTCGCAATGGCCTCTGGACCCTGGGGAATAGAGCAGGTAATGCAAGACGTCTTTCAGGTGGCTAATTATACACTAAGGAAAATAGAGATTTATTGATCAGAAGTGAGCTCAACTGCTGAGCAAGTCCAGCTCAAACTTTCCGCAAAGCAATTAGGTGTCACCGCTGTCAGTTCTCTTTTCCAGCTTGGAGGACCACGAGGGACCTGTCATGAACAAAAAATCAAATAATACACTATGATATTTTATTATTATTTTTTTTAAGAACACCTAAATGTTTAAAATGTAACATAAGCAAGAATCATTTTGAAACTGAATCTAAAACAGCTTGAGGTCAAAGGAAAAATATGTCAAAAATCCTCCAAGGTGATATATTTATGACATGTTGGCTGACTTAAACGAGTCCCATAGTTCCTTGCTGGGAAAGGCTAGCGAAGATTGGCCTAGTGCAGCCGGAGAATGAAATAACGTGAAAATGACCTTGAATTAGCTGTGCTGGCTCTCTGGAATCGATTCAGCCTACATGTAAGAGTAGAATTACTGCTGAGAGGTCAGGCCGGCTGGAAGCCAGGGGAGCGGAGAGCCACGGAAGGTACTGTATAGCGGAGCAGAGAGCAGGAGACAGCCTGTTCAGATGAGCTGCAGGATTCACTCGGTGTAAAACTCGGATAATTGTCACATTAAGTTCAGAAAAACTGAGTTCTGCTTGAAAAGTTACTGTTTGGTAGCCTACAATCAGTCATATAGTATATATTATATATTATATATACATAAACGTTCACCAGATATTAAAACCCAGTACAATTCAAACCCTATGATTCAAGAATTATTAAACGAGCAAAAGAAAAAAAGTTTTTTTTTTTTCTAACATTACTTTTTATAACTGCACATCTTTTTTTTTTTTTTTTTTTTTTTTTTTGAGTGACACATCCAATTTCATCAGCCTTTTGGAATTTGTGCTGCTATAAATAAAGCATAAAGCAATCAAAACTTCCCACAATGACTTCCAAGGCGCTTCTCAACTGGAAGGCTGCATCTTTGTAAGGCTACACAACTCGGTTGCTTTATCGAAGGACGTCTCAATTTGAAGGACCCTTAGTAGGCAGTCTTTATTTCACATCCTTTATTCGGCCTCTTTTGAAGGATGCATCAGGTGTCAGCCACAACCTTTTGCACACTTTTGTTTTTAAATAATAAGTATCTTCAAATTAAAATTTCAATAGTATTTTTGTGCTGTGACCACAGGGCGTCTCATTCTAGCATTCTAGCATTTAATGCTGAGCAGGACTCTAGTCTTAAAGCCTCAGAAGGACTGGTCTAGGAAGGATGCATTTGAATAGTTTAATTATATACTTCTGAGTAAGTAATTGGAGACCATTAAAAAGTATGTTTTATATAGACATAAAGAGAACAGTCAAACAGAAGTAGAGGTAAAGGTCAAAGGTTACATTCAGAGCACAACTGGTGGTCTGAATTTAATAACACACCTGAAATAAATAAAAATGGCATTTAGACACACACACACACACACACACACACACACAGATATACATATATATATATATATATATATATATATAGCTAGCTAGGCTTTAAATCCCTTTTTAATCTTTAATTAAGCATTTACATTAAATATTGATTAAATACATTTGCTTTATGCAATCAAATATGTTTTACACAGTCCAAAAAGAATTGGCCAAAGCATTAAAACATTGAGTTTGCTTTACTTTAGCACAACCAACAAATAGCCATCGGCAAATTGACCTTAAAATATGCCTGGCGTGTTTTGAGATTGACTGTTTCTTAAAAAACAGTTGCACAGTGGTTTATATTTAACATAATCCAATGTGAAACCTCATGGTGCTGAACTGTTAAATCAATATTTGATGCAATTCCGTTTTTCCCATTATTTATTTATGATTTAAAAATAGCATTAGGTTTAAACATTATGTTTTGTAAAGCAGATCAAATCAAATGCTACTTGCGACATGCTGTAATGAAAAAAAGATAATGTTTATGGTTTGTGGAAGCCACAATAATTGGAAACAAAACTTGCTTCAAAGAATTATAATTATGAAAGCTTGCTTGAATTTGTATTTAAGAAATGAACTCAATTAACTGATACTTTAAATAAACAAGAAGCTGTTCATACACAGCTTCACATTCATACATTGTCTGTAAGAAAGAAACAAAACTGAGAAACAAAATGCATATTAATATTAATTTAGGAATTTGGATTTTAATTGCGTTTTTGTGCTTAAATACATACAAATTATTTGCAGAGCAGCTACGCAGCTTTAAAGCTTTAACCAGCATAACATCGGATTAGATTTGTAAATCCCTACTAATGAAAATTAGACATTTGGATTGTCAAAAATAATGTTTTTCACAAAAATAACCATTTTAAGCTAGGATCTCTACATTCTGTCAGAACTTGCTAAAAAAGACTAATGATTTCAGTGGGTGGTCATCACACTCTTTTAGCTTTGAGCTTTTGAGCTTAAAGGAATAGTTTACCCAAAAATGTACTCTCCCTCAGGCCATCCAAGAAAGAGTTTGTTTCTTCTTCAGAACAGATTTGGAGAAATTTAACATCACTTGCACACAAATGGATCCTCTGCAGTGAATGGGTGCCGCCAGACATGAACTGATGGACGGGAGCACCCATTCAATGCAGAGGATCCACTGGTGAGCAAGTGATGTAATGTTACATTTCTCCAAATCTATTCTGATGAAAAAAAACAAATGCATCTGCATCTTGGATGGACTGAGAGTACATTTTCAACAGATTTGTGTTTTTGGGTGAACTGTTTCTTAGTGTGCATTTGAAATAATACATTTAGACATAGCTCACACAGTCGCATGGCGTTCATTGATCAAGTGCTACTGGAATTAATCAACATTGTGTTTATGCCATCCATAATCAAGCAACCTTTTAAACCCGTCAATCCATTTGACAAATGACATCATCAGCGAGTGTGAAGGGGTGAACCGCAGACAGGCCGGATGACTAACCTTCAAAATGTCATTCTGTCACTCAGTGTGACGGAAAACACTGTCAGACCAATGACAATGCCGTCGATAAAAGGGTCGCACCTCTTGCCTCTCCTTCCCCCTTTGACTGTACCCCATCAGCTCTTTTCCAATTCATAATCTGCCAAACGATCGATGTGCATGCGTCACGACGCTTATGTGATTGTTTTAGTCATCAATAACAATAACAATGTTAGCATCAGTAATTGCCATATTTTAACACAGACCATTAGATACAGGACAAGACACTTGACCTTGTGGCAATTTGCATATTTGCATTATTCATCCCTTGCATATGAGCACAAAAAAAGCCCTGTCGTTTTACTGTGGGGTGGGCTGACCTTTGACCTCAGGTCTGACGCCGCTGATACATTCACCTCGATTCAGCAAAAGGGCGTGATGGGACCCTGTACGCATCGCAATCTACCTGCCGCTTGTCTGGGGCAAATTAACAAGCCTGGCGCAATGCCCGGCATTAATTAATGAGGCTGGGCATAAACACATTGCCAAGGGCCGACAGGGATTTGCACTCAGAATAACGCAATGAAGCTTCCTGGAAGGGCTAGAGGAGTCACTGAAACTGGAGACAGCTATAAAAACACCTCATGGTGAAGTCAAAGGCTGAAACGGGTATAAAGACAGCAATATGCTTCAGGCCAGAAGTGGAATTCATACTGTGTGCCACAGTATTACAGCAATAGTTAAGAAAAAAATTGAGCGCCTGTCATCATTTAGTCATCTCAGTGTTGTTATTATTAACTAAAAATGCTTTTGAAATCATTTAATTAATATGGAGCCCTGCACATGACATTAAGGGAAAAAAAATTTTAATTGCACACATGATATAATTTCCCTCGTTTTACTAAATTGTGCGCACAATATAATAATTCATTCCCTCGTTTTACTAAATCATGCACACAAAATAAATTCCTCGTTATACTAAATCGTGCACATGAAATAATAATTTGTTTCGTAATTTTACTAAATTACGCAAATAATTTGTTCCCTCGTTTTATTAAATCGTGCACACTAAATAATAATTGTTTCCCTCATTTTAATAAATCATGCCTACAATATAATTTGTTCCTTCGTTTTACTAAATAAGGCACACTAAATAATAATTTGTTCCCTCTTTTTAGTAAATCGTGCCCACAAAATAATTTGTTCCCTCATTTTACTAAATCATGCACATGAAATAAAAATTTGTTCAGTCTTTTACTAAATCATGCACATGAAATAATTAATTAATTTTACTAAATCATGTGCACAATATAATTTTACTAAATCATGCACACAAAATAATTAATTTCCTCATTTTACTAAATCGTGTGCACAATATAATATTTTGTTCCCTCGTTTTACTAAGTTGTGCACACAACATAATAATTCGTTCCCTCGTTTTACTACATCATGCACACTAAATAATAATTTGTTCCCTCATTTTACTAAATAATGCACACAAATTAATTAGTTTCCTCGTTTTACTAAACCATGTGCACAGTATAATAATTTGTTCCCTCAAATTGTGTTCACAATATTATTTGTACCTTTGTTTTACCAAATTGTTGTAACGCGGACTCGTAGGAAGCGTGTAAAATCCAAGTGCGAGCTTTATTATACAGATCGTAGTCAGACAGGCAGGGTCAATATCCAAACAAACAGTGTGACGAAGGCAAAACAATAGCGTAATCCACAAAACAGGCAGAGTCCAAAAACCAGAGAGAGCAGTCCAAAAAGTGACAAATGAACAGGGCTGTGAAACTTGGCAAAAACTATGGCAATGAACGAGGCAAACTATGGCAGAAAACAAAGACAATTGAACAAAGCAAAACCGTAGCAAATAACAAAAAACAAGGCAATGAAAACAGGGAAATGCCTGGTAGAGTCCACTAGAGCAAAACAATACTTCGCAAAGTCTGTTTGGAAATGGCCTCCCTTTATGGCCACCAAACAGGAAGTTACCAACGAGGCAGCAGAGGGAGCAGCAACAGTCAGTTCATGGGTAAGGGCTCCCTCTGCTGGCTTGGCGTTACAATTGTGTGCATACAATAATTTGTTCTTTTTTTTAACTTAAATCATGCACACAAAATAAGTTGTTACTTTGTTTTACTAAGTTGTGTGTAGGATATAATAATTCATTCTTTCATTTTACAAATCATGTGCAGGATATAATCATTTTTGTTCCCTTGTTTCACTAAATCGTGGCCAGGTTTTAGTTGAATCATACTGAGCGAACAATCAATTGAGCAAACAAATTATATCGTGCACACGATTTACTTAAAACAACGGAACAAGTTAGTAAGTTGTGTGCACAATTTAGTAAAATGAGAAAAAAAAAGTAGAAATGTTACACTGCCAACTAAAACTTCAGTTTCAACTCATTTAAAGTTAAATAAAAATTCTAAAACTTACATACAAATGAAAACTAAATAAAACTAAAAATATAAAAATAAAAGCTAATTCAAAATATATGTAAAATTCTATAATTGTATATAAAAAATACTAATACTAAGTTTTCTTCAAAACGTTTTAAACTCTGTATTACTTTGTCTTTTTTTTGTTGTTTTTTTGTTTTTCTGTGGAACACAAATGCCAAGTTTTGTCATGAAACACTAGATGGCGCAGGCTGATGGGTCGTTAAAGCAAACTGATGATATTCAAGCTGGTTGGTTCACGTTGCATATGCAAATGGCTGGTTAGCATTCACCAAAGCATTTCCCAGTTCCTCTGAAAACCTCCACCTCCCCAGCTCCACCTGTATGGATCTGCTACAGGTTATTATATATGGTACTTGTGCAGCAGCAGTAATCTTCAACAACAGCAATAACCAACAACAGCAGCAATTCAGCAGTGCATAGCAGATCTATTCCACCAAGACCAAATACATTAACATTGTCATTTCCATGCTAAAATGTTGTCATGATATTTTGCAGCAGTTCTGGCTGCTATTTTCTATTCAGTGAACGTGTTTGGGGACTTTCGTGTAGCTCAAACTGTGGCTCATTAGACTAGAGCCACCAAGTTTGTGGGTTCGATTCCCTATGGAAAGTAATGCATTCTGAAACATACCTTTAACGCAACATTAGCAGCTTTGGCTAAAAGCTGCCAAATGCATACATGTAAATGAAAAGGTTATGGATGACGTCCAATAATCTAAGAGAAGTCTGTGTTCCTTTTACATCTTAGCACGTAGCAACTGATCTGACTGAATGGCACTACAACTGATGCAAAGCATTCTTATTTTCATTCCACCATGGTTAGTTATCAAACCGAACACCTGTGATTTTTCTTATGTTAATGGAAGAAGCAAGTAATACTCCAAAGGACCTGAACCACAGCCAAGAGATGAAACACTGCATATGTTACAAAGCAATGTAGTGTGACAAAGAGGAGAGCTCTTAGAATGCAAAGACTAGAATTTAATCCCCTACCTTTAGAGAGAACATCGTCTCATTTGATTGTGGATCCTGAACTCAACTATAATAGAGGAGGGTGAACAAGAACAGGGCATTTCATCTGTGCCAAACATAAAAGCCGCTCTGGAGGCCACGTACAGCATATTTTATAATCTTACCTCAGCACGGCACAAAAGAGAGACTTTGGTGGAGTGTGTTCAAGACGGAAGACATGACAAATTACAAACCATCTTGACGGCAGATGATTTGTGTTTTGTGCTGCTGCTACTCACTGAAGTAATATTAGTATAGACTACTTTTATGGGGTCTCTAAGTCTTTTTTGGAGACAAAATTGCCATCCTTTCATCCATCTTCCCTCAGATATCTCCTTCTCTGCTCCACAGTAGAAAAGAAAGTCCTACAGTATTGAAAAGACTGAAGGAATGTTAAATGACCAAAACCGTTATATACATTATATATAACAAAAATGACAAATTTGTTAGCAAATAAATAGTATTTGATGGTACGTGAAGGTATGCAGTTTCTAAATGCTCATCAATATGATAAAAGAAAGAGAAATCATCAGAGTTCTGTCTTTTCTCAGGGTCACTTTGACCTCCTTGGCGAGAGGTTCTTCTGGCATGGCTCTTTTTTCATAAAGCGCTCTTATAAGAGTCGAGGTGACTGTGACCTGCTGCCATTCTTCCAATAAGGGCCCCAGATCCCTGAAGCGGTCAAAAGTCTGTCTCTATTACACTCAAAACACCCACCCTGACCCGCCATCACTTCTTTCATCCCAGCCCGGCGATATGAAAGAAATCCTTCATCGTCAGTCTCATTCTTTATTCACACTCAGCACAGTGCCAAATCCAGACTATTTTAAGAATTTCTTTTATCACAGTTGTAAGACTTTTCGAGACAGTAATATTAAGAAGATGTCATCTTGGATTTGTTCCTTTCTTTGACTGGAACAAAAAAAAGTACACAGGAAGCCTGGAAAGACTTGCATTGCCGTGAAAGTCTGCTAAGGCCGCCATAACACTGCTCTGTCGATAAATGCAAGAGTTTTGTCATTGATTTTAATACTAAAGGGACATAAATTCAATATAAACTTTCTGAAATTATTTTGGAGAAGATAAAATATAAATAAAGAAGCACATTATCAGCAAGCTTTTTAATAAAGAAAAATTAAATTATATTTTAATGAAACTGATCTGGAGAGCAGGATGCTCTCCTGAGTGAACAGAGTTGGAGAGCTACAGAACGTGAAATACATTTCATTACATTTTAAAGGAATAGTTCACTTAAAAACATTTAAACAGATCTTTTCAATTAACTAGTTGATTATGTTCACAAAATCAGTTTGAATTTAAATGATTCATTCAAGAACCATTTGCTATATTTCCATTACCCTGTTTTTATGGGCATTTTGAAGTATCGTATCAGAAACCAGTAATGAAAATGGCAAATTTACTAAATAAATAAATAAATAAAATAAACAAAAATCCTCTTATTTGCAAAAAAAGCTTGAGGTGTTTCTTACAACAGCGTTTTAGTGCCACGTTAAAAAATAAAAATTCTAAAACTACAAGAGTTGAGTTGTAATATTTTTACAATAAAGTTGAAATATTTCAAGAATAAAGTCAAAATGTTTTGAGAATAAAGTTGAAATGTTTTGAGAATAAAGTCGAAATCATGAGAATTAAATCACAGCAATTAAAGTTATAATATTTTGAGTTATAATTAAAGTTAGAATATTTTCCAAATTACGAGCACTGGGAAAAGTGGCCAGGATTTATTTGAATTTATGTGGGATTATTAGCAGAAATCATACTATGCTTCATATACTCGCAGGTGCTTGGAAATAATTTCACATCTTCAATTGCATTCATTAGGTCTATTTGTAGTGCACCAGCCACCCAGTAATAGCAATAAGCTTTGTGCTTTTTGGTATTTAAAAAACAAAATCTCAGCTTTCAAAGTCTGTGAGTTTTATAGCAAAATACAAACAATGTGTCTTGAAATATGGCAGGACAGATTGCTGTATTAATGTCAATCGTCTTTTCGATTAATGTGTTTTTTAGGTGAGAATGTACTTGTTTAGACTTCATATATGTGGTTTATTAATAAAGATAATGTCTATTTGAAAACTTGCTTCAGTGTTTTCGGAGGTGTGAGCTCCAGGGCATCACCGGGCATTTAGCGCTCATGAACCCGCCAAGAGCAGCCTTACCTCGGCCAGATCTAACTGATACAATAAGCTTTCGATGAGGCAACTCAACATTTCTTTGTTGCTAGTTTTAAAGTGACGTTTTTCAAATTAGTAACAGAGGCTTGGGCTCAGCTGTTAAACTGTTAAGAGATTTGTATCTGTGGCAGAAGGAAGCAGTTTGCACAAAAGTAGGTTTTTCAAGACACTCCGTTGTTGTTTTCTGTGTATTTACTCACTCGTGCCATCGAACTGTTGTATAAATGCAATATTACACTCGTAGCTGTGTGATATACCTACGGCCAAATCACAGCTGTGCCAATATACAGCCATGGGGGGAAGTCATGGCCTGGTGGTTAGAGAGTTGTGCTTGTAACCCAAAGGTCACTGGTTCGATTCCTGTACCAGCAGGAATTGAAGGTGGGGATTGTGAATAAACAGTGTTCTTTCCACTTTCCATGACTGAAGTGCCCTTGAACAAGGCACCAAACCCCCAATTGCTCCCCAGGTGCTGGAGCAATGGCTGCCACTGCTCCGGCCGTGTGTTCACAGTGTGCATGTGTGTGTTCACTTCTCATTGCTGTGTGTGTGCACTCGTGATGGGTTAAATGCAGAGGACCAATTTCCCTTTCACTTTTTTCACTTCACTTTTCATATTGCACAGCTACGAGTGTGATATTGCTCATTTATCTGCTCACTCTGAGGTGCAAGTAATTTATTATATATGAAAACTACTATATTCAGTGTCTTCTGCTTTTTCAAGTGATATTTTGTGCCAGTTTATCAGGAAGTTGATTTTGTTCTTTTTGACTCGTTGGATGGAAATAGTTTAACAACTTTGGATGGAAACATAGCTATTGTGAGGCTGATCTTAAGTTCAACTCAGTTAATGAATGATCTGGTCGTAATGAATTATGTGAATTAGTAATGACTGCCTTTTACCACCTTTCTAATAGGTAAATACAGTCAGAAATTACGTTTTTTGTGCAGTTTGACAAAACAGAAACATTCCAAGGTGCTTTTCCTTTCTGAGATACAATGATATTCCATTCTATTGCCGAAAACTAATTCACAATCATCCTAATGATTCATTACTTTCATAATGTGTTTGGTGCGCTTGGTACTTACAGCGTGTTTTTGTTACAGCGCGTTCATAGCGGCATGTTACGTTTCAGATTCATTCACACCTCGCGCTGCCTTTCTCTCCTTTGTCTCTCACTTCCATTTATTTTTCACACCTAGAGGTAAATAGATTTGAAAGCTATTCCTCTCGCACAGCCAATCCTCTCATCGCTCTAGCCTGGACAAATAGATGTCTGAAGTTCAGTCTGCGCCGGCATAACTCCTTGTACCCTCAGAGAAACACCTCCAGACCTCTCTGCCCAACCGGCCCCCACTAAAATCTGCCATTTTAGCTTCACGCCGCCCAATTTTTACCGAGAAGCGGCAGCACAATGATAACTTGATTTAGCCCTCAAATATCCTCCCAGCAGATTGTTTCAGCCACTTGGGAGAGATGAGAGTTGTGTCAACTGAGCCATTCAGTGTCTGCCCTGAGAGACGAGCTGAGAGCCATGCCATTAACCCCCTCTCTCGCTGCGAAATGGTTTTGAACCTGCCTTTCTGAGGTGAGACGGAAAGCGGGAATGCTGGGTAGAAGCGTCACATATCCCTCTCAGCGGCGAAGAGAGACTTGAAAGTGAGCACGAGCTGTTTAAAGAGCGGGCGAGAGGGGCCGTCTCCAAAGATCCAAAAATCAATGTGCTTTGAAAAGGGCTGCTTTTTTCCCTCCCTCCACCACTGTATATCTCCAGCTGAAAGACAGCAGAACGTGTGTAAACACAATAAAGGCACGGGGGACGTAAAATTAGCTCTTCAGTTTGACGCGAATCATCTTGTGGCTGCTATTTAAATGGTGAACTAACTGACTGTACAGTCCTCAAAAAAATAGCTTTTATAAAAAAAAGTGTTAGGCTAGAAAATGGAAATATGAAAAAACTGAGCAGACAAATAACTTTGGGTACATGCCACATTTAAATGATAAAAAGTTAACAAAATGATAATATTAACAAAATATATGTATCTTCCTTAGGTTTATTATTTATTTTTATTATATAAATAACAATAAGTAACACTGAGCAGACCGAATGCAATGCAATTATTTTGTCATCATTTACTATTCTTCCTGAGGATATATATATATATATATATATATATATATGCTTACAGTGGTATACGAAAGTTTGGGAACCCCTTGCAGAATCACATAAGAATGTAAATAATTTTAACAAAATAAGAGAGATCATATAAAATGCATGTTATTTTTATATAGTACTGTCCTGAGTAAGATATTCTACATAAAACATCTTTACATATTATTAAAATAACCCCTTTCCAAAAGTTTGGGAACCCTTGGTTCTTAATACTGCGTGTGGTTACCTGGATGATCTACAACTGTTTTTTTTTTTGTTTGTTTGTTTGTTTGTTTGATTTTTTGTGATGGTTGTTCATGAGTTCCTTTCTTGTTCTGAACACTTAAACTGAGCACTGTTCTTCAGAAAAATCCTCCAGATCCTGCAGATTCTTCAGTTTTCAGCATCTTCTGCATATTTGAACCCTTTCCAGCAGTGTCTGTATGATTTTGAGATCCATCTTTTCACACTGAGGACAACTGAGAGACTCAAACACAACTATTAAAATAGGTTCAAACATTCACTGATGCGCCAGAAAGAAATACGATGCATTTAGAGCCAGGGGGTGAAAACTTTTGAACAGAGTGAAGATGTCCAAATTTTTCTATATATATATATATATATATATATATATAGTATTTTTCCTACTATGATTTGATTTTAACAGTCATTTTCTATCATTATTTTATTTGCTTAATAATATTGCATTTTTTCCTTTACTTGAATAAATGCATTCATTTACATATTACTAAAAACACATTTACATAAAATGACGTATGATGAAGTATTTTATAGTGTTTGTCTGCTGAAAGTCTTATGAACTTATCAGGACATTTCTAACCTGGCAAGAGATACACAGAACATGTGGTGACCTCTTGCTAAATGCTCTTTTGAATAATTAACCAAATAAAAAGTTTTGGCACTGACATCTGTTCACAGCAAAGCTCCAAAAGTGCAAACAGTTTGTGACAGCGCGTCACATTCTCTGCATGTTTAACAACCATTGCATCTGCATTGTGGAGTAAATTGCCATTGGCAGGCCAATATAAAATCCCAGTGCTGAATCACTGGTACATCAATCAGACGGCAGGGAAATACATTTACACCAACTGATATCAGGGCTTGTCATTCTTGTTTAATATTGTAAATTATTCAGTGATTGGTCACTGGTGCAATGTATTAAGATCGCTGCAGATCGGAGTCCAAATTTAATGAGCCAATGGGATGTTTTGCAAGTTAATCAGATACAATTCCAGACCACTAATTAAGGAGAAAAATTATTAACGCCCCTCTCCCATAGGACAACAGGGTTCAGGAGTACTTTTTTTTTTTTTTTACAGCATTATTAATTACGCAGACTGAATGAATCTTCTAATGCTTTTTTTATGTCAAGCGTAGCCTGACCAAGGAAATAATTGTTTTGATCTGCACCACTGCATTCATATATCAACCAAGGAGACACAAAACACACAAATACACACACCCCCTCTTATTATGTGTATGTGTCAATTCATCCCACAGAGTAACAAATTCAAGGCTGTTCAAAATTAGTTCCTACTGGTAGATGTTGGAACTACATCCATTCAAAGTAGTTATTCTAACCTTTTTTGCAGTCAACATATACTCATGAATATTTCATTACAACATAGAGAATGTATCTTTTTATTTGTATCTTTTTCATATATTTTGATAGTTTTAATTATTTAGGGGGTCTTAAAAGTGCAACACTGCAACACTGCAACTTTTTATCTCATTTTTTGACTTTCTTTCTCAGAATTGCTTGTTTGTATCTGAGAAATAATCTCACAATTGCAAGTTATAAAGTCAGAATTGATAAACCTGCAATTGTGAGAAATAAAGTCAGAATTGCTTGTATCTTGAAATTCTGACCTTTTTTCGCACAAATGCAAGTTCACCTCTCACAATTCTGACTTTTCTCAGAATTGTGAGTTATAAAGTCAGAATCGCAAGATATAAACTTGCAAATCTGAGAAAAAAGTCACGATGCGAGATATAAACTTGCAATTCTGAGAAAGTCAGAATTTCTCACAATTATGAGTTTATATCCCACAATTCTGACTTTATAACTCACAATTGCGAGTGTACATAATGCAATTCTGAGAAAAAAAAAATCCTGTTTATATCTCGCAATTCTGACTTTATTACTCACAACTGCGAGTTTATATAGTTTTTTATCTCAGACTTCTCTTGCAAATGTGTGTTCATATCTTGCAATTCTGACTTTTTTCTCAGAATTGTGAGTTATAAAGTCAGAATTGCAATTCTGGAAAAAAAAAGTCAGAAATGTAAGATGCAAACAAGCAATTCTAAGAAAAAGTAAGAATTTAAAACTTTAAAACTCACAATTGCGAGTTTACATCATGCTATTCTGAGAAAAAAAAAGTCAGAAATGCCTGTTTATATCTCACAATTCCAACTTTTTTACGAGTTTATATACTCGCAATTGCAAGTTTTTATCTCACACTTTTTTTGCAAATGCGAGTTCCCATTTTGCAATTCTCTGTTGCGAATATCTCTGTTATAAAGTTAGAATTGCGGGATATAATCCCACATTTGCAAGAAATAACGTTATAAACTTATAAATTTGCAATTCTGACTTTCTCAGAATTGCTTGTTTGTATCTTGCAATTCTGACTTTTTTCTCGCAAATCCAAGTTCACTTTAGTGACAAGTGACTTTATAACTCACAATTCTGAGAAAAAAAAAAAAAAAAAACAGAATTGCGAGATGTGAGATAAAAATTACATAAACTCACAATTGTGAGTAATAAAGTCAGAATTGTGAGATATAAACAAGAAATTCTGAGAAAAAGTAAGAATTTCTTGCAATGAAGAGTTTATATCACGCAATTCTAAAGAAAAATATAAGAATTGCGAGAAAAAGTTCAGAATTGTAAGATAAGAGTCGCAATTACTTTTTTAAATAGCTTATATAGTGGTGAAACGGGTTTCCATACCAGTCAGTGTCATTCTTACTGTTAAAATTCATATAACTACTTAACTGAAAAATTTGTAACATTTTCCTACTTTTAAGATGTTTTCATACTTTCATAAGTTCATAATCCAGATGTTCTAACATGTCTTTTATCATTACATTTGCTGCAGTTTTATAAAACAACTTGTGCATGTGTGGTAGTGACTTTACAACGGTAAAAAAATGGTTCTAGAAATGTACAAAAGATGTGAGAAAGTTAAAGAAATAATGGGTAAATGTAGAACATCTGGTGAAAAAATGAAATAAAGGAAAAAAAGATTAAAAAGACTGGAGACAGAGAAGTACATTAAAACCAAAGAAAAAAAAAAGATGAACCACAGTGTACCAATACAGCGAGTTCCTTTGCTATCTTTTCATTACCCTTCTAAATTTATTAAATTTCTCCTTGTGTTTCTCTTCTCTCGCTTTAATCTCAGCTCGTTCCATCCTCTCAGCTTCTTTTGAAAATCTGCAACTTTTGCCTTAAAGTTCATAGGATTTGTTCAAAGCAAACGCATTTGTTTTCAAAGGTTTTTTTGGAACACTCCCCTCTTCTACCACTGGTCAGCCAAACAGCCAGTCCCGCTCCCAAACTCACGCCATTGGCTGAGCCGTTGTTGCTGGCCGGAATACTCAAATAAACAGAGAAATGTTTTCATAACGCCACAGAGACACTGTGCTCATACTTTTTTTTAGGGAAATCAACCTGCAAATATTGTCTCTACATATTAAGCTTGGAAAAAAAATACATGAAGTGCTGTATTCCTTCAAAGGAAAGCGTGAGGAGGAGGGTCCAGGCGAGAGGGGCTTCAAAAACTGCATTAAATGAGGAAAAAAACCATCAAAGGTGATTCACCCTCACCCTGGCTGTCATGTGCCACCGCCTCGTTGCTTTGACACCCGCTAATTGTCTTTGAACCTTGTCCGCCACTGGTTTCTCATTTCCCTGCGATTTATTTGGCATTAGGGTGCGCTGCATTAGTCACCGACACTATTAATGAATTTCTGCAATCCGAGGATTACAATGTCAGCGATAGGTCACGAATGGGTCACGAATGAGTGATTTGTCTTGAAAACAGGAATCGCGGGTAATGCGTTAGGTGAAGACGAAGGACAACTCAAACATCATGTTTATTAAGTGTGGGCGAACACTGTATATTAATATGGTTCCAGTGTCAGCTGGAAAGATCATCTCCGTCCACGCAAAATCCTCAACGATAGTCTAATAATGAATTATTGTTGACCAATTGAGATGTGAGCCGATCAGGCTTATCTGGTCATGTACGGACCTGATCAGGTTCATCTCAACAACGAGACCCTTTAATTGTGCATGAATATGGTGATTGTTGTGCATGCATGAGTCTACATGAATATTTACATGAGATGCGATCTTCAGATGCTGAATGTCAGCGGGTGGCAAGTTGTACGCCGTTAAGACGGAGATCGCTCGAGGCTAGCGGGGTAAACAACTGTTAAAAATACAGTACGAGACTAAATGCTGAAGCACAGGTGAGGCTCTCAAAGTCCTGGATGTTGTTTTGCCCTTTGGAGGTCTGGCGTCAGTACGAGTTTTCACTTTCTCTCTCCATTTCGAGAGGCCTTGGGGTTTATCTGTTGTCGGAGAGATAGAAATCAGCGCGGGGCAGACAGGCGCTATGGGTGCTGGAGGAACAAGCACCTTTTCCTGCTCTGGAGTGGTTCGCCATTGGCTGCCTGTTTGTTCCTGCTCAGCGCAATCAATACAGCCGAAGAGATTAGGGGAGAACTTAATTTGATAACGCTCAAAAAAGCAATTATATTCCTGCTCGCTGTTGACTAATTGGACTGTCACGAGCATTAAACATCTTCAGGTAATGCAGCTGACAGCCCCAAACACCTTCGTCGTGCACTGTACATATCGAATACGGGCGTATTCTCATATGGATTGTCAAGATTTGCCTTCGGGCTACTGTTGGTTATGAACGCATCTCTCTTTAAACCGATCATACTTGAAATTAGGTGTGTGTGGGTGCACAAGGAACCTTCGCACGCGTGTTTGACGTATTGTTTATCATACGCCCCCCTCTCCCATGTGAATATTAAACATATTATGCGTACCCAGGGGTAATATGGCAGCCTTAATTGAATCAATACATCTAAAAGGCTCTGCGGCAGGATGAAGTTGTGGCGTATGTCACAACCGGGTCTTTGAATTGGTTTCAGCTTCATCTATGGATTAAAGATGATTTTATTTTATTAGATATATAAACACACCTGCGGAAAACCTGTGTTTGCATCAGAGTAAAAATATAAAAAGGTTATTTATATCGCATGATTGGGTGTTTCTTCAACTTGGGGCACTTTGATTAAAGAATTTAGTGCTTTTATGCTTGTTATATGAGTTACAGCTGAAGTCAAAAGTTTACACACACCTTGCAGAATCTGCAAAATGTTACTTTACTAAAATAAGAGGGAACATACTAAATGTTATTTTTTATTTAGTACTGACCTAAATAAGATATTTCACATAAAAGACATCTACATATAGTTCACAAGAGAAAATAATAGTTGAATTTATAAAAATGACCGCGTTCAAAAGTAATACTGTGTTGTTACCTGAATGATCCACAGCTGTTTTTTGTTTTTTTTTTCTAGAAATTTTGATTAAAAAAGAATTTTTAAAAAATTGAAATGCTAGCTATGAAATTTGTCATAGCAAGATAAATGTATGGTGG
The DNA here is from genome assembly GCF_022985175.1 of Labeo rohita. Lineage (NCBI taxonomy): Eukaryota > Metazoa > Chordata > Actinopteri > Cypriniformes > Cyprinidae > Labeo > Labeo rohita. Next base: position 20,175,332 of record NC_066879.1, on the reverse strand, counting down.
CCGAGAGAGCTCAACGCACTGTAACTTAAACACATTAAACTTCACATTAAAACACATGCAAATAGAAAAAGCACCAGCAATTACGAAAACATTTTCATCAGTTTGACAGCACATGCTGCAAATACTGACAACGTGACCAAATACATAAGCATGCTGCAAATGCTCACAACACAGATACAGAAACATGTTGCAAATGCTTACAACATAACCAAATACAGAAACACGCTGCAAATACTTGCAAGATAACGAAATACAAAAATGTTCTGCTAATATTCACAACACATCTAATTACAAAAATGTTCTGCAAATACTCACAGCCAAATACAGAAACATGCTGCAAATATTCACAACATAACTAAATACAAAAATATTCTGCAAATACTCACTCACAATGCAACCAAATGCAGAAACACGCTGCAAATACCCGCAACACAACCGAATAAAAAATGTTCTGCAAATACTCGCAACGCAACCAAATACAGAAACACGCTGCAAATATTTGCAACACGACCAAATACAAAAATGTTCTGCAAATACTCACAATGCAACTAAATGCAGAAACATGCTGCAAATACCCGCAACACAACCAAATACAAAAATGTTCTGCAAATTGAAAAAAAAAAAAAAAAACAGCATATGCTGGTAGGTAGGTTTTGATGCTGGGATGCTTTTTAGGTAGGTTTTGATGCTGGTTTAAGCTGGTCCTTTGCTGGTTAATGAGGGTCCTTTGGTTTATGCTGGTCCTTAACCAGCAACATGACCAGCTAAGAACCAGCAAAGGACCAGCATAAACCAGCTAAGGACCAGCTTAAACCAGCATCAAAACATACCTACCAGCATATGCTGTTTTTTTTCACCAGGGTACTCACAATGCAACCAAATGCAGGAATGCATTGCAAATACTCACAACACAACCAAATACAGAAACATGCTGCAAATACATGCAACACAACCAAATACAGAAACGTTCTGCAAATACTCACAATGCAACCAAATACAGAAATGTTCTGCAAATACTCACAACACAACCAAATATAGAAACGTTCTGCATATACTCACAACGCAACCAATTACAGAAATGCGCTGCAAATACTCACAACACAACCAAATACAGAAACATTCTGCAAATACTCACAACACAAATATAGAAATGCACTGCAAATACTCACAAAACTCACAAATACAAAAAAGCACTGCAAATACTCACAACATAACCAAATACATAAACATATAGCAAATACTCACAACACAAATACAGAAACACACCGCAAATACTTGCAACACAACCAAAAACAGAAACATTCTTCAAATACTCTTAGCACAACCAAATACAGAAATACGCTGGAAATACTCGCAACGCAAATACAGAATGCGCTACAAATACTCACAACACAACCAAATACAGAAACGTTCTGCAAACACTCACAATGTAACCAAATACAGAAACATGCTGCAAATACATGCAACACAACCAAATACAGAAACGTTCTGCAAACACTCACAATGCAACCAAATACAGAAACATGCTGCAAATACATGCAACACAACCAAATACAGAAACGTTCTGCAAATACTCACAACACAACCAAATATAGAAACGTTCTGCATATACTCACAACGCAACCAATTACAGAAATGCGCTGCAAATACTCACAAAACTCACAAATACAAAAATGCGCTGCAAATACTCACTACGCAACCAATTAAAGAAACATACAGCAGATACTCACAAAACAAATATAGAAATGCACTGCAAATACTCACAAAACTCACAAATACAAAAAAGCACTGCAAATACTCACAACATAACCAAATACAGAAACATACAGCAAATACTCACAACACAAATACAGAAACACACCGCAAATACTTGCAACACAACCAAAAACAGAAACATTCTTCAAATACTCTTAGCACAACCAAATACAGAAATATGCTGGAAATACTCGCAACGCAAATACAGAATGCGCTACAAATACTCACAACACAACCAAATACAGAAACGTTCTGCAAACACTCACAATGTAACAAGTACAGAAATGGGCTGCACTAGCACAGACCACAATGGAACCCCCTACAAAAATCAACTATGGTTTTACTATGAATAAAATAAAATAAAATAAAAAAACATGGTTAGTTAAACATGGTAACCACAAATTAAACATGGCTTTGCTACACTAACCACAGTTTACCATGACATTTGTAGTGCTTCGTTACATGGGAGCATACTGTATATAGTGTTGGACATTATTACTAGACAAATTAAAGTGTCAAAAGTCTATATAAAGGAACTTTAGCAACTTTATATCTCACAGTGTGACTCGCCTTCTTACAAACTCTCTCACAGTTCTTTTATTTTTTACTCTGAGGCAGAAACAGGCTTCCATAATAAAGAACAATGAGCAGTTAAGAAAAAGGTCAGAGAAGAAAAGGTGAACATCAGTTCAACGAATACAACTCGGTGCAAAGATTTTCCCCTCACTTAATGCACCTAATAATTAAAAGTCATACATTTATTTTTAAACTTTGATCATCTGATGTCATTTGAAGCCATTGTGCCAAATGCAGCCCTGGAACCCTGGTATTCATCACCGAACTTGTTTGAAGCAGTTCAACACCTAATAATTACAGCGCCTGCATGGATTAAATCAGGTGTGGAACAAATGCCTTTATGTATCCCTGAGACAGCGATAATTCCTCACACAACAAGGACATCTCTGAGGTTGAATACATTAGAATGAATCACCACGATCCTGTACTGCATTACTAAATGACTCATTTAATACATTAGAGGCTTTTGCAGGCAAACCATAGAGCTCGTAGAAACAGATAAAACTGTCAGAGAGAAGTCAGAACGTATATGTAACCTTCGTCTGGTGAAACAAAAAGAAAAGAATTAGGGGGGAAAAAAACAGTCACCGCCCTTGTGCCAGTTCTCTTCCGTGGCCTAATGAAGTAATCTATTGTTTCTACCCAGAGGGCAAACAAGTTTGAATATATGGATGTAGCGAGATAATTGTCATTCCCATAATTGTGCGATTGTGAACCATTTAATTCTGCAAACCCTTCATTCTGCCACGGGGCGCAACCAATACAGCCCATTTAATTCCTTTTCATAAAAATCAATACAGTCCTTTAGGGGGACAGAGGTAAATGAGTCTATTAAACAGGAGGCTGTAATCAATGCATAATGAATATGGGATGTCTTGAGTGGGGTTAGAGAGGGTCATGTGCATGGACGTGTCTTGCATTAGCTACTGCAGGTCTAGATTCAATCCGGTCGAAACTGATTCAAAATGGCAGGTCTAATCGCTTTTAAAACCTCTCAATGTCACTGACTGCTCGGAAAAACCAAACCTGGCTGTTGATTTGCTATTCAGTTTAAAACAGATCCTGCATTTGGAAATGTCTTGCCAGGGTTGGGAAATCTAGAATTGAAGAACTGGCTCCTTTCTAAGTCATGAATGGAAATTTGAATTGAATAGGTCACACTGAAATTGAAAAATAAAATTAAATAAAATTATATTAAATCCTGGGAAATAAGGTGTTCCTACACTCTGGTCCTAAAAGAATTAGGTTTTAATACATTTTAAAATATAATTTTTTCCTGTGATTTTATTCCAGCCATTGCTCCAGTATTTAGTGTCACCTGATTCTTTAGAAATCATTCTAATATGTTGACTTGCTGCTTAAGAAACATTATTATTATCATATTATTATCAATGTGGATAACGTATAATGTTTTTCCGGAAACATTAAGCAGCACAGGAAATTAAAAACAGCAGCATTGATTTAAAATATACATATTTTGCAACTTTATAGATGTTTTTACTGTCTCTTTTAATTAATTTAATGCATTTTTTGCTTTAATTAAAAATAAATAAATAATGAGCCCAAACCTATTCCATTATTCAATTAATATAAAATTAATTTTAATTATTATAAAATTAAATCAGAAAACATAGTTACCAGAAGTTATTTCAACTCAACAAAGTACATTTTATTGTCATGAGTTAAAATGACTGGTAGTTTTAGGTTGATTTAACTTAAAAATTCAAGGCAGCTGGTAAACTTTTACAGTGTACACACAGTATTTCTAAAAAATATATAAATTAAAACATTAATAAATTAATTAATAATATATCCTTTTAATAAAAAAAAAATAATAATTAGAGATGCTTTTGTTTTAATGAAACCATTAAAATGGAATCTAGAAAATTAACGAAAAACAGAATTTGGTAAAAAAATAAAAAAAATAAAAGTGAATTTTAAAAATAAGTATTTAATTGGGCCTTTAAAATTATTTTTTAAACTTTTAATAAATTGCTGTTAAACTGTGTAAGTTTCATTATTTCAATTAATTAGACATGCTTTTTGATGAATAAAATGTAATTTAACCATTAAAACAGAGTCTAGAGAAATTAAATCATAAAACAACGGAATTTGGGAAAAATTTAAACAGATTTCATAGGGCCCTACTTTCATCCCACTCCATGAGTTACCGTCACAAATCGCACAGTGCCAGTTAGTTTGTGGGTCGATTCTAGAGATAGTGCCACAGCGTAGTTGACGTGTGGAGTGAGATTAGAAAGTGTCAGAAACAAACGGAAAAAGAGAGAAAGAAGGTGACAGAGGGATGAGAGAGAGAGAAAAAAGTGTGAGCAGAAGGTGTTTTTATGAGCAATGGTTTTACTGTCCAGCTGCTGAGGTCTCACAGATGGCAGACCGAGTATGACAGTCATGGGCAAGATATGAGGGGAGGAGAGCGCTGTGAATTTCCCCTCGACCAATGAGAACGCAGCTCTCAATAACCCACCGGCCACGCACGTTCACCTCTCATTCTCAGCCGGTCACGGACCTCGCGGACAGACTCTCTTAATAATGAAAATCCAATATGTGTGTATCACTGGAAGCGCTTATGATAGTTTTGAATTAGCCTTAATAATAATTCTGTGTGGATAATGCAGTAAGAGTATTGTGTGTCTGTATGTGTGTGCGTGAGAGAGAGTTTAATGAACTGTGTACAGCATAATGAGAAACCTGTTGTCATGTGACTGAGACCTTGGAAACGAGACACCTCTCAGAATTCACAGCCTAACAGATGCTAATAAGAAAACTTTGTGCATTGTGCTAATAAGCAGCAGACCTGAACAGAAATCTTTATGCCCCATAAAGCAGAACCTGAGCAAAGAATACCATATCCACTTAATAATTACAAACCTGCCAGATGACACACAATAAACATCTTTCTTTCTTTCTTTCTTTCTTTCTTTCTTTCTTTCTTTCTTTCTTTCTTTCTTTCTTTCTTTCTTTCACTCAGTTACTCCCACTCAGTTGCCAAATAGTCTGGCAGTCCCATCTGTCCCTGTGTCTGTTTCCAAAGGGCCACTTCAAGGAATCCAGCAGGAATAACAGCCTTTGTACTGTGGACAAAAAATGGAAGAAGAAAAAAAATATATTTATAAACAGAGAATCTTCAGTCTGAATTCTGATTGGATAAGCCATGTTTGAATCTGCGGTAAAGCACGTAAATGCACAGTCAATATCAATGCATCAGGTAGCAATGTTGCAAACATAAACAGACCAAAATAAAATAAAAAAATAAAATAAAAGTTCATTCAGATTATTATTAATAATAAATCCAGCCATATTTATTGAACAGGTGTGGTTTTTATTATATTATACCTTCTTCCACAAATACAGTTATTAAACACTTTTATGTCCTGTTGCTTTTTGGCACACATCTCAAAGTTATCAAAGTTATCATTACTCAGATTATTATACTCAATATTTTTCTTTAATATATAAAACATGTACGTTTATGAATGATGGTCCCAAACTTGCCCCTGTTGAGTGATAGCTTTTTGCAATTCTAGTATTTTTTAACAGGTTTGTTAAACTTAATTTTATAAATGCTTATTTAATGGTAATATATTATTATTTATTTATTTATTTTATTTTTTTTTTTTTTAAGAAATGAACTCAGAATTTTTATTCTGCAAGGATTAATTAAACTGATAAAAAGTTACAGTAAAGACATTAATGTTACAAAAGAGTTCAAAAATAAACATTTCACATTTTAAAAAAGTTCAAAATTTCAAATAAATACTGTTCTTTTAAACTTTATATTCATCAGCTAAAATAAATAAATAAATAAATAAATAAATGAATAAATAATAATAATAATAATAATAATAATAATAATAATAATAATAATAATAATAATAATAATAACAATAATAGCCAAAAAAAGCATATTAGAATGATTTCTGAATGATGATGAAAATTTAGTTTTGCTAATTAATTACTAGAGAGAAAAATAATTAAAGTAATATTGTTCTTTAATTTATGAGAAACATAAGTTTACCAATAATGGTCCCAAAACTTGTCCCTGTTGAGTGACAGCTTTTTGCAGTTCTAGTATTTTTATTATGATTATTATTATGATTATTATTATTATTATTATCATTATTACTATTATTATTATTTTAAATGAACTCATTTTTTTTCTGCAAGGATGGATTAAACTGATCAAAAGTTTGAGTAAAGACATTAATAATGTTTCAAAATTTCAAATTTAAAAAAAATAATAATAATTCAAATATTTAAATAAAAAGCTGTTCTTTTGAACTTTTTAATCGTCAAATAAAATTATAATAATAACCAAATCAGCATATTAGAATGATTTCTAAAGGCTGATTTGTTAATTACCAAGAGAACAATAAAAAAACTAATATTTTTCTTCAATTTATGAGAAATATAAGTTTATCAATAATGGTCCCAAACTAATTTGCCTCTGTTGAGTGACAGCATTTTGCAATTCTGTTTTTTTTTTTTTTTTTTTTTTTTTAAACAGATTATTATTATTTTTTTTTTAATTTCATAAATGGTTATTTATTTATTTATTTTTTTAAAGAAATTAAGTCTTATTTTTTTTCTGCAAAGATAGATTAAACTGATCAAAAGTTACATTTATAATGTTACAAAATGTTCAAATTAAAAAAAACAAAAGTGTTAAGTTCTTTTGAACTTTTTATTCTTCAGATAAAAAATAATAATAATAATAATAATAACCAAATTAGCATATTAGAATGTTTTCTGAAGGCTTTGTCATAACACGAATAAATTACATTTTTAAACATTACATTTAAAAGAGAAAACCATTTTAATTTGTAATAGCATTTCACAATGTTGAATGTTTTTACTTGCATTTTTAAATCACATAAATCCAGTCTTGATGATCATAAAAAAGAGAAAACTATAATGAATACTAAAATGTGTTCATATAATGTGAGACCACAGTGAATGCACAAAGAACGTCTTGTCTACAAGTAGACAATTGCTTTTTTCCTTTGATTTGTTTTCTTTGATGACCCCAATGAACACCCTATTTTGAATACAAAACATGAAAATTAAACTATCCAATTTGTTGTTTGACTTTATTGTGAAGCTTTGTGTCTCGCTGCTTCAAAAGGACAGGAGGACATTCATCACTTCACACAGAGATTCACTACCAGACTTCAGATCAGCTCCATATCACAATGAATTTTTACGCCCACTCATAAAAGGAATCCATTTCCATCTTAATTCACTGAAAGGATCTCTTCAAACCCGGCCTGGGCTCAAATTAATCTAATTCAGACCCCACAGGGAGATGTGTAATACATCCTCTCTCAAGCGCTCACTGTTCGTCTCTTGTCATAGAGTAATGACTGAGTGCGGCCCAGTATCTCTGCTACATGTTGAAGTAGGGTCTGTGAGGGGATGTCATGACAGCTACATTCATTACAGTAACCAGGTTAACCAACCAGCAGTTGCATAAAAGACCAGGTCATTTTAAAGCTCATTTAGGAGTCCTCAACAATTATCTTGGAGACGGTTGTCACAGATTTTTTAGCTGTTTCATAATCGTTCCTTTTTGTGACAATTTTCACCATGTAGTAAAATTTTGGGGTCAGTAAGATCATTTTCTTATTTATGTAAATCTAGGGTCCTATGATTTCTGCAATGCAGAAAACACGGACGGAATCACAGAGTCTAGTTACAAAAATGGAATTTATTGTGTAACACGGAATGTCACAGAACTTACCAAATTTAGAATGAATAAATCAAAAGTTGGTCAATACACTTAAATCAAAATGTGATATGGACTAGTGAATATTAAGTCACGAAAATACTATTTAAATATAAATATGAATCTGTTTCTTTTGAGAAAAGCTCTTGTGATATCATCCACAAACAGAAACTTAAAGGTCTTCACAGCAATCTGTCAAAACAAAAGTTTGTTTTAACTTGAAGAAGGTGTTACAGAAATATATTACTTAATGTACTACTACTAATAATAAAATAATTATAAAAACATTATTTTTACAGACTATTTACAAATATATATATATTTTTTCCAGAATTGAATTACCAGAAAAACGTAAATACACACACAAAACGTAAATAAACATATATAAAATAAACTACATATATATATCTATCTCTCTCTCTCTTTGTAAATTATATCTATAAATATATATAAAATAAATATATATATATATATATATATATATATATATATATATATATATATACATATAATTTACAAATAAACTATGCTTTTGATTATTAAAATTTTATGCAACCATTAAAAGGGATTTTAGAAAATTGTATGAAAAACAGAATTTGGTAAAAATATTGCTGTTTTATTTTTTTATTTTATTTTTTAAAATTGTGTAAGTTTCTTGGTTTTAATTAATTAGACATGCTTTTTGTTTAATATTGTTTAATTTAACAGAGTCTATAAAAATAAAAAAGAGGAGAAAAAAAATTATCCAGAAAACTTAAAACAGAAATATATATATATGTATTTTTTTAAAGGCCCGTCCCATATGTTTTTCTTTTTAATTTAACCATTTTAACAAAGTCTATTAAAAAAAAAAAAAAAAAAAAAAAAAAAAAAAAAAAAAAAAACGGGATCCATACAATTTTAATAAATTGCTGGTTTCATGATTTTAATACATTTTTTATTTTAAAAAATCATTCATTTTCATTTTGTTTTTTTTTAAATTCATACATATTCGTTTTTTTTTTATTCAGATTTTTTTTTTTTTAAATTAACCATAAAAACAGAATCAATAAAAATAAAAACAGAGGGAAAACTTAAAACGGAAAAATGATGTAAATTGAAAAAAAAGAGATTTTTTTTGGCCTGTGACATTCTAAAAATGTCATTTTTGTTAAACTTTTAATAAATTGCTGTTAAATTGTGTAAGTTTTATGATTTTAATAAATTACACGTTTTTTGTTTTGTTAATTTTTTTAATTTAACATTTAATCAGAGCTTTCTGATTAATATTGTTTTTACATTTAACCATAAAACAGTCTATAAAAATAAAAACAGAAGAAAAAAACAGTATCCAGAAAACTTAAAACGGAAAAAAACAAACAAACAAAAAAAAAAAAGTGAATTTGAAAAATAAATAAATAAAAGATTTTTAAAGGCCCGTCCTTTTCCAAAAATGTAATTATAAAATATAATATATAAAATTTTACATTCAAAAGAACAGCATCTATTTCAAGTGTTTTAGTAATAATGTAAAAGTCTTTGTTATTTTTAATCAGTTGAATGCATCCTTACTGAATAAAAATATTAATTTCTTAAAAAGAAAAAGAAAAAAAAGTTACTTATCCCTAGTGACTTCTGGGTAACAATGACAGTTAATAAGAATTTCTACTTTCTTACATTCAAAGTTCAATTCTGCATTTTGTTTGCTAATTCAAATTCAAAAAGCATTTTCAGTTCAACCCTGAATGACACACAACCCTGGTGACAGCATGCGCTATATAGTATACCATAAAGAGCTCAGATCATAAACTGACCGGATGATACCCCACCACAAGATGCACTAAACTACCTTGATATCTTCAAAACACAGGAGCCATAGCACCTTCATCTGAGACAGTATGGCTGTCCCAGATAATGGGAGTCCTGCAAGTATGTGCAATACATCTTAAACATCGGTCCTTCACCTTCCATTGTAAACTATCCATTTGGGGAGAATCGTGTTGTGGCAGCCATTTCTCCCCGAATGTTATATGCGCCCTGTCGTTATCCTTTCATACGATGTCTTCAAAACGAGCCGTGTGCTCCGGCGTGACACGTTCGTGATTGCGGCTGGTTAATCTCCCGATCAGGACCACATTTCTCACAATCCTTTCTCATTCCATGAATAATGCAACTATAGCGTCGAGAGGCGTGCTGCGCAAAAAGACGCGGCGGCCATTTGTAATTACAGTGATCTGAAACAGTATATGCGTACAGCCATTCGCAGCAGCCTGGGTGCATCTCGCTCGGCATCTTAAACTATAAATTAAAAATCTGTTTTTGGAGACACTTCTGCACAAAACCAATTACGACTTAGCAAATAAATATTTAATCTGTGTATTCAGGGGTAATTTGTCATCCCCCTCAACGCCTGACCCAAAGCAGTGTTACAGGGGGAGAGGTTTAATTTGCTTTAGCGACTGTGGAAAATAGTATAGATTCAGGCATTTCTTTTTTTTTTTTTTTTTTCTCCCCTCTTTTGCTATTTTGCTCTTCCAGGAATCTTGAACCACAGGCTTTGACAGGGTCTATCAAAACACACCACGGGAGTCCTTATAACCAGAGACATGAAGACATGCCATTGCATCTTCAATAAGACTTCAGTAACTAAACTACACTGATATGCTTTAACTCTTCAGAAAACTATTTAATTATATAAATGCAAATTAACATATTGCTTATTTATTTTGCCAAACACTAAGCTTGCTTTTTTTTTTTTTTTTTTTTTTTTTGCCTGTGGAAATGCAGGCACCTCAGAAACACCTAAAATGTATAAATCTCATTGCATTAAAAGAAGAAATGTTGGATATGTTACAATATATAATGAACCTATAATTAAAAAGCTATTTTGAATTTGAAGATCAGAGTTAATTGAACTTATTTTGTCTTCTGGGAAACATGTAACTACCTTCTGTAGCCTCTGAAAGGCAGTACTAAATTAAAAAATTTGATAGGCACATCTCCATTCTGTTCAAAAGTTTTCACCCCCCGGCTCTTAATGCATCGTTTTTCCTTCTGGAGCATCAGTGAGCATTTGAACCTTCTGTAATAGTTACATATGAGTCCCTTTGTTGTCCTCAGTGTGAAAAGATGCATATAGTCATTGGTGGAAAGGGTTCAAATACACAGAAATGCTGAAAAAACAAGCATTTGTGGGACCTGAAGGATTTTTTATTTTTATTTTTTTATTTTTTTTTGAAGAACAGCAGGCTGTTCAGGATAAACAAACTCATGAACAACTATCACTACACAAAAAACACAGCTGTGGATCATACAGGTAACAACACAGCATTAAGAATCAAGGGGATGAAAACTTTTGAACAGGGCCATTTTTATACATTCAACTATTATTTTCTCTTAAGGACTATATGTAAACATCTTTTATGTGAAATATCTTATTCAGGTCAGTACTAAATAAACAACAACATGCATTTTGCATGACCCCTCTTATTTTGGTAAAATAATTAACGTTTTTAATGATTCTGAAAGGGGGGTGTAAACTTTTGACCTCTACTGAATCTCTGTCATGGTTTCTTCAAGTTCAACCAAACTTTTATTTTGACAAGTTGAACAAGTTTAAGTTTCTATTTCTAAGGCCCATCCCGTTCCAAAAAATCTAATTCTAAAATATAATATATAAAATATTACGTTCAAAAGAACAGCATCTATTTCAAACAGACATTTTTAGTAATAATGTAAAAGTCTAATATGAATTTCTACTTTCTTACATTCAAAGTGACATTCTGCATCCTGTGTGCTAATTCAAACTCAAATTCAAAAAGCATTTTCAGTTCAACCCTGAATGACACACAACCCTTTGTGACAACATTCTTTATACAGTATACCATAAAGAGCGCAGATCATAAACTGACTTTAATGTAAAAAATCTTATTCAAGTCAGTACTAAATAAACAATAACATGCATTTTGCATGACCCCTCTTATTTTGGTAAAATAATTAACGTTTTTAATGATTTTGGAAGGGGGGGTGTAAACTTTTGACCTCTACTGAATCTCTGTCATGGTTTCTTCAAGTTCAACCGAACTTTTATTTTGACAAGTTGAACAAGTTTAAGTTTCTATTTCTAAGGCCCATCCCGTTCCAAAAAATGTAATTCTAAAATATAATATATAAAATATTACGTTCAAAAGAACAGCATCTATTTCAAACAGACATTTTTAGTAATAATGTAAAAGTCTAATATGAATTTCTACTTTCTTACATTCAAAGTGACATTCTGCATCCTGTGTGCTAATTCAAATTCAAATTCAAAAAGCATTTTCAGTTCAACCCTGAATGACACACAACCCTTTGTGACAACATTCTTTATACAGTATACCATAAAGAGCGCAGATCATAAACTGACTTTAATGTAAAAAATCTTATTCAAGTCAGTACTAAATAAACAATAACATGCATTTTGTATGGTCACTCTTATTTTAGTAAAATAATTCACATTTTAAATGATTCTGAATGGGGGATGTAAACTTTTGACCTCAACTGTATTTCTGTCATAGTTTCTTCAAGTTAAACCATACTTTTATTTTGACGAGTTTCTATTTGTATATGATATGAAGGTAGCTTTTCTCAAACGAAACAGTAAAATGCTTATGAAGTGACTCTAAAAGCTGTTTCTAGAGATTGTGTTCAAGTGTTTATGTATATTTTGAGGCGTCAGAGGCTAAAAACACAGCGAGTGCCAGTGTTGCCAAGTCTGTAGATTTCCTGTGGAATTGGGCTACTTCAACACTGTTGCCACGGCTTGTTTCTCATGTCCGCGGGTTGAAGCAACTCCGATTATGTTATATTTAGCCCCTTGAACTGTACCTGGGGAACACACCAAAAAATGTGTATTTTATCCCTACAGAATGTGATTTTTACTGGCAGACCCCTTTCAAAACGCGATTGGGCTACTTTTGAGTAGCAATTGCGGGTTTTGTTGTGAAAACCTAGCAACCCTGGCGAGCGCCACGTGCTCTTCAGTATGTGTGTAGTAAACGAAACCGTGCATCTGCGCCATTCATTCACACAGAGACATACAGGATTCATATTTAATAAACAGTATGTAGCTTAATATTCACGGACACTAGTCCATATCGTCTTTTGATGGAAGTGTACTGACCTACTAAGTTGGCAAATTCCGTGACATTCCGCGTTATACAGTAAATTCCATTTGTACGACTATATTCCACGATTCTCTCTGCGTTTTCCACATCGTGGAAATCATAGGGGCCTATATATAGCTCAGCTTTATGATTATGCAAGCATCCTTGCACACCGTCGTATGTCCATTATGTGCATTTTGACACAAATCACATGTTTGGTCTCTATGACTTTGAAACAGAAATGTCAAAGATTGTCATTTGACATTTCGACATTTTCACTTATGAATTTTTCATAAATGATATAGTCTGAAGAAGGGGGAGCCATTCTTTCCACAGGACAAAAGAAGGTAAGATAACATTTACAGCGAAAAAAAATGTTGTCAAAGTGGAAGCCCGGTTTAAAAGCAGGTTTAAACCTTAAGCACTGGCCCCGCAACACACACATCCCTTTTTTCCCTCCGTCTCTCTGATGTTGCTCGGCTGGTAAATCTCCAGCTATTCCCTCATGACCTCCACCGGCACCTGTGAGAGTGTATTTAGAGACCACATGATGATCCAATATGTTCAACACACTCAACATGTCATGTTCTATCTTCACTCTACTCCTTTACAACAGCTTCCACTTCACCCTTAACAGCGGCCGGGGAAGATAATAGGGTGTAACTTCAGACACTTTTTGTCCGAGGGGTTTCAACTTTTTCTTAGTTTTACATAAAGGTCACATTAAAACAGTCTCATGAACATATGCGGTATTCTTTTATTTTGATACTTTTTAAAAAGCCTTTTATGTGTAGATTTGAATGTTTTACTCTTGTACCGGACCCAGACTTGCAATCTTAAAAATATGAAAACTCATTGTAAAATATTAATTATGCATACTCAAAATGATGTTTTATTAACAAGGTTCGGGAGGAGCGCGTCAGATACCTAGCCTAATTAACACAACAGGAGCTCACTCAAGTTAATCAACACTATAGATTCAAATACAGCCGACTTACCTCTATCTTTTTGACGGTTTATCAGCATCCCTCCCACTCCCCATGTCCTCACTCCGAGTTCTCACTACACCTAGCGGGGTTCTCTGGGTTCGGGCCATTCCCAAGCTCGAAGCCCCTCCCTGGACAACACGGCAAATATGCATTACTACTCTGGCTAATTATATGTAAGCTTGAACTCGTGAATATAAGCAAAAAGAGAAACTGAAACAAAAAAATTCTAAATTATTTAAATAAATAAATAAATAAATAAATGAATAAATACTTTTTTTTTTTAAATAATTTAAAAAGAATATTTTAAAAATTATAAATAAAATAAATATAAATATTTATGCATCCATTAATTGTCATTTCCATCACAACAAACAACAAAGTTTAAATATAAGACCTTTGCTAGTTTTAAAAATGTTTTTTGCTAGTTTTTACATATAAACTTTGTTTTATCCTTCTACTTGACCTACACTTACAGGTACCATCTTAAAAAAATGAAAATCCATGATAAAATATTAATTATGCATGCTCAAATCTAATCAAAGAGTGAAATAGAAATAAATCATTTCAATATTAATTATATTACACACACACATACACACACACACACAAAGTGTGTTAAATAAATAAATAATTTAATAAATATTTTTTTTTACAAATTATAAAGAATATTTAAAAAAAAATAAATAAATAAAAATGATAAATGATTATTTTTATGCATCCATCAGTTGTAATTTCCATCACAGCAAACAATAAAGTGTAAATACAAGACCTTTTTGCTAGATTCAAACATGTTAATTAAAAATAAACAAATAAATGAATAAATATATTTTTTTTAATTATAAAGAATATTTTTAAAAACTATAAATTTAATTTATAAATAACATTTATATTTATGCATCAATCAGTTGTCATTTCCATCACAACAAACAATAAAGTTTAAATACGAGACCTTTTTGCTAGTTTTAAAAATGTTATTCAAATTTTTGCTCGAAAAAATATGAATAACATGCATGTTTGAATCTAATCAAAGAGTGAAATAGAAATAAATCATTTCAATATTACATATTCAATATTATATATATTATACACACACATGTGTGTGTGTGTGTGTATATATATATATATATATACACACACACACACACACACACACACACACACGTTTAAATAAATAAATAAATGTATTCTTTCAAAAATAAAAATAATATTTAAAAAAAAATTATAAATGAAATTTTTATTTATGCATCCATCAGTTGTCATTTCCATCACAACATACAAAGTTTCAATATGAGACCTTTTTTACTAGTTTTAAAAATGTTATTTATATTTTTGGTAGCTTTGGTAGAGTGAAAAAGAAATAAATAATTTCAATATATATTATATATATATATATATATATATATATATATATATATATATATATATATATATATATATTATATGTATTGATGGAAAAACAAAAAAAAATCAAGATAAATATGAGAAGATTGCGTTTTATTTCTAAATCAACATGTAATTTTGTCAATTTACACAAAATGTGAAAGTAATAATTTTATTAATTTAGGATCCATAAAACCCAAGCCAAGAAATTGGCCTTAGTATGACAGTACCATCAGTGATTAAAAAGGAGATGCAAATATATGTATGTTATTAGACAGAACATAACTTATCATGTGTTGGAAATGACAGTGTGTTAAAATTGCATTTAAAAAAAAGTCTGCAGGGCCAAAAGTGCACATAGTTGAAGAAACACTGAAATGAGTGGGGGGGGAAATGCTGTGGTTATTCAAAATACACAGAAATTGGAATAAAAAAGAAAGCTACAGAAAGGGAGTGAAATGCATTTTATTTAACAAGAAAGAAAAATCTAAATATAGCAAAATAGGACAGGATAAAGGACCAAGGAGAAAGAGACAGTGGCAAAAGGACATTTTATTCATCTAAATATGTCTGGTAGACACATTTGCTTTGTTTGCATCTCAGGACAGACAAAGCGCGGAGTGTCTGGGATACACGCTCGTCACAAGGTCTACCTTTGTCACATTTGCATTGCGTGGCCTTTAAAGACGCTCGACTGTACGCGTGTTGTTCCTCTGTGTGCTTTGTTTTGCTTTGCTCTCAAATTGAGTATATCTCATTTAGTCTGATCTTCCCAATACCCTATTCCCAAACAATATCTCCGACCGCACTCTGCCCTGCTCTCAGGAGAGGGAAATTTATGCGCATGACAGCTGAAAAAAGTTTACTTATTTCATGTTTAATGCATAAGCGTAAAGACTTCCTCCATCTCTAAACAAATAGCAACTGGAGTTTGGATTTATGACCGATCAGTGACCACTGTGTGTTGAAGTTGGTCTATATGATAATGAGATTTATATGGTGAAATACTGCAGAGCTTAGAAAATGCCATCTCATGGTCTGTTATTTATACAACGTACAGTAGGTCAGTTCGTGAGAAACTACAATTTTTCTCACTTGATGTGTTTCATACTTTTCATTTGATTCCAGTAACCTCACCCCAGAAGGCTAATTGCTATTCATCTACAATCCTAAACATGACAAATGTGTGCATATTTGAATCACAGCTGCACACATCACACAGCAACTGCAGCAGGGCCTCAGACAAGTGGCAATGAGGTTGGCAAGACAGCTTCAGGTGATAAATATTAGCTTCAGCTCTATGGGTTGCATAAAGTGTATTTGATTTATGTAAACTGTTGCATTTTTAAGTAAATTCAGTGGGCTGGTTACGTAAGAAGAGATTCATGAAGGATTTTCACATTTGCTTTGCTTGTTTTTTAATGACTATGTCTGTGCATTTTCTTTTTCCAATTATAAAAGAGCCAGTGCATGACAATTTTAAAGGGATAATTCAGCCAAAAAAGAAAATTCTGTTATCATTCATCATTAGGTATCAATCAAAGTCCAGGGAGTAAAAAAAAACATTACTGTTAAACATTATAGGCCAGTAAGATTACTCTTATGCTCATCAAGGCTTAAAAATTACAGTAATATTATGAGATATTACTGCAGATACATTTTAGTTTGAGGATTATTTGTCATTATTAACCATTAACTATGGCTTTTGCCTAAATAAACTCCTAATATGTGCTTCATAAGTACTAATAATCAGCTAATAATGTGCATGCTAATAAGCAACTAGTTAATAGTGAGAATTGGTCCTTAGACTAAAGTGTTACCTTCTGTTTTAAAGTTTTTAAAGTGTAATTTATTCCTCTGTTGGCGAAGATGAATTTTCAGCAGCCACTTTTTCAGTCTTTGGTGTCACATGATCCTTCAGAAATAATACTGATATGCTGAAAAGAAATAAAAATCTTTTTGTAACATTATCAAAGCCATTACTGTCATTTTTGATTAAATCATTGCATCCATACAAAAAAAGTAATTTCCATCACAACGGGGGAAACAATAAAATATATATGAAATAAGATATTATTATTCATCATTTATTTTTCCTAGTTTTTAAAATCCTTTTATCTACAGATTTTATAGTTTTACCTTTGTACCAGACCTAGACTTTCAATCTAAAATATAAAAATAGCCTAAAATAATAATTATGCATACTCAAATATGATCAAAGTGAGAAACAGAAATATAATTTCAACAATAACTATTGAAAACTTTTTTCCCAAAATTATGCATCTATCAGGTGTTATTTCCACCATAACGAATAACAAAGTTTAAATATGAAATATGAAAACAACGAAAAATCAAGATAAATATCGGTCCAAGCCAGTTTGAAATTAATAATTAAAATAAAATTATAGCTATAAAAATTAGCCTTACCAAGACATCAGCCATTTTGTAAATAAATAAATAAATACTACAATTTAAAAAAATGTTCTTAAAGAACATTATCTGAAATGTGGTTGGAATGACAAAAAAAAGTTTGTTTCAGGAAGTTTGCAAGGTCACGGTTGTGTCAGATACAGACGAACAAGGACGAAATATAATAAACAGTCTTTAATATAAATCCACAACAAGGGTAAACAGGAACAGCAGGATGACACACACCAAACTTACAACAAGGTCCGACGACAAACACTGAACTGAATACAACTTATAAAGGGGTGCAAACGATACATGGACAGGTGTGGGTAATTAACCAATAAAGACTTAACAAGAAACGGAACAGGAAAACCATATATGGACACAAGGGAGAAACCAACATAACAGTCCAACGGGGGTGTGACAAGGGCAAAACCAACACAGAACGGTGCAAGGGGTCTGACACTACTCCCCCCTCCCGGAAGGCGCGACCTCGTGCCGTAGAACAAACAAAACAAAAGAGTGGATGTGGGCAGGTAACAAAAGGTTCAAAGTAGGAGGAGGCTCAGGCGGAGGACGGACTCCCGGGAGGAGGACAACAAACAGAGTCCAGGGTGCACGGAGGCAGCCAAGGAGGAAACAGAAGTGTCCAGGGTTAAGGGTTGAGCCAAGGAGGAGACAGAAGGAACCCGGAGCAGGAGGAGCCAGGTGAGACCCAGATCGCAGCCATGATGGTAGTCCATGGTGGAGCCAACGGAGGGAGGAGCCATGGTGGAGGAATGGCTGACGACTACAGGGGGCCGACCGACGGCGGCGGAGCAGGTGGAGGTGGAGCCCGAGGCGGAGACGGAGAGCCGAAGATCCAGGGCGACACCGAGGATCCGAAGGGCCAAGGCGGAGCCCAAGGCTCTGGTGACCGAGGCGGAGATCCGGAGGGCCGCAGCGGAGCCGGAGTGACAGCAGACTGAGGCGGAGCTGGAGGGAGGGAGGAGCCCAACGGAGCCGGTGGGACGGAGCGACGAGGCGCAGCCAAAGGAGTAGAGTCCTGAGGCGATGGCGGGGCGACGACCGACCAAGGCGGAGCCGGAGGGATGATGGAGCCCGGTGGAGCTGGTGGACCGATGGGTGATGATGGAGATGAGGGAGCTGAGAGCCGGGGTGGAGCCGCTGGGTCGAAGGGCCGAGGCGGAGTCCAGGACTCAGAGGCTGGAGGCGGAGACGAGGGATCCTCCAGCCATGACGCCGATGGAAACTGGCAGACCCGCGGCGAATCCACCGCACAGATGGTGGGCTGAGGGTGAGTAGCGGGGCTGCCAGGAGACAGCGGTGGTAAGGCTGATGCGGCAGGTCCAACAGGAGGAGAATGCACAGGGAGGGTGGGTGGGAAATCCAGGCCGGTATGTTGTTCAGAGCAGGCAGGAAATTTCACATGTATATCTTTAGTGACATTGGTTAAGTCCAGTTCAATTTCTAACAGTCCCAGGTCCAGACTCCTCTCACCCTCAGCAGTGCAGTGGGTGGTGCTGTCCTCAGCACCCTCACGCTCCACTGAAACATCCCCCGTCGCGGGCATAGTGGCCAGCTCTCGCACCTGGTCGGACTTGATAGGCTCCGGCTCTGTAACAATCTCTAGCTCTGTCACTCTTCGTGGTGATGGTTCTGTCGCTGTCGGCTCGGGCTCTCCATCCACGGTGGGCTCGGCTCAGGCTCCGCGAGTCGGGGTGGTGGTGGGCTGGGCTCTGGGTCTTGTTGCGAGATGTCTGCGAGGTGTGGCTGAATGAGATCGCTGTCCTCCTCCGCAGGGCATATCAAAGTGGAGGTCATCGTCCAGACCACACCTAAATCTCTCCATCAGGCAGACGTCATCGCAACTGGCACGATGGCAGGTGTTGACAAACTCCTCCACATAGTCCTCCAGGTCCCTGCCATTCTGGAAGATAAAGATGGTAATTCCTCTCAGAATGGTGTTACCCCTCCTTGGAACAACGTTAATTGAGGCAATGTCCATATGGCAAATGGGAAAAAAAAAAAAAAAAAAAGTGAAAAAAATGAAAATAAAACAAGGGAAAATCTTGTGTCTAAATATTGTTTAGGTCGGACTTTCTGTCACGGTTGTGTCAGATAGAGACAAACGAAGACAAAATATAATAAACAGTCTTTAATATAATCCAAAACAAGGGTAAACAGGAACAGCAGGATGACACACACCAAACTTACAACAAGGTCCAACAACAAACACTGAACTGAATACAACTTATAAAGGGGTGCAAACGATACATGGACAGGTGTGGGTAATTAACCAATAAAGACTTAACAAGAAACGGAACAGGAAAACCATATAAGGACACAAGGGAGAAACCAACATAACAGTCCAACGGGGGTGTGACAAGGGCAAAACCAACACAGAACGGTGCAAGGGGTCTGACAGCAGTAGAGCTAATACAGTGGCTGGAAATCTTTTTATGCATGTGCTAGTTAGCAAGTTTCGCGGCTAAACACGCTAAATGCGACTAAAGTAAACAATCTCTCCGAGCATCTCTCTCTCTCTCTCATCGCTCCACAGAGATAAGAGAGGGGCGGGGCGAACAGAGATAATTTGCATTTAAAGCAGCCTCGACCAGAACGAGTTGATTTTTGCAGAGCTGAATTTGGCAAGGTAAAAAGGGTTGTTTTACACTACCATTGAGAATTTTTAACCAAAGTATATTATAGACTTTTCATTAAGACTCTAAAGAATCATGGGCATCCAATGAACCCTTTAACAAATGCAAAAGTGATATAAAAATGCATTTGTTCATGCAGCTGTGCTATTTTAACTTCCTTATGTGGATTTGAGCTGTTTTGTCGAACAGTAGTTTCCCTCTTCATCTCTCAACACTGTATCGCATGAGCTACCGAACAACCCAAATGAATTAAAAAACTCATGCATATGAATTGTATATGTGATGACAACGTTCAAAAGTATCAGTTTTCAAATCGTGCAGGATTGTTTTGAAGTCATAATATTCTGCAAGTAATTGGGTGAAAATTAGGCTTTATTAATCAAAATTTGTGTGTAAATGACACTTTGTGTAAAAAGGAATAAAAGCTGTCAGAGTTTTACTGTCTCTAGTGCTCATTTCAACTGGAAAGTGCACTGATTCGTACATACAGGTATGTTTTTTTCAGTTTTGCCGAAATATATTTAGAGGCACGTATTTCCAATGAGCCTATGTTGGCAAATCAACCATAAACCTGAAAGAGAAGTGTGAAAAAGCTAAAAACAGGAATTCAGGTCCCTCAGTCTTTAAAGGTCTGTTATCAGCTTGAGTAACACGGCAAGAACACCGTGTTAATAAAACGACATGAATTATTAAAGTACCCGTCTGCTGTGAGAAATACTACCTAAACTTCCAACAGAGGGATTCTTATTAATTTATGCTCTTTAAAGAAGGTAAAATAAAGAAGGGCACAATTTAAGCTTCACTTTAACACCATCCTTCACTCACAAGAGGGCAACCATGCAGCACGCCAGCAGACATTGATGCTATGCGTCCGACATTTAGTGACAAAATAAGAACATGGAAAAGGTAAAACAAGGAGGAAATTAAGCCTCAGTGTATTTTACCGTTGGACGAGCAAAGCCGGTGCAACATCTTGAGGTTAAAAAAAAAAAGTGAGAGTTGTTTTTCCCTCCTCATTCTTCACTTCCTCCTTTTCTTATTCACTCTCTCTCTTTTTTTAACATTGAGTGACTCAATTTCATGCTCCATTGCCATATCTACGCCAACACTGCATGAAATCATTTCAATGCGGGGATTTCAAAGTAACTGAGTATTTCAAAAAGTCCCCTGATATGGGTTTGTATTAGTCAGGGCCGATGCGGCGTAGCACGTATTCACACACACAATCGGCACAGATAACTCTTCAGCGGAGGATTGGAGCCGTACACCTTTGCATCGTCCTAAAGGATGAAATCCATAAATATTGTCCCCATGACTGAGTTTGTATTACTGGAAAATTCAGCTGACTCTTTGCGATTTGATGGTGATTCACAACACCGCCGTGTTCATTGAATAATTGGATGAAAAAACCCTAAACCATTAACCTGAAAGTCTATTCATCCACTTTCAGATTTAAAGAAGCAAAGTAAATCTAAAGTAGGGGGAAAGTCTCAAAATAGCCAGATTCATATCCGATCAGTGTGTACGTGAAGACTTTAGAAATGATAGCCGTCTAGCTGCCTGTATTTCACTTTGAATGACAGTGGCCAAGGTGCTTTAATACTCACAAAGCAAAATGAACCCACTTAGAAGTCAATGTGTACTCTGCTCTGAGTCTGCGACCTCATGGTCAACACGTGAACGTCGTAAAAACGTGCTGGTGGAAACACAAGGCCCATTACGCGCTTTTAACGAGGGCTGTGACCACAATCTCAACCGCATTCAATCACGCTCATTATAGACTCCGCTCCATTACTGAATTCAGCAGATGAGCAGTCATTAAAATGTTCAAACTTGCGGTGCGATGTAGTGGTTAAAGTGCTGAGTGGGTAACCGAAAGGTTGCAAGTTCAATCTCTGGAAGCTGGTTGTACAAAAGCGAAACCAGGTTGGATCAGCTAGCTCACTGTCTCTTTTGAGCATCTTCTTTTCTTTTTAATGCCGGTTGGCAAATCTACTTGGACCCGCATACTGCTCCTACTGCGTGACACCAGCATGACAAGGATTCAGGCTTAAAGGAGAAATTCACTTCCAGAATAAAAATTCCTGATAATTTACTTACCTCCATGTCATCCAAGATGTTCATATCTTTCTTTCTGCAGTCCAAAATAAAATAAGGTTTTTGAGTAAAACATTCCAGAATTTTTCTTCATATACACTGTAAAAAATAAAAAACACAATTTGTTGAGTCAGCGTAAAATAATTAGTTACCCTGCTGCCTTAAAATTTTAAGTTCAGTCAACTAAAATAAGTTTAGTTAACTTGAAATGTTAAGTTGTACTAAGTAACAACTTAGATATTTGTGTTTGCTAAACTTAACAGATGGGTAAGTAACCCAGCTGCCTTAAAATTTTAAGTTGATTCAACTCAAATATCTAAGTTGTCACTTAGTATAATTTAACATTTTAAGCTGAATAAACTTTTTTTGAGTTCAACTCAAATATCTAAGTTGTCACTTAGTATAATTTAACATTTCAAGTTGAATAAACTTTTTTTTTTTTAGTTGACTGAACTTAAAAATTTAAGGCAGCCAGGTTACAAATTATTTTAAGTTGTCTCAACAAATTGTTTTTTACAGTGTAGTCGACTTCAATGGGAGGCAATGGTTTAAAGGTCCAAATTGCAGTTTCAGTGAAACTTCAGTGAAGTTTTTAAGTTGAAACTGGTGAAAACTTTTCACACTGTATAAATATGTATTTTTTTAAGAAAACGTCCAATCGATTCACTAGATAAGACCCTTATTCCTTGCGTAGAGCTCTTTGAAGGTGCACTGAAACTGCTATTTGGATCTTCAAACCGTTGGCCACCATAGAAGTCCACTATATGGAGAAAAGTCCTGGAATGTTTTCCTCAAAAACCTTAATTTCCTTGCGACTAAAGAAAGAAAGAGATGAGCATCTTGGATGACATGAAGGGGAGTAAGTTATCAAGAATTATCAATTTTTATTCTGGAAGTGACCTTCTCCTTTAAGAAAGCTGATAAATTTGAATTTTGGTAAGTATTTGTTATGCGTTTTAAAGATTTAAACATTTTAATTCATTTGTTACTTAATTTAACAAGCACTACAGTTGTTTATAACCTCTCACTCAAGATAACATTTTGGACATAAGTATTAGACCAGCAAAAATGTTAAAACTTTAACATTTCTGTTTTACCTCTAGGTTCAAAGGCATCAAAAGTTTAGACAAAAGAAAGAAAATCAAAACTAACACTAAGGAAAAACATCTCCAAGTCATTTTTTTTTTCTCTGAAAAGTTACCATTTCATATGACCTGAATGTGCATAGATCTGTACAGATGAAACTGCTATTCAATGCATTTTTTGGCAATAAAGCCCTCCTGTTGCTATGTAGATCCCACTTCTTTGTCTCCAACCAGAGACTGTTGAAATTTACATAGGGCCAATTCCTAAGTCTGCTGGCAATATACTTTCCCCGTGACAACCATATTTAATATTTTGAAGGGTGGTTTCTACTGTGCCCTTGAACTCTTTCTTTCTGCAGATTTAATGCAGTCATAATGGAAGAAAGTCTATAAACGAGCTTCAGATGGACATAGACATTTTAATCTTCAGCTGCCAAGCTGTAATATTCACATTCAGCCACTACGCTGGACAATACAGCATTTCTATAAAATACAGACAGGCATTAATTGTGTAGTGAGCAGCTTCAAGATTTAATGAAAACCTTTAATTTTGCAGTACCATGATATAGTGATCAGATGACCAGATATATATCAGATATATAGTGGTCTGATATATATGTATATATAGACACACAGACTTTTAAAAAAATGATTGTATATTCCATTTTCCATAACTACCAAGGTGCACTGCAACACTCAACCAGGCAAGGATATTCTTCACAGTTGTAAAACTGTATGAAAAAAAAAAAACATAACATGATGGAAAAATACATTAATAAACAAACAAATAAATAAATAATCAAACTGTCTGAGCATGACTTGCACTCGGACTTGACCGTGCTGTCTGGCTGAGACGCGGGTGAGCAAGGGGCTTTTATTGCTAGAAAGCAATTCTTTTTCATTTGAATGTTGAATGTGTTTCGCATATTTGAACGTTTGCAAGTCAAGGGCTCACACCGCATTAGTCTGCCCTTATTACCCTGCAAGACCTTGTTGCCATTCCCTTGTTGCTTTGTGAACATAATAAAATGAAGAAAAGGAGATAGTGGAGAAAGTGGAAGGCTCTTTACGCCTTGGTATTCTAGTCACAGATCTTGGCTTCCCTGGCCGGAGTGAGATTTCATTCGGATTGCATGAGTTCACTAGAACATTACATAAAATAGATATTCTAACCATAAGGCCACAGTGTTTCCGATGTTCGTAATTTCTTTCCATTCCTCTCCAGGTGGACCAAAGAGAAGAGAAGGACCAACCAAGATTTCTCTGCACAACCCTGGAAATGGAAAATAAATAATTTTGTTCAATAATCATTTTAATATACCCATATACTGTAAATGAGCAATATCAAGAGTAGTCTTGTGATATGGCTGTACATCGGCACGGCTGTGATTCGTAGGTAATCACAGCATGCCTATACACAGCCATATCTCATGGCTACGAGTGTGATATTGCGTTTATACAACAGTTCGACGGCAAGAGTGTGTAAATACATAAGAAACAATAACAGAGTGTCTTTAAAAACCCTCTTTTGTGCAGAACTACTTCCTTCCGCCATAGATTCAAATATCAGTTTGACAGTTTAACAGCTGAGCCCAAGCCTCTGTTACTAATTAAAAAATGTCGGAATGTTGAGTTCCTTCATTAAAAGCGTGTCCGTACTGTATTAAAAGCTGTGTATTATGTGCAGTAGAGTATTATGAGAGAGTAAGCGTGATTACCTTCATCTGATACAGCATTCATTCTTCAGCTCAATCTCATATTCACACTAAAACATTAGTTTAAATGTGCACTGAGGAAAGCGATATCTTTGTCGTAATATCCTTTCATCTCTTTCTTCTGCTCAGTGCATTTGCAGGCTGCATCCTAAAGCTGTTGTTGAAAGTAAAAAATAACTTCCTTCAACTGTGTTTCAGTCTCTTTCAATATAAAAGTCTTTACTGCTGACTCATAAAAACAGTCTCTTGTCAGCATCTAATGGCAGAACAATGTAACTAAAATCACTATCACGAACACACCATTTCTCAGTACTAAATATTACTATTAAATACTACTATTGTTTATATAAATTAATATTGAACAATAATATTTAATAATCAACAGCTATCATTAACCTTGCTAGGCAATTCAGTCAAAAATGCAAAGGCAGCACTCTGATATACAGCTCTGAATTAACATAAAATATAACGTAATGAGCCTGTTGACACTTGCTGTAAGAAATACCACAAGCGGAGTGATACAAATGGTGAAATGGTTGTTGGAGTTCTGTTATCACTCTAATATCACAGTCTTATCAGCCAATCAGATTCGAAGACCAGAAAGAACTGCTGTATAAAGCATTATATTAAATATAACGTGATGAGATTTTGCCCTCAGCCAAAACAGTTTGGTCTGGAACAAATATAGATTAACAAGACCAAAGAGTGTCTGTATGATTTACTCAAAATGAATTATATCTCATGTTTAACCACTATAGAGACAAATATACTATAGAGACTATAGAGACACTATAGAGACAAATTCAAGAAGATCTGGCCGAGGTAAGGCTGCTCTCAGCGGGTTCATGAGTGCTATACACCTGCTAACGCCTTCAGATCTCCGAAAACATCGAAACTAATTTTCAGAAAGATGTCTTTATTAACAAACTGCATTTTTGAAGTCTAAACAAGTACATTTTCAGCTAAAAAGTCTGAAAACTACATTTGATTACACAAAAATAGTATTGTTTATAAAATTGTAACAGATTTGTCCGTCCACTATGACACTGACTAAGAGAAATACTGCAAGTGGAGTGATACAAATGGTGTAACGCTGAAGGTATTTTTAATATACATTTATATCTGTCAATTATATTACAAATTATATTATTTTATTGCAGAATGCTGCGATTGCTCAGAATCAAGTAATAAAATAACCAGACTGAGTTCATTAGAATCACACAATGTTAAATTTGATGTGAATGCCTTTTTATCTTTAAATTATCCAGAACGGAATTTTTATAGAAGAGACAAAACTAAAGGTCAATAAAGCAATATTATGGTCATATTTACACATCAGCAGACCAGGCCAGCAGTCCAGCTTTGATCTGTACTCTCACATTATCTGAAACAGGCCAAGCTTCATCTCAAATTTGACCTGACATGCAAAAGCAAATATCATCTGCTTGAGTGGCCATAGCAGACAAGCAATTACAGCGATGTTGACAGAAAGGCATGCCAGGTCTTCTTTTAAGCTCACAGAAATGTTACACACACTCATGCACACACTTGAGGAGTCTTGAGAGTAAATGGGACCGTATGAACAAAATGACCTTGCAGGAAACAAGAACAAATTAGAGAAAACATCACAAAAAGAACATTCAACCAATTACCTGTGAAGCTAATCTAATTGCAGAGCAATTATGCTACTGTGCAAAACAGAAAAACCAGCGTGGGAATAACAGAACAAAAGCACATTAAAGAGTATACGCATATATGCTACAACAAACAAGCTGAGAACACAAGCAAGATCACAGAAGAATAAGAAGTTCTCATCGAATCACAAGCCGTTTTACCATAGGTAGCTTTCAAAACAACATCCTTAAAGCACTTCTAGTGGCTCACAATCTTTTTCTTAAACTCCCCTGCAGCATTTCAGCTTTCCATCAACCCCCAACACTTTAGAGGACATGCTAACACTCACTCCCTTGTTATTAATTTCACAAATGGACTTAAGCTAATTGGAGACCATTATTCTGTTGTATGACACATTAGTCCGGTGGTCACCTTCAAGAGCATGTACTGACAAGTCTACACAACTTAGCTATTAACATTCTCATTAAGTGCAAGATAAAGTGGCTTCACTATTGAACACACCCCTTCATGAGCGCAGGCCGCGATTCACCTCCCGGTGGGACTGATAATGTCGTCCGACTCGGATGAATTTGCTGTGTTTAAATATTAACATATAGAGTACATTATGACTTTACAAGACGCCTTCTTACCACAGTGACTTGCGGTAATATGTACAAATATGTCGTCTCATACATTATTGCTCAAGCTTGTCGGTTCAAAAGGCTGCTAAACGAAGAGGAGGCATTATATATGAGTGAGAGGCACTTAATGTTAACTGGATGTAGTCATGATTAGGGAATTATTATAGAAGTTACTGAATCAAAACCAGAGGTGTAGGATCGTCTAAAAAAAGGAGGATTTTTTTTTTTTTAAAGTATCAGCCTAGTTCATGAATAATAATTATGTGAAATGACAACTACCTGGTAGAATCATGACTTTACATGGCTAGCACAATGGGTCTCATTATTAAATGAGGGGATACATATAAACTCATAGACCCAAGAGTGAATGCTTTCGTTAAAGATTGATGATCTATTAAGCTTGCACTTGCATTTTTCTAAATTTAAGATAAAGTTATAAATTACTATTATTCAGTCTGTTGCACTTATGTATGGGCAAACAACAACAATAATAATAATAATAATAATAATAATAGTGTAAAAACATACATAAATGAGAATTATTGGTTAAATCACATTTTTTCTAAATTTAGGATAATAATAATAATAATAATAATAATCATCATCATCATCACCATCATAATAATAATAATAATAATTTAGGCTATTAGTTGCAGTTGTAGTAGTAGTGTTGTTAACAATAACAACAATAATAATATTATTATCATTATTATTATTATTATTATTATTATTATTATTATTATTATTATTATTTAATTTGGGATAAAAAACAAACAAA
Organism: Labeo rohita; assembly: GCF_022985175.1. Classification (NCBI taxonomy): domain Eukaryota; kingdom Metazoa; phylum Chordata; class Actinopteri; order Cypriniformes; family Cyprinidae; genus Labeo; species Labeo rohita. The sequence continues at coordinate 20,146,764 of NC_066879.1, read as the reverse complement.
CAGCAAATGCAAACAGTAAATAATAATAATAATAATAATAATGATGATGATGATAATGATAATGATAATGATAATAATTAGTAGTAGTAGTAGTAGTAGTAGTAGTGTTGTTGTTAACAAAAAAAATATTATAATCATTATTTAATTTGGGATAAAAAAACATACAGCAAATGCAAACAATGAATAATAATAATGTATAAATGAGAATTCTTGATTAAATCACATTTTTGCTAAATTTTGGATAATAATAATAATAATAATAATAATAATTTAGGCTAATAATAATAATAATTAGTAGCAGTAGTAGTAGTATTGTTGTTGTTAATAATAATAATACTGCTAATAATAATGATTATAATAATTATTATTATTTATTAATTTGGGATTAAAAAAAAAAAAAACATACAGCAAATGCAAACAGTGAATAATAATAATGTATAAATGAGAATTCTTGATTAAATCACTTACATTTTTCCTAAACTCAGGATAATAATAATTAATAATAATAATAATAATAATAATAATAATAATAATAATAATAATAATAATAACTATAAATATATGTGTAGTGGTTTTAATATTTCTTTTTTCTTCTTCTTTTTTAAATAATGTGTCTGATATTTTTTGCTGCTTCAAGCCAAGGCTCTAATTTTGCTTTAATAACAACAAAAATTAGAAAGCACCATTCTGTCTCTTCTCTGAGGGCCTAGTGTTAAAAGCATGTTTTTGTCATTCTAAACCTTGAGTAAGGGTCCAAAAAACATTAGGAGATGTATAAGAGCCACTTAGTGAATACTGGATCAAGGCAGCAATCAGAAAGGGCTCGGAGAGGTGGCGAGTCAGTGAGAAAATACAGATAACAGCTAAACAATCCCATGCAAGCAGTGAAACCACAATAGGCATCGACAGACAACCAAATGAACCTTTACTTGAGGATCAAAGCTTTGGCGTGTAAAAGCAAAGGTACCGTCTGTGTGTTCACGTCCCAGGAGGAAGAAGGGCTTTAATTCGGCTGCAAGAGGGTGAATGGCATAGGTCAGCACCAAGACTCAACCTCTCCGCTTTAAATAAACCATCTTTGACATCTGCTGCCTGCCATCCATTTCCACAACCTTCACTGACAACTCAGAGGGTCAGCCATAAATATCACCGACAAGAAAGCCAGCAACATATCCCGGACCAAACGGATTAAATATACAAATGTGTTTTATGGAGGTCAGCGTGTAAGAGCTTACATCTCAACTTGGACGGCACATCATTTTCCACTCAAGGTCACCCCTCCATCCCTAAATCTGAGCCAAGATTTTCTCTTTTTTTTCCAGCCGTTTTTCCTTTTTACAAAATCAACCTGTCCTCCTCCATAAAACAAGATGCTAACAGAAATTATCTCTATTTCTCTTTCATAGTGTGTGACAAGCAGGAAAAACAGAGTAAAGCATCTAGCTGCAGTAATAGTGTGTTTAGTAAGTGTCCTTGTCTGTGTTTGAAGAATTTAGCCTGACACTGCGAGGGTTTCATTAAGCTCCGGTCTGGAGTTGAGGGACTGACATCATTGATTGTGACGAACGTGTGTAATTCAAGCGAGATGTCATTTTCATCTCCTGTTTATCATGTGAATTGGCGTCGGACGGGATGCGGGGCCCTCGGCTCTGTCGTTTGCGTTTGAAAGAGATGTCGCTTTTTCATTTACGCCTGTTCAAAACAAGTGAAGCGTGTCCATTATCTCCGCCTTGTCATGACAAGAGTGAGATGGAAGATTTCATTGATGTAGTCAATCACTGAGAGGTATGGGAAACATGTACAAAGGTGTTTTTTTTTGGGCTCCTCTATGTCATCAGAGAAGAGGTTGTTGATCCTTTGAAACTGCAGATTCAAAGAGTATGGTTTCAAAGAAATACCGGTCTTTGAATATCTTTTTGATTCTTATTTTTATTATTTAGTACTTATATGAGCTTTGTTTTGATACTGCTTTATTCATTATGATTAAGAGAATTAAATATATTTACATCAGTTATGTAACTACATGTCATGTGACTCCGAAGACTTGACTAAAGACTGCTTAAAATTCAGCTTTGCGATCAAAGGCGGGAAAAACCTTTATATATTAAAATCGAAAGCAGTTTTTAAATTATTCATATATTTCACAATGTTACAATTTTCACTGTATTTTTGATAAATAAGTAATTACCAACCCAATATAGCCAACCAAATTTACATCCGAAATATATAAATATAAATAATAAAGTGTCTACATTGAACAAAAGCTGAAAAGATAATAAAATATATTACAATCAAAAAGTTATTTTAAATCATAAACTTATTATAAAAAATATATTTTAATAATAATTACACTTTTCTCAGTATTTTTTTCCATTAATAAATAAATATTGACAACCTAAATTTTATGAACATATCTACATTTGTCTATCTATCTATAATTACCTACCCAAATTCTTTGAACAAGTGTCTATACTGAAATTGAAAAAAGGCAGAAAAAATAACAGTTATTTTAAATCATTAACTTTAAATTCTAAAAGAACATAACAAAATAAATAAATGTAATAAATAAATAAATAAATAAATATATGTATGTATATATATATATATATATATATATATATATATATATATATATATATATATATATATACATACACATATATATATATATATATACATACATATGTATATTTATTTATTTATTAAATTTATTTATTTAGTTAAATTCTTTTAGAATTTAAAGTATATATATAGCGCCAACCCAATTTATAACAAAAATATATAAAATCTTTTTTTTTTTTTTAAATGCAGTAAAAATAATAAAGTTATTTTATATAATAAACTTTAAATTATAAAAGAATTTAACTAAATTAAATTAATAAATAAATAAAATTTTCTAAAAAAATATAAAAAATATACTTTGTCACATGTTGATATATATATATATATATCAACATGTGACAAAGTATATTTTTGCAAAACCTGATGGTGGAACATAAATGCACTGCATCTGATCTCCATATCCTTATGTACATAATAACAACAGACATGAATCAGTGTTTTCATTGTTTTTAAACAATGAACTTCTGATTCATACACATGGATGAGAAGTCTGCTGCAACTTATTTTTAGGTCTACTGGTTCTCCTCAGATGAAAGCAAACATCCACCACGCCTACAGTAACTCCAGCTCCATGAGTGCACTGAAAGACTCTGTAATTTACCAATTAGTAATTAACAGAGCACTGACATTAAAGGCCCTAGAAGTTAATAATCGCGTACTTGGCCTCTCCATTCGATGACTGTCTGCCATTATGCTCATGTATCCACGGCAACACATTGAGAGGACAGGCCTGTTGTCCCAGCATTGACAATAGGATGGCAGAATGATGCTAAGTGGACACGCCACCCGATTAGAGTACACCGATAATCCACCTCTACATGACGAAGATCCATACTTTTCATCTGGGACTACAAAAAGTCGTGATATGGCAGAAGTATACGCACGCTTGAAACAAGACAAAACTCAGCTGTTGGAATTCATACCAATCATGTAAACATGATGCAATCTCACTGAGAAATGATGTTTGTATATATGAATAGTACGAATATATTCTGACGCGTGTCTATATATGTATGTTTTTCACCTGCAATTCTATTTTTCCTGTCAAATGGGAGTTCATTTGCTCTCCAAGTGTCAAGAGTGTGTGCCAGAGACTTCTTGTTCCTCCAGCTGTGACCTGTGGTTTACTCTAACCTGACACGTACAATAAATCTACTGTAATTCTATTCAAAAATAGCCTTTCAATCTTCTCAGCAGGGATAACATATTCTGCTCTGGAGGGGAATGTGTTTTGTATGATAGCTTTTCCTCTTATGGGGGAAAAATAAAAGAGTCCACGGTGTATCTCTAAGCAGGGTCAAAGAGCTCTGCCATTAGATTTTAGGATCAAATCAATTTATAAATATTATTTGCCCCAAAAGGTGTAATATATCACATATTCTGTCTAGAAGTATTCTATATTTTCTCAGAAGTGGATCAGTTCACATCAGCATTTTAAAAGCAAAGATCGGGTGAGAACGTAGATCGGACTGCCCAAACAGTCCTGGTTCTTTAGCTCCAACCCCAATTAGACCTGAACCAGCTAATCAAGCACTTACTAGGCATACTAGAAACGTGCCGGCAGGTGTGTTGAGACAAGTTGGAACTAAACTCTGGGACCGAGGACCGAGGACCGAGTTTGGGCACCCCTGATATAGATCTATTTATTTAGTTATTTTTAAATATATATATATATATATATATATATAGTTATTATGTAACAATTATACATGCACATATTTAATCCATAATACATATATTAAATATATATATATATATATATATATATATATATATATATATATATATATATATATATATATATATATATATATATATATATATATATATATTTACACATAAATGTATTAAAATATACATGTATTTATTTTTCAATATTGTTTTTCAAATTATTATTATGAAATAATTATGTATACACATATTTTATATGTTATACACACACACATATATATATATAATTAATTAATATTTAACTGTTTGCATTAAATAATTATACATACATATATTTAATACATAATACATATATTAAAAATATATTTTTTTATTTTGTTTTTTAAATTATTTTTATGCAATAATTATATATACATATATTTAAGACGTAATACATATACTTTGAAATTTTGATGTTTTTTTGTTTTTAATTATTATGAAATAAATATACATACATATATTTAATACATAATACATATATTAAAAATATATAACATTTATTTATTTTTAAATTTTATTTTTAAATTATTATTAGTATGAAATAAGTGCACATATATTTAATACGTAATACATATTTATATATACATATACATTTACATATATGTAAAATATGTATTACGTACATATTACGTACACACACACACACACACACACACACACATATATATATATATATATATATATATATTAACTGTTGTCATGAAATAATCATACATACATTTCATACATAACAGATATATTACAAAATATTTGTATTTATTTATTAATTTTGTTTTATATATATATATATATTACATATTGAATAGGTAATATATATATTACATATTGAATAGGTAATACATATATTTTTATATATATATATATATATATATATATATTTTGTTAGTTTTTGTTGTTAGATTATTATGAATATAATAATATATATCATTATGAAATAATTATATGTACATGTATGTTCATATATTTAAAAAAAATAATATATATATATATATATATATTTTTTTTAAATATATGAACATACATGTACATATAATTATTTCATAATGATATACATACGTGATACATACATTTAAATCACATATAAAAACGGATAACTATGTTTTTTTTTCCTCACAAAAACTTTTTTTTTTATGTTATGTTTTTATTGTTTTATTGCGTTAGTTAGCTGTATTTTTAAGTTATTTTTACTTAATCAAAATACCTCAAGTGCAGTTTGATTGAGATTAATTAGAATGCACAATGAAAAAACATGATTTTTTGAGTTCCAGCTAAACGTCTCACACTATGACATAAGACTGAGAATTTCATATGTTGCCAGGAAGTGATTTAATAGAGGCAGGGTCCTTATGGTTTCCTTCTCTTTTTTGGTAAAGACCCACTCTTGTTGCCCCCTAAAGCTCTATTGATTTGAAGATGATTGACTTGTGGCCATCATCGAGGCCTGATCGCATTAGGAGAAGAAATGGCACCCGCATTCATTGCCAAATCTGAAGGCGAGAGAGTTTTGTTGTTGGAAGAGACGGACGACGTGGCGCAGTCCAGCGGTAAAATATGAATAATTTTTGCAGGCCCTGCTATGTGCCCTGAAGGCAGTCTAGCTCACAACCGGCAGAAATCACCACGATTCCCTCTCTGTGTTCCTCTCTCCCTTTCTTCTCTTTCCTTCACTTGCTTGCACTCTCTTTTTTGTCAATCGTGGGTCAATAAAAAAATCCCGGCCCACTCATTTCCAGCAGCTCTCCGGCAGGCGCTGGGCATTAATCTGAATGCAGGTGTGTTGTTCAGCCTTGATTCTTCTTTACCCCCTCTGTCTGGAACAAACTCCTCAGAAGTGAGCCATCCTTAATACTGATCTAAGATCACTCCTTCTCTTCCATAACATTATCTCCATAGTTGTGGCATGCTGAAATACCGATCATAGATCAGTTTGTGCAAGAGACAGTGGGCTTTATCAGCTAGAGACTGACATAATGCGTTTGTGAGAGGATGTTTAATGATGCTACTGAAACTTCACTCCATGTTGTCAAATCATTAGAGTCAACATGACATCAAAATGGACCCTATTTACTTTTTTTTATTTTGAATAATTCGTTGGTGCATGTTATTTCAGGGAAAGCATTCGTAGTGTGGTAACAGCAGAGTTTTTGCTTTGGCAGCTAGCTAGTAAAAACAAATTAATTAAAAATTTTAATATTTCTAATTTTTTTTATATTTACATTTTTTTTTTATTTTAGTTAAAATTTAGTAATTTTGCTGTTAGTATTTTTTAGATATTTCTATATATTTGTATTACGTTTACTGCCAGCTAGATGTTTTAATTGTAATTTTTATATTTTCAATATTTGTATTTTTTTCTTTTAAGTATTTTAGTTAAAGTGTAGTCATTTGCTGTGTTTTGTAATTTTTATTAGTTCTGTTTTTAAATATATCTATATAGTTTTTTTAATGTTTTTATTTTAATTTTTATATTTTCCATATTTGTATTTTTTTTATTTTTTAAATATTTTATTTTAAGTTTAGTAATTTTGCTGTGTTTATTTTATATAAATATTTTATATTTTTTTCTGTTTTAAAATATTTCTATATATTTTTATTAATTTTACTTTTTTATATTTTTAATATGTGTAATGTTTTATATTTAAAATATTTTATATTTAGTTAAAGTTTAGTAAGTTTGCTGTGTTTTGTATTTTTTACAGTTTTTAAATATTTCTATATAGTTTTTATTAATTTTACTGGCAGCTAGCTGTCATGAATTTTCATGAATTTATTTCATGAATTTATTTGTAATATATGTTTATTTTATTTCAAGAAACTTTAATTTTTATATTTTTAATATTTGTAATTTTTTTATATTTAAAATATTTTATATTTTAGTTTATGTAGTAATTTTGCTGTGTTTTGTAATTTTTATTATTATTTTTTTATATAAATTTTAATGGCAGCTAGCTGTCAGTAATTATCATATTTTCAGTATTTTCAATATTTGTAATTTTTTTATTTTTAAAATATTTGTATATTTTATTTAAAGTGTAGTAAGTCTTAGAACATGACATCATATAATACTTTTTACTGTAAAATTAATAATAATAATAATAATAATAATAATAATAATAATAATAAATCCCATGCCCCTAATTTTTATTTTTTTTTTTTTTTTACATGTACTTACATGTACTTTCTATAGTAAAAACTGTTAATTATGCATAATTACATGGAACTAATGCTAAATCAATTTTGGAACTAACCCTAAATTGCAACTGATTGCAACAAGGAAACCATAAATGAAACTGTAACCATATTTTTCTTCAGTTATCTTGTTGCACTGAGAAACATACCATGTTTTGGAAGAAAAACAGTTGAATTCAGAGTAAACATCTAAACGCAAATAAGTTCATCACAAATACTTCTTCAGATTCTTTTCATGTCTTTGATGCTGACCTATTCTACCCTTTACAAATGCTGCACTTCTGTTGCAGCCAGTTTAGTCAATCAATCTCCCCCCATCTGGGTTATTTCATTGACATAGTTTGATCAAAGCATAATCAATAGGTGACGTTAGTTTTATGGTTGTCTGACTGGTCACACACACCACACTATTAAACACCTTAATCAACATGATCTAGAAGCCCCACAGCGGTCTGATCAGCCCCTATGAGCCTCCTGCGCTTTTAATAGATTAGCACCTGCAGGACAGACATGCTCTCTCTCCACACAATGTCTTAAGTGCTTCTGGGAAGTAAATCACCATTTGTAGAGGTGACCGATTAGTCGCACACATATATTTATATGAGCGGAGAACATATTGGAGCGCAGAGTTTTGCCTGTAAATTATCTCTGGTTGTGTATTGACAGCCCTGATGGAAGGGGTCAGAGGTGATGGTTTGTGCATTGATAGCCTGAATGTATCACGTCTCTGAAAGACATACAGGAGATAAATTCAATGCTTCTTAAATAAGCAACGCTTTTAAGAATATATTGACCTCTTTACCATACATCCCAGAGAATGTTATGTATTGCAAGTCGATCAATATGACTGTATTATTTTTAGACAATAAAGCTAAAAATACTAGAAAGATATCTGTGGATAACAATAAAAACTAGATTTGACATTTTCTGAAAATTTAAAATTAAATTCTGGGTGGTTGTTATTAAATAATTAATTATTTTTTAAATATTCTTACTTGCCAGAGATTTTTATGTATTGCAATTAGATCAATATGATATATATATATATACATATATATATATATATATTTTTTAGATAGCTAAAAGATGAGATAGGAGAACCACAATAAAACTACATTTTTCATTTTCTGTAAATTTTAAATTAACTTCTGGGTGGTTGTTATTAATTAATTCATTATTTTTCATTTTTAAAATATTCTAACTTACTTACCAGAGATATGATGTACTGTAATTTGATCAATATAAGCTTTTTTAGGCAATAAAGCTAAAAAACAAGATATAAAAATATGAGAATTACATTTTACATTTACAGAAAAATTACAATTAAATTCTGAGTGGTAATTAATTTGTTTTTAACAAAATAAAGCTAAAAGATGAGATATAAGAGTCAAAATAAAAACTAGATTATAATTTTTTGGAAAATGAAATTCTGGGTTCTTACTATTAATGAACTAATTATTTACATTTTTTAAATATTCGTTCGTACCAGAGATTATTTTATATATATATTTTCTGGAATAAATTATTGGTGGTTATTATTAATTTATTAATTTATTAATATATAATTATTAATTAATTTTCATTTCTTTAATATTTTTACTCACCAGAGATTTTAATTGTAATTCAATCCTTTTTTTTTTTTTTACAATTTCTGTAAAATTAAATTCTGGGTGGTTATTATTAATTACTTGGTGACTTTTATTTTTTTTTTTAAATATTCTTTCTTTCTTACTTATCAGAGATTTTTCTGTATTGGAATTCAATCAATATAATTTTTTGAAAGAAAATAAAGCTAAAAGATGAGATATGAGAATTAAAATAAAAACTTGATTCTACATTTTCTAAAAAAATGTAAATTAAATTCTGGGTAGCTATTATTGAGTAATTGTAATTTTTTAAATATTCTTACTTACCAGAGATTTTAATGTATTAAAATTCGATCAATATATTTATTTTGGGTGTAGACAAGAAAGCTAAAAGACGAGATATGAGAATCACAATAAAAAATTAACATTCAATTCTGGGTGTTTGCTATATAATAATGTATAGCAACCATTATAATATTTTAAGCACATATAAAATATATATATATATATATATATATATATACACATAAACACCAGTAGTTAATATTTGTAATTTTTATTCGTACTTACTTAAACAGAGATTTCTATGTATTGTAATTTGATCTATATATATATATATATATATATATATATATTGTACACAAGAAAGTTAAAAGACGATATATGAGAATCAAAATAAAAGCTAAATTTAAAATTTTCTGGTATTATTATTAATTAATTAATTAAATATTTGGATTTTTTAAATATTCGACTTACCAATGATTATTATGCATTGTAATTCGATCTGTATAATTATTTTTTTTCAATGTATTATTATTATTTATTTATTTATTTTATTTTATTTTATTTTATTTTTTTTTTTGGTGTAGACAAGTGTGAGAATCACAATAAAAACTAGATTTGACATTTTCTGAAAAACATTCAATTCTGGGCAGTTGCTATATAGTAATATATAGCAACTATAATTATTATTGCTATAATTATTATTATTATTTAAAAAGCCTTTATTATAGCACACACCGTAATATACATGCCAAGAGCATACAAACTACTGCTCAAAAGTCAGGTTTATTTTTTAAATACTTAAGAAAAATGTAGCAAGACTGCACTAAACTAATAAGAAAAGTAACAGTAAAGACATTTATGATATTACAAAAGATTTATATTTCAAGTATATGCTTCTGACCTTTCTATTAATTCAAAAATCCTGAAAAAAACTACCACAGTTTCCACAAAAATATTAAGCAGCACATTCGAAACACTGAGTTGAATCAAACCCCCCCGCCATTACATATATCATAGAGAGACAATGTCATCACCACAAAGCAATTCAACATAAATTGAAGGGGTGAAAAGTCAAAAGACACAATCTCACAACGCATTACATGTTCCTTTCCGATTCGTTTGAAGCTAGAGAATGACACTAGAAACATTTTCCCTCTCTCTCTCAGTTCCCAGAATGCACTCTGGCCAGAATGGCATCAAAAGTCCTAGCACGAGTCGAGGGAGCACTTCAGTCAGAGCTGCCGGGGTGCGCAGCATGAATAGATAAGATCCTCAACCTTGAGCAAAGCTCCCTCCTGAGGATCACAGGGGAATGAAAGGTCCTGCCTGGGAAACATTATTAAAAATCTCTACTCTGTATATATCAACAACTCCGCTTCCGTCGGCGGCACGAAATCAGTGGGTAGACTGACCTTGTTGCGAACGTGTCACAAAAGAGCCCGCATGCTCGTGTAATTTTTCCAAGAATTGCCCATTCCATTTGTCACAGTCGGATTCGCGCTTATGAGAAATAGGCAGAGCGGCAATCAAAGTTGCAAACACGTCCACATCATCTGAATACGAGCCCAAGGCAATCAGCTCACGTCGTCATCTGGTAATGCAGCAAAAGACTCTGCGGTGGTTATTTTTTTAATTACTCTGGAGAGGAACAAACCCCTGCTCCAAAAGCTCTTTCGCGGTGTGGCATTTTAACATCCAAATAAACTGTACACAACAACTGTCCTCCATCAATTGGCTTAATTAGAGGCAGGATTAGCCCGGCTGAATTGGCCTCTGGGGGAGAACTTGGCTGCCCAGGGAACGGTATGTTGCCCTAGGCTCGCTTTTAAAACTCGGGGAGTATTTTACTGCTGCATGCTAATTGCTTTGGTGATTGGCCATTACCGTGGACTAACAAATCCACCGCCTATGTCCTCGCGCAGACCCCGGAGACCGGGTTGAAAAGAGATGGCAAGACGGCTTTGAAAGCGAGCATCCGACAGAGAGGCTTCCTCTACAGGAGACTGTTTTTATGCCGAGGCATCTTTCCAAAGACGGGATGTGAACCACTTGTGCTCTCTCGCACTTCCAAGTGTTCCTTTCAGCTTTGTCGCACATTCATACAGACTCACGCATGCATACAGAAGCGGTTGAAACAAGCAGGGCACGAACCAACCTCGGTTTGGGCTTGTTATTGCCACTTCCAAGTCCTGTGTTTGCGGAACAAAAAAAAAACATGTTTCTTTGACTGACAGCAGGAAAGCGATACTGGGTAGCTTTTAACCAGGCTCTTGAGATACCTCAACTTTTTTTTTCCTGTTGAATAAATGAAGTGACAGCTAACCCTGGAACTCGCAAATAGTTTGAAAGTGTTTACAGGTATCTAGGAGCAGGAACGATGCTCTCTCGGGACTGATTAAGGGTGATGTACACTATGCAAAGCTGAGCCACTCCAGTGTAAGCCAGGCAGCCATGTCAACAGTCCTGTCCCGTGTAAAAAAAGAAGAAAACTATCGAACAAGAACCTCCACAAACAGCATAATGATTTTACAGCACATTAGACCAGGTAGCTCTTCTGCCCAGGTAAGTTCCGCAGTCTTAACTGCAGCAATTAGCGGCAGACCATCCACCGTGTCGCTCACTCTAGCAGAGCGAAGCACTGGCAGACGGAGTGCACTCTGTGTCTGTGTGTGTGTGTGTGTGTGTGTGTGTGTGTGATAGTGACAGGTGTAGGTATTCCCAATGGGTAGGTGGATTTTCTGAGTTCTATTCTTGCGTGTCACTCATATCTTTCAGATCTTTCATTGCTACGCGCACACAATTTATATTTTTTGAAAAACGTCCCAGTCCTCTAGACTGCATCCTGTTCAAAAATGGTGTCATCTAACAGTACTTAGTATGAAGTGTTGGGAAGTCTGCAGTCTGGTTTTCTCTCACTTCAATAAATCGGTCCAAAAAATTATTCAGTAGCTCTTTTACAGTATATCATTATGTGAATTCAGAGAGCAAAGCATTCTACATGCTCTGACTAAGCAACTATCTAATCATGTTGTAAAAAAAGTTACTTAACATTAATTTAATTGTAAACAACAGTTAATATTGAGTAAAGAAACATAATGTTTCTTTGTCTAATTGTTCTCCATCAATGAAAACTGTTCCGAAAATACCACATACGTTGCTAATTAAATCACCGAGTGAAAAATGTAAGGATTCATTTGATGATTGTTTAATTTCTTTGTGAATTTGTGTTTTTGAACAAATCAAGTAAATGTTTTAAATTACTGGTCACTTGTTTAGTTTCCGAATGACAATGAGTTTACGAATAATTCAAGTGTCTCCAGGACAGTCTCATTAGAGTTTTTTAATGAATGAGATGAATAAATGAGCCAAATGACTCACTCATAAGGGCAGTAACTTACTTCATTTCTGGATGAATCAGTGTGTTGTAGAACTAGATGAATGACTGATTCAAACTACTCACTCATTAGGATAGTCACTTGTTTTGTTCCTAAATGAATCAGTGGTTTGTTATGAATGAGATGAACAAATTAGTCACATGACTCATTCATACGGGCAGTAACTTGTTTCATTTCTGAATGAATCAGTGTTTTGTGGAATCAGATGAACAACTGATTCTAATTATTCACTCATTAGGACAGTCACTTGTTTTGCTGCTAAATTAATCAGTGTTTTGAATGAATGAGATGAACAAATGAATCAAACAACTCACTCATAAAGGCAGTAGCTTATTTAATTGCTGAATGAATCAGTGTTTTGTGGAATCAGATGAACAACTGATTTGAATTATTCACTCATCAGAACAGTCACTTGTTCTGTTGCTAAATGAATCATTGTTTTGAATGAATGAGATGAACAAATGAGTCAAATGACTCACTCATAAGGCCAGTAACTTACTTTATTTCTGGATGAATCAGTGTGTTGTAGAATTAGATGAATGACTGATTCAAATTATTCACTCTTTAGGACAGTCACTTGTTTTGTTACTAAATGAATCAGTGTTTTATTATGAATGAGATGAACAAATGAATCCAACAGGCAGTAACTTATTTAATTTCCGGATTAATCAGTCTTTTGTAGAATGAGATTATTTACTCATTAGGACAGTCACTTGTTTTGTTCCTAAATCAATCAAGTGTTTTGTTATGAATGAGATAGAAAAAAAAATACTCAAATGACTCACTCATAAGGGCAACAACTTGTTTCATTCCTGAACAAATCAGTGTGTTGTAGAATTAGATGAACAACTGATTCAAATTATTCACTCATTAGAACAGTCACTTGTTTTGATGCTAAATGAATCAGTGTTTTGAGTGAATAAGATGAACAAATGAGTCAGTTTACTCACTCATAAGGGCAGAAACTTATTTAATTCCTGAATGAATTAGTGTTTTGGGAATCAGATGAACAACTGATTCAAATTATTTACTCATATGGACAGTGACTTTTTTGTTCCTCAATGAATCAGTTTTTGTTATGAATGAGATGAAAAAAACGAATCAAATGACTCAATCATTAGACCAGTAACTTGTTTCATTCCTAAATTAATCAGTGCTTTGTGGAATCAGATGAACAACTGATTCAAATGATTCACTGATAAGGCCAGTCACTTGTTTTGTTCCTAAATAATCAGTATTTTGTTATGAATGAGATGAAGAAATAAATCAAATGACCCACTTTTATAAATTAATCAGTGTTTTGTAGAATCAGATCAACAACTGATTCAAATTATTCACTAATAAAGGCAGTCACTTGTTTGGTTCCTAAATTAATCATTGTTTTGTTCCTAAATGAATCATTGTTTTGTTATGAAACAATTGAATCAAATGATTCACTCCAAATGGCTGTAACTTATTTCATTCCTGAATGAATCAGTGTTTTGTGGAATCAGATGAACGACTGTTTTAAATTATTCACCCATAAGGACAGTCACTTGTTTGTTCCTAAATGAACAAATCTTACCAAATCTGAACCAAAGTTAAAAAAGACAATTAACTCTTTCATTCCCAAAGCAATAATTTTTTTGAATGTATCAGATGAACAAATGATTCAAATGACTCAAAAATAAGGACAGTCACTTTCATTCCTAAATGAAGTAGGGTTTTGAACAAATCATATAAATGAATGATTCAAATGATTCACTCATAAGAGCAGTCACTTGATTCATTCTTAAATTAATCACCTTTTCATTAAGTGAATGATTCATATAATTTACTCATAAAGACTGTTATTTGTTGGCACTTACTAAACTGCAAAAAAATTCATTGAAAATCCCACCACCAACAGACAGACTGGCTGGCGGGAACATAAAAAAACAGACAAGTGTTGAAGGTCCCAGTATTTTTGGACATAATATACATTTTAGTTTTAATATAAAAATATACTTCTACACACATACTGTCAACGCCATAAAATGTTGTGTAAATGACATTATGTCCTTTGCTTCTATTTAAAAGTCGTCATATGAACAAAGTGGAACCTTACCTATGACCTATTCGGATACAGAATATACGCAACATTACATCACCTTTAACAACGATTGTAACAGAGCCAGTAAATCTTCACATAAAACCAAGTCCTTCTTCATTCGAGCGCGGCACTCAGAGCAATGACCTTCACAATCTGCTGCTGCTGTCTCTCCTTCCTGTTCCCGCCTCCATTAGTCAGTGTTTTATTCTCTCCCCCGGAGGCCTGGCACCATAACACACATTATAAACACCCGTGCCTGCCCGTTACAGCTGCCATAACTCACCCCGCATGCTTTACATAGGCCCATGATGGCCACTGATGAAGCGCAGTGTGAGACGGTGCTGGTAATGCTAGCCCACGGGCTAGCGTGGCTAATCCCTGTGGTCTATGTTTTGCTCTGGTTTTGGCAGAGCCAAGAAAAAAATCAAGGGGAGAGGTGAAAGTGTACAGTATGTTCATACATTTAGACTAACAAATCTAAAACCTTTAGGATGCACACATTTAACATTCAGGATGTGTTGGAAAGAGACTTTGTAGATCTATCATTTTTACGAAGAATGTGTAAAAACTGTCTTTCTCCTATCCTTTCTCGCTCTCTCTCTCAATTCCCTTACATTCTCATTTTAATTCAGAGTCACACCCACTATGTAGACTTGAAGAATGAGCTGTAGTTTATAAGGTGTAGAGGGTTAGCCAAAGAACCAGAAAGATGAACGGTCAAACAAAACGTTCTTTTCTCTCTCAGTCCATCGAAATCCTTCTTTTTCACCTTTTGTCATGGCAAGCTTTAAGCAGTGTAAGTATATATATATATATGTGTGTGTGTGTGTGTGTGTGTTTGCTTATCTATCTATCTATCTATCTGTCTATCTGTCTATCTATCTATCTATCTATCTATCTATCTATCTGTCTATCTGTCTATCTATCTATCTGTCTATCTGTCTATCTATCTATCTATCTATCTCATGCATCGTAAAACAATTAAGACTTATTTTCCAGAATCTTTACTGCTATAACGTGTTTGAAAATAAATTAATTTCATAAATAATATTAATTTAAAAAATGATTAAAAATGTAATTTGGGGAAAAAAGTGACCTTGATTAAAAAAAAAATATATATATATATATATATAAAATGTATACTTTTAGATTTTTAAGCTATGCATACATACATACTTATCTATTTACTTATTTTTACACACACACACATATATATATATATATATATATATATATATTATCAAGGTCACTTCATTAAAAATTGATTGACTAAAATTGATTTGAAAATCATTTAAATCATGCTTCATAAAATAATTCATATTTATATATAATAAATAATCATATATTATATATATAACGTCTCAGGTTACGTATGTAACCCTGGTTCCCCGAGGGAACGAGACGCCGCGTCAAAACGCTTTGGGAACGCCTTCAGCGTGACCGTGCTCTGAATCACATGTGTAATCAGTCCAATGGAAGAGCGAGACGTCAACGGCGGGTGACGTCACCAACCAGGAAGCTATAAATACACGTGCGTTAGAAACCGGCGTCAGCTTCAGAAGAGAAGCAGCGCTCGCAGGGATACAGGATGAGGGCCTCGAGACGCGGCGTCTCGTTCCCTCGGGGAACCAGGGTTACATACGTAACCTGAGACGTTCCCCTTCAGGAACTCGAGCCGCGTCGAAACGCTTTGGGAACGAGATGCCCACGCCGCCAGAAGCCGAGTCCCTGCCTAGGAAGAGCTAGGACAAAGGACAGAAGAGCCAGGAGCGACTCGCAAGTCCAGGTCGTAAAACCTGACAAAAGTAAGGGGCGTGGACCATCCCGCAGCATTACAGATGTCCTGAATAGAGACACCTTCAAGAAAAGCTTTGGAGGCCGAAACACTCCGGGTTGAGTGAGCCTTGACCCCTAAAGGAGGAGGGAGACCAGAGGACTCATATGCAGTAGAGATAGCATCCACTATCCAACGACTTAAGGTTTGTTTGGTGGCCGGAAAGCCACGCTTAGCCGGACCATAGCAAACGAAAAGCTGATCAGATTTTCTCCACCTGGCTGCTCTGTGGACGTACGTGTCCAGCGCTCGAACTGGACACATACAGTTTAGCTTCTGCTGGTCGGGCTCCCGGAAGGGAGGAGGACAAAAGGCCTGAAGTACGACTGGCCGTGGTGCTGAGGAGGGGACTTTAGGGACATAACCCGAACGAGGGTGCAAAAAAGCTTTTGCCAAACCTGGCGCAAAGTCCAGAAAAGAAAGGGCCACTGAAAGGGCCTGGAGATCCCCAACTCTCTTAAGAGAAGTAATAGCAATAAGCAAAACTGTCTTAATCGTAAGGTGACGATCGGAAATCTCTTCAATAGGCTCGAAAGGAGGCCTACAGAGAGCCTCTAGCACCAGCGACAAGTCCCATGAGGGGACACGAGAACGTACAGGAGGCCTCAGCCTCAGTGCACCGCGGAGGAAACGAGAGACAAGGGGGTCTTTACCCACAGAGAGACCACCGAGAGGGGCGTGGTAGGCCGCAATGGCCGCCACGTAGACCTTCAGGGTGGAGTGGGATAACCCTGCGGAAAGCCTATCCTGCAGGAACTCCAGCACTGTACCAACTGGGCAGTTAACTGGGTCCTGCTGGTGGCGTTCACACCAAGAAGTGAAAAGCCTCCACTTCAAGGCATAAAGTTTCCTCGTAGAGGGAGCTCTAGATTGGAGGATGGTCTCAACAACCTCGGTTGAGAGACCGGAAGCTAAGAGATGTGCCCCCTCAGGGGCCACACCCAAAGTTTCCACAGCTCCGGGCGAGGGTGAAACACAGTACCCCCCGCCTGTGAGAGGAGATCTCTCCTGACGGGAATCTCCCAGGGAGAGCCGTCGAGGAGAGAAATCAGGTCCGAGAACCATACTCGGCCCGGCCAGTACGGGGCTACTAGAAGGAGGGACACCCCGTCCCGGCGCACTCTCTCTAGAACTCCCGGGAGCAGAGCGATCGGGGGAAAGGCGTACAGACGAAGCCTCGGCCACGTCTGTACCATGGCATCCAGCCCCAGGGGAGCTGGATGAGCTAGAGAGTACCAGAGGGGACATTGCGTGTTCTCCCTCGTGGCAAAAAGGTCCACTTGGGCTGGACCAAAAACTCTCCAGATCTGCTTCACCACCTCGGGGTGAAGCATCCATTCCCCGGGCCTCGGCCCCTGTCTCGACAGGATGTCTGCTGCCACATTTAAGTACCCCGGTAAGTAAACCGCTCTCAGCGAGAGGAGTTTGCCCCGGGACCACACAAGGATCTGGTGCGCCAGCTTGTACAAGGGGCGCGAACGCAGACCTCCCTGGTGGTTGATGTAAGAGACCACCGATGTGTTGTCGGTGCGGACCAACACATGACGGTCTCTTAGGTCCGGGAGAAAGTGCTTCAGCGCTTGGAACACGGCCAGCATCTCCAGGCAATTTATGTGCCAAGTGAGTTGGTGACCTCTCCACAGACCGCGGGCGGTGTGGCCACTCATGACCGCACCCCAACCGGTGAGGGAAGCATCTGTTGCTAGCGTTACGCGGCGACAAGGAGCTCCCAGCACCGGCCCCTGAGACAGGAACCAGGGATTCCTCCACATGTCCAAGGCACGTAGGCATCGCCGCGTGACCTTGATCATGCGAAGCGGGTTTCCCCTCGGGGAGAACCCCTGGTTTTGAGCCACCACTGTAGGGGTCTCATGTACAGCAGGCCAAAAGGTATCACGTTGGACGCAGCCGCCATCAGACCCAGCAGTTGTTGAAACTGCTTGACAGTGAGTGACCGGCCTACTTTGACTCTCCTGACTGCAGCAAGGATCGACTCTATCCGAGCAGGAGACAACCGTGCCTGCATCGTGGTCGAGTCCCACACCACACCTAGATAAGTGGTTCTCTGTAATGGAGACAACACACTTTTCTTGGCGTTCAGTCTCAGCCCCAACTCTTTCATGTGAGCGAGCACAACATCTCGATGCTGAGCCGCTAACTGTTCCGACTGTGCTAGGATTAACCAGTCGTCGATATAGTTTAGAATGCGGATGCCCTGGAGTCGCAGCGGAGCCAGAGCTGCATCCACACACTTGGTAAAAGTGCGGGGGGAGAGTGCTAGGCCGAACGGAAGAACCCGATATTGGTATGCTTCGCCCCTGAAAGCAAACCTCAGGAACTTCCTGTGTTGAGGAAGGATGGAGACATGGAAGTACGCGTCTTTCAGATCTATCGTCACAAACCAGTCCTCGGACCTGATTTGTGACACTACTTGCTTGAGAGTAAGCATCCTGAACTTCAGCTTCATGACTGAGCGGTTCAGAACACGAAGATCTAAAATGGGACGCAGGCCCCCATCCTTCTTCGGAACAATGAAATACCGGCTGTAGAACCCGGACTCCCTGTCGTGAGGAGGGACCACCTCGATGGCCTCCTTCCTCAGAAGAGAAACTACTTCTTGTTCCATTACCAGACCCTGCTCGGGGCCCACCAAGGTGGGAGAGACCCCGACAAATGGCGGCGGAGGAGCGCCGAACTGTATTCGATACCCTCTTTCTACAGTATGCAGGACCCAAGCAGACACATTGGGCAGTAGTTTCCACGCTGCCAAATGATCTACTAAGGGAACCAGTCTCTCGAGACTGGCCTCTGGTGTTTGTTGAGCCGCTAGAACGGTGTCCTGTAACGGTTGCCCGGCAGGAAGCACCTGAACTAGCGGCCTCAGAGACCCCCTCGGGGGTGGCGAGCTCCCCCGGCCCCGCTACGTTGCCGGGCGGGAGAAACCGAGGTATATGCTCGCTGGAGGCCGCTGCGCCCTGAAGCACCGGCAGGGTTAGCGAAACGGTCTCCTGAGGGCACAGGGGGGAGGCGGACACCGAGGAATGCGGTGCACCCCGCCTTACCCCCCCTTGGGGCTGCCCTCAGCGGTCCTGAACTGTCAGGACCGCTTAGTCGAGGACTTCTTAGACTGCAGCACGACCCTCAGGTCGGGCCTCGCCTTAGAAGTCCCCGACTTAGAGCGTACGACCACTCGCTCTCGATGGGGCGGAGTGCGAGTGGCCACGCTCTGTTTCTGTGCCTGTCTATATGAGGAGCTGGTAGACGGCCGAGGCTGCTCCCGCCCAGCAGCCTCGCGAGCTGGATGGCGGAGGGGGAGGAACCGCTGGAACGCCGCCGCTTGTTTACGAGCCTCCTGGTACCTGTCGACGACCGAGTTAACGGAGTCGCCGAACAGGCCAGAAGGCGAAAGCGGGGCGTCCAGAAGGAAGACCCTGTCCTTTTCTTTCATATCGGACAGGGTCAACCAAAGATGCCTCTCCGCGGCCACTAGGGCAGCCATAGACCGCCCGATAGCGCGAACGGTCTCCTTAGTGGCGCGGAGAGCAAGATCAGCGGTCCTCCTAACCTCCGCGATATCAGCATCTTTGATCTCCTCTCCCTCATCCAGCTCTTTTAGCAGGTCAGCCTGGTATGCCTGCAACACGGACATCGTGTGCAGACACGCACCAGCCTGACCTGCCGCCGTGTACCCCTTGCCGACCAACGCTGAGGTGACTCGCAGCGGTTTGGTCGGCAATACCGGAGCCTTGAGAGACGATGCCGAACCGGGGGACAGATAGCTGGCGAGAGTCTGTTCCACCCGTGGCATCGCTCTATAGCCGCGCTCATCCAGCCCCGCAACGCTGCCATAATTATAGGAAGCGGGGATGAACAAGCGGGCTGAGAAAGGGAATTCCACGATCTCGACACCTCGGTGTGGAGATCGGGAAAAAAAAAGGGAAGGCTCCGGCGGGCTGAAGGTGGCCGAGACTGCAGAAATCTCTCATCCAGTCTACTTCTCTGAGGCTCGGCCTGTGACTCGGCGGGCCAATCTATTTTAAGCTTCTCAACCGCACGAGTCACAACCTCCAGCAGCTCCTCATATTGCACAGATTGAGGTGTATCGACGATCTCGACCTCACCCCCCTCGGAGGATGAGAGACGGACCGTCGAGCCCGATCGGGCTGCGGATCTGCCGGGTGAGGCAGAAGATAGGGGGACACCCGTCTCCATACCCTCCAGCAGATCCAACTGCGAACCCCACGAGTGCAGTGCCCGCTCCGCCTCGGCGGAAGCGGGACCAGACCCGCGAGGAGCGCTGGTGAAGGCTCCCTCCTCGAAGAGAGCCTTCCGGGAGCGGAGCGTGCGCATCGGAAAAAGATCGCAATGCGGGCAATCGGCTTTCTCGAAAGCCGATGCCGCATGCTCCGCTCCCAGACAAACCACGCATAGAGCGTGTGTATCCCCGCTCGTGATGTAGCGAGGGCAGGGAGGAACACACGCTCTAAAACATGGTTTGTCTATGTTCTTAGTCTTCTCACTCTTCTTAGACATTGTGCTCAGAAATAAAAGTGGTGCAAACTAGCAACCAAAACGAGCACAAAACACACATACACAGAGCGCTGCTGAAAGACAGAAGCTGACGCCGGTTTCCAACGCACGTGTATTTATAGCTTCGTGGTTGGTGACGTCACCCGCCGTTGACGTCTCGCTCTTCCATTGGACTGATTACACATGTGATTCAGAGCACGGTCACGCTGAAGGCGTTCCCAAAGCGTTTCGACACGGCTCGAGTTCCTGAAGGGGAACATAATATTTTTTTCATTGTAAAAAAAAATAGTTTTATAAGATTTATTCATTTATTTATGTGTACACATTTATTTTTTTAATCAAGATCATTTTTTTATCCCAAATTAAGTTGGATATAATGGACCAGGGTGTGAATGTGTGTGTGTGTGTGTGTGTGTGTGTGTGTATATATATATATATATATATATATATATAACTTGCTAAATTGCTAAAGATTTTTGTAAAGATTTTATTTGTTTTGACATATTTTATTTATCAAGGTCACTTGATTAAAAAAAAAAAAAATTATAATTAAAATTAATTATAATTAAAATTATAATTAAAAAAATTTAAATAGTATAATAGTATATATACTATAATATATATATATATATATATATATATATATATATATATATATATATATATACACATTTTTTAATCAAGGTCACTTGTTTCTCCCAAATTAACTGGATACACTGGACTAGGGTTTGTTGATACTTGAGCGACTTGGTTATTGATTTAATTTTTATTCCGCTTATTAAATTCATCAACTCTGCACTTGTCCACTGTAAATGTTTTGATAAGTAATCATTAACACAACAATCTGCATGACTCATGTGTTGAGAAACACTTAGCCTTCAAAGCTGCAGCATTGCATTCTAAACCCGGTCCATCACCATGTTAAAAAACAACAAAAGACAAACCCATGATCAGGGGGACACTCCTTCCAACTCCCCCTAAATCTACACCTATGAATACATGGATGCACACACAGGCTCGTAAATCTCTCCAGCCACTTGAGACAGCACAATCTTTCGCTATCAGGCAGCAGCACCGCCGCCTCTCTCCTCACACGCCGCTGTTAGTTATTCAGAGTGTTTGGTGCGGAGTGAGTGTCTGTAGCAGTGCTGGGGGCCAGACCTATCGAACTGGGCCATAATGGATGCAATACATCAATGCGTTTGAGCTCAGCAACTTTAATTAGGCTTTCCTGGTCATTTCATCAATGCCCCCCCTCCACAACTGTCCTCAGCCTACCCCTCCCTCACCGCTGGGATTTGCTTAATACCCAGAGTCCTCTGCTGCATGTGAATTATGTACCAAGAGCATAGCGTTAACAGGCTCACTGGTGCCACTAGTCGACCAGCACAGTAGCAAGGTTAAACAGAGAGAAAACATGCTTATGAGGGGTTAAATGTTCGGTATTAAACACACACAAGCATTGCTTTTAAACCCACTGAGAATAGACAGTTTTAAGTGTTCTTAAGGTTAAAGAAGGAAGGGAAACAAATACGTGAGAGGAAAAAAAATGCGGATGTATGTTTCTGGTGTCCTGGGAAAGGCTTTTTCACCACATTGTTGGAATATGAATGCAAGAATCAAGTGTTTACACTTGAGTGAGAAAAAAGGGTTTGTTGACATATCATATTCAAGGGAACTACCTTGTGGTTTCTTCTAAGCGCTAAGAGCAATCTTTCCCTCAGTCAGCATGCAGTTGAAAGAAAGTTTACTGGGAGGAAAAATGCAGAAGTGTAGATGCAGGTCAGTGAACGCTTGTAAACAGCAGAAAAAGATCTTTAGGTAACAACATCCACCGCTATCCGTCCTCAGATCGCTACAAGGCGAGGCTGTTTTCCTTTATCCCCTGATGTGGACACCTGAGCACCATACATAAGCGCTTGTTGAACACAAAGCAGAATTTAGGTATTGTTAGTGGAAATAAAATAAAATAAAACAATAAAACAAAACAAAACAAAACAAAACAAATAATATAAAACAATCACATTCCCCTACAACCCAAAAATGTCATCACTTTAATGTAAACCAGTATAAAGGCAGCACAAAATATTATCGCAATGATTAAAAACTTTACAATGTAAATTATTACAGTAAGAGACATTTCTGTTGAAAAGTTGCTTAATTGTTCAAAATAAAATAAAATAAAATAAAATAATTTCTGGTGAAAACTTGCTTGATTATTATGGGTGGGAAAAAAAGTGCAAAATGTGCATCAGTGTGACCAGTGTACAAAAGCAACAATAGTGGCAAATTAAAATGCATCATAATTTAATGGATAATTCTGCATATATCCCAATGGTTTAATAAAACATTTTGGAAAAGATATTGTTATATAAGAATATATTAAAATATGATTACATATTCTTGATAATTAATGTATTTTACTAATAGCTTTAAATATTTTAAATGAAATGTCAGCATACCAAAGACCAATGATCCATCCAATTTGCACCATAGGCATAATAATTTAAAAAAAAGTGGCATGTAGACCATATAGGAAAAAAAAATTGCATACTCTTGGTTGAAAAATATGGGGAAAAATGTATTAAAAATCTATTTAAAAATGATTCAAGATTTAACTAATTGCTTTAACATTTTGAATAAGTTTGTTGTATTCATGGCCACTGAAAAAAAATAAAATAAATAAAAAATAAATAAAAATAAAAATAAAATAACATTTACAGAGAACCACAATATTATCATGATGATTAAAAACTTTACAATTAAAATTATACATACATACATACATATATATATATATATATATATATATATATATAATTTTAATTTTAAATTCAAAATTAAAATTAAAATTATTTAAATTAAATAATAACAAAACATAAAAAAAAAATGAATAGAATTAAAAGAAATTACATTCCCAGACCCCCCAAAGTTTCATTACCTTAATGTAAATCAGCATAAAGGCAGCACACAGGAAAAAAAAAAAAAAAAAAAAAAAATTCAAGATGATTAAATACTTTGTTTGTTGTATTCATGGCCACTGAATAAATAAAATAAAATAAAATAAAATAAAATAAAATAAAATAAAATAAAATAAAATAAAATAAAATAAAATAAAATTCACAGTTTCATTACCTTAATAAAACTTTATAATGAAAAATTTAAATATATATATATATATATATGGTATAAATTTACTTCTCACACTGTGCATTGGTTTAAAAGTTATCTGACTAGTAGGAGGCAATGTGTATTTTATAATGGAAGTTTTTCGAAAGTAAAAGAGTTGTTATGTGGTGTGCCTCAAGGAAGTTGTCTAGGACCATTGTTATTTTCTATTTTTACCAATGATCTTCCTTTGGTTTTAAAGCATGCAAGGGCAGTTATGTATGCAGATGATACAACAGTATATCTACCAGCGACATCAATTGAAAAATTATCTGCTGACTTAGATGAGGAGTTACAATTAGTGGAAAATTGGGTACGGAATAATAAGATGGTTTTAAATTTGACTAAGACGAAAAGTATTGTCTTTGGATCAAATTTTAAACTTAAATGTAAACCACAATTAAATTTGTCTGTAAAGAGGGTGCCTATTGAACAAGTAGAGGAAATCAGACTTCTTGGAGTTATCCTTGATAGTAGGTTAAAGTGGTCAAAACAGATTGATAATATGGTAATTGTTATGGGAAGAGGTTTATCAGTTATTAAGAGATGTGTAAAATTTTTGCCACAGAATTGTATCTCTAAAATTGTGCAGGCAATGGTTCTTACTTATCTAGATTACTCTTCAGTGGTATGGTCGAGTGCATCAAATAAGGACTTAGAAAAATTACAGATAGTTCAGAACAGAGCTGCACGATTAATTTTGCACTGCAATAGAAGGGTTAATATTATGAAAATGCACACAACTTTAGGTTGGTTATTGGTGAAGGATAGGGTAATTGTTTCTCTGCTGTGTTTCATAAGAAATATTTCTGTATCACAAGTTCCAAGTGTGTTATACTGTCAACTTTTGTATAGTAATGCTAGTCATAATTTTAACACCAGGTATGCATCAAAAGGATATTTCTTGCTTCCGGTTTCAAAAACGAATGCAAAGCAACGGACTGTAATGTATAGAGGAATGAAAACATGGAATGAATTGCCATCGGACATTACATGTGTTTCAATAAGTAAAATGAGGTTTAAAAAAGTGTTGAAGAAATATTTAATGGCACAGTACTGAGTGGATTGTCGATTTTTATGCTATGTATTCATTCTGGGTTTTTATGTTTTTGTAGTGGTTTTGGTTGTTATGGATTAATGTAATTTTGTTGTGTGTATGATGGACCCCAGGAAGAATAGCCACTACTTTGGTAGTGGCTAATGGGGATCCAAATAAATAAATAAATAAAAAATAAATAAATATATATATATATACACACTTTTTTATTAATTTTTGCTCATTACAGTAAGAGACATTTCTGGCGTAACCCTGCTTAATTGTTATGAGAATAAAATAAAAAAAAAAAATAAATTAAATATAAAAAAATAATATAATAATAACTAAATATAAAAAATGTTTATATAAAAGAAATTACATTCCCAGACCCCCCAACGTTTCATTACCTTAATGTAAATCAGAATAAAGGCAGCACACAAAATACAAAATAATAATAATAATAATAATAATAATAATAATAATAATAATAATAATAATAATAACAATAAATAAAGATGATTAAATACTTTACAATGTAAATTAGATATCTTTGTGTGTGTGTGTGGCTCACTACAGTAAAAGAAATTACCATTTTTACTACAGTAATGAGAATTTCTAGTTAAAACTTGCTTAATTGCTATGGTGAAAGAGTCTTAATTTTCTATTATTAATTATACTTTTAGATTTTTGCATGAAACATGACCAGAACAGGGTTTTTTCAGGTGACCAATAACTAGGTGGCGAGCTGATTCATCAGGTTGGTTAGATGCACACGATCAGCCTTGTGTTCAAAATTCAAGTTTATGTCTTATCTATCCATATGATCTTGTCCTGAAGCTATTGGCAGGCTCCCAACTACAGTGTGTTGTATGAGGCCTACTCTATATTTTTCTCACAGCTACAGGAATTGCTTGTTACATTAGAAGCCACCTGACATTTATAACATTTATGTAATGTTACAATCCCTGGTTTACCTGGCTGCTGTGCAGAGTCTGTGCTGTAATAAAACCTGATTATATGCAATCTTCCATTTTTTCAGCTGTACTTTTTTTTTTTTTAGCTTGAGCAAGTGCAGCCTTGATACATCAAATGCATTCATACAATTTCAACATGAGACAACATGTTAGATATGACTACAGATTTAACACTAGTGTTCAAAATCATATACATACACTTGCTCGTTACAAATTCAATAGCTAGTGACATACAAGCATACAGCTTTACGTGACTTTTCTCCAATGATGGACTGCTCCCAGTTCACTAAATGTGCAGCCACTAATCCATTGAGTCTTTAGCTAATATATCCATTACATGAGTTGGGCTGCAGACGGCTAGCTGTGCTCAGTAAATAATTCTTGTTAATTAAACAGTGAGCATCAATCTTGGCCGAGGCTTTGTGAGCTCCAAGAAAGACATATTCCATTAGCTGGACTGGATATAGCCAGAGCAAAGCTTATTCTCCATCTTGTTCATCAGTCTGTGCATTTCCAACCTGACTGACAGCAAAATGTAAATTATACAGCATTGTTCTAAATTCATTTCAGTTTTGGGTTGAGTTTCCATTATCACAGTAAGATGATGTAAATGACTAGAAGTTTATAAGTGTACAATCATAATAGCACTTGGCTGTTATTATTTCAGTTCATTTGCGCCACCACATTTTAAATGAAAACTAACAATATTGGAAATCATAAACCAGAGCGGATTTTGTGGTAGGGTAAGACAGTCTGAATGGTGGGAGACCAATAAGAGGACATTTTCAGGTTAAGAGTGATCCATAACAAGGCGGTGAGCTGATTTACCGTGGAATTAAGGGTCATCCTTTTTATAAAAATAAAATTATAAAAATTACCTTGTTCAAAAGTTTACATACACTTGATTTTTAATACTGTGCTGGCACCTGAATGATCCACAGTGTCCTGAACAGTTAAACTGCCCACTCAGGACTGACAGATTCTTTGGTTTTTCAGCATTTTTGTGTATTTGAACCCTTTCCAGCAATGACTGTTTTTTGACTGATGACTGATTTTGAGATCCATCTTTTCACACTGAGGACAACTAAGGGACTCATATGCAATTATTACAGAAGGTTCAAATGGTCGCTGATGCTTCAGAAGGAACCACAATTCATTAAGACCCAGGGGTGAAAACTTCTGAACAGAATGAAGATGTGTACCTTTTTCTTAATCTGAGTAAATATCATATTTTGGTTCATATAGTACTGAAGCTACAGAAGATACTTATATGTTCCCTAGAAGACAAAATAAGTTAACCTGACCCTGATCTTTAAATTCAAAAGTTTTTACCCCCCGGCTCTTTATGCATTGTTTCTCCTTCTGGAGCATCAGTGTGCGTTTGAACCTTCTGTAATAGCTGCAAATAAGTCCCTCAGTTGTCCTCAGTGTGAAAAGATGGTTCTCAAAATCATACAGTCATTGTTGGAAAGTGTTCAAATACACAAAAATGCTGAAAAACCACAGAATTTATGGGACCTGAAGGATTTTTTTGAAGAACAGCAGGCAGTTTAACCATTAACCGGGACTCATGAACAACTATCACTGAACAAAAAACAGCTGTGGATCATTCAGGTAACAACACAGTATTAAAAATCAAGTGTATGTAATCTTTTGAACAGGGTAGTTTTTATACATTTTTATTTTCTATATGGACTATATGTAAACATCTTTCATGTGAAATATCTTATTCAGGTCAGAACCAAATCAAAAATAGCATGCATTTTGTATGAGCCCTCCTATTTTGGTAAAATAATTAACATTTTGCAGATTCTGCAAGGTGTATGTAAACTTTTGACTTCAGCTGTATCCCTTTAAAAAATCATATGCCACATCTATGATTCTTTTATCAAAAACTCAAAACTCAAGCTTTTTCATTTCACTATTTGAGAAGACATTTGTAACTCAGTTTAGGCAGTAAATGAGGTGCATAAACTTTGCAAAATGCTATTTTGGAATTATTTCAGTAGGTTTAGTCCCCAGCACACTTCCAATCTCTTATGCCAAAAATAGGGTGTACAATACTTTTTGGATGCACTGCAAATTAATGTCACTACAGAGAATGGAAGGTAATGCATTTACACATAATTAATAGCTCCATCTAGTAATAAAATCACCAATGTGCACCGCCTTGAAAATGCACCAGTGTGCATTGGCCTTTAGGCTCTAAATTGAAAACAAAAATTCCTTCTAAATATAACAGAATTTCAGCTGTAGATATAAATGTGCCTTATCCACAGCTCTCTGGAAGTGTCCAGTCAGACAGTGACAACGGGGTGTGAACGGCTCGATATCATTGTGGCTGATTTTCTCGAATCTCTGTGCACTTAAGAGCTCTCATTGCTGGTCTTAAGCCTCTTTTAAACCCTGATGAAAGCTTGCCATTCTGTCAGCGTTGAAAAATGGCAGCCTTTGAAGCGGCGAAGACGTTTTTACCATCCGTAAATTAGAGGCGCAGTCGCTGGGAGATAAAGTCTAGAAACCGTCTCACTTTGATATGAAACAATGATGTCAGGTTAGACACGTCAGCGTGTGTCTAAAAAACAGTGCTTTAAAGTACTCGCTAAGTATGGCAGATCTGAAACGGATGTCGTAAATATTAAAGAACCACATGGGCCCATTTAGGAGAAAAATGCATTCTTTTAATCAAGTGGATTTCTACCAGAGAACGCACTTGATCACGCTGTTGAGTTGGGATAGAAAGGGTGGCATTTCAAAGCCTGTGTGAACATTACTCCCATTCGTTGATTTCCACTCTCACTCTATTGAGGGTTCCTAACAATAACTGACAATAAACAACCTTTCCATGTCCTTTCCATTGTGATTACTGGATTTTTAAATTCTTTTATTCACAACAATTCACTAGTGAATCATTCAGACTGATTCATAAGTCTGGCTCAACTTCCAATTGATTTTGATACAAGCACAATTTCAATACACAACTGTAAAAAAAAACAACAACTTTAAGTCAACTTAAAATAATTAGTTATGCAGCTGCCTTAAAATTTTAAGTTGAATTAACTCAAATATCTAAGTTGTCATTTAGTACAACTTAACATTTCAAGTTACCTAAACTTTTTTTTTGTTGAGTTGACTGAACTTAAAATTGGCTTTTTTTTTTGATAAGCTAACACTGCACACACACATTTTTGGAAAAAAAAAAAAAAATCAATTTTTATCATCTTAAGCTATACACAATTTATTCCTGTGATGCAAGGCTGAATTTTCAGCATCATGACTCCAGTCACATGATACTTCAGAATTCATTGTAATATGCTGATTTGATGTTCAAGAAACATTTCTTATTATATCAATGTTCAAAACTGCTGCTTAATATTTTTGCAGAAACTGTGATACCATGTTTTTATGACCCTTTGATAAACAGACAGTTAAAAAGTACAGCATTTACTCTGAAATATACATCTTTTTGTAACATAAAGTCTTTACTGTTACTTTTGATCTACAGTGCCTTCCGAAAGTATTAATTTTTTCACATTTTATTATGTTGCAGCCTTATGTTAAACTGCTTTAAATTACTTTTCTCATATATCAATTTTCACTCCATACACCAAAAAAAAAGAACATTTGTAACAACTTTGCAAATTTATTAAAAATAAAACACTGAAATAAGTACATTGCATAAGTTTTCATACCCTTAACTCTTTGTTGAAGCACCTTTACTCTGCAGATGATGAGCAGTGCTTGGTTTCCTTCAAACATGATGCTTGGAATTGAGGTTCATCCGACCAGATAATCTTGTTTCTCGCAGTCCTTCATGTCATTTTTTGCAAATTCCAAGTGGGTTTTCATACATCATCACTGAGGAAACGATTGAGTTTGGCCACACCACCATAAAGACCAAATTGATGGAGTGTTACAGTGACCTTGTCCTTCAGTTAGTTTCTTCCATCTGCATATATTATAATTGAGTTCAACTAGAGTGACCATAAGCTTCTTAGTCACCGGTATATCCAAGCCCCTTTTCCATCAGTTGCTCAGTTTGGCCAGGAGGCCAGTTCTGGGAAGAGTCCTAGTTGTTCCAAACTTCTTCCATTATGGATAATTGAGGCTACATGCTTCTGTGAACCTTTAATGCAGCTCTTCCCCAGATCTGTGCCTTGACGCAAGCCTGTTTCTGGGCTCTACAGGCAGTTATTTTTACCTCAGGGTTTGGTTTTTGCTCCGATATGTAT
This sequence comes from Labeo rohita, assembly GCF_022985175.1. NCBI lineage: Eukaryota > Metazoa > Chordata > Actinopteri > Cypriniformes > Cyprinidae > Labeo > Labeo rohita. The sequence continues at coordinate 20,116,132 of NC_066879.1, read as the reverse complement.
TTTCAGCGGTTAGACCTTTTCTGAGAGATGTGTGATTTTCCAAATCATACTCATCCAAATTATGTTGCCACAGTTTAACTCCACTCAAAGTGTAGTAACATCTACAAGTGATATGAGTGCTCCTGAGCTCAATTTCAAGTGTCCCAGATAAGGGTATGAATACTTATGCAGTGGAATCATTTCAGTTTTTTATTTCTGATAAATTTGCAAAGCTGTTACAGCTGTGCTTTGTCATTATGGTGAATGGAGTGTAAATTTATGTGGAAAAAAAGTATGAACTGAAGGGGTATGAATATTTTTGCAAAGCACTGTATTTAATGTGTCTTTGCTAATTTCTATTTAGTATTTCTTTCTATCTTTCTAAGAAATAAAATCTTGTTGACCCAAATGGTATATTTCAACTGATATGCTTCAGTATTAAATAGGTACATTCATAATCAACATTTCTTCATCTGTCATCTTGCATTTACTTCTTAAAAACAATTAATTCCACAGAGGATTCATGCAATGCTACCTTTGAATTTTACAGAAAAATAGGTAACTTAAGAGGCTGTATAATTAAAATGCCTAGCTTTTGAAAGAGGCTTTGCAGCATGCACACACTTGTGATGCATTAAAGTGCTGCCTCTGTAGGTATAGCTCCATAGGTTTTGAAACAGAGCATATGTGTGTTCATTTGTGATTCTTCAGTAGTTCCAATCATTGGCCTTGCTAATGTATATATACTGCAAGACTGCTGAGAAGAGATGAGTGCTATGCAGCAGAGATAAATCAGAAAAAGAACCAGACTCTTACTTTCGAACAGCATACTGAATAATGCAATCTAAAGAACTGCCTTACGATATATACATATAAAAAGTCTCCTATCACGGGCATCGAGGATGAAAGGGACTAAATGACAGGTGGTTAAATTTTTCAATCACAGTGTTTTTTACATATCAAGGTTGTAGAAGTGACTTAATAAAACTACTGTACTAAGCTTCCCTTTAAATGTTTATGAACAATGAAACTTTGCAAATCTGAAGTCTGAAATCTGAAATTTTTTTGCTTTCTTTGCAGATGAATTTGTTTTAAAAGTGGAGCTTTGAATGTTGGTGCTTTAGAGACACAACATCTCTAAGGTTTTAGCACACGAAAGCACACTGATTAGCACACTAAAGCAAGCTAAAACCCTCAAAAAGAAGATGCATCTCTTAATTCATCCACTTTAAAGTGGATGAATCAGTGCCGCTGAGGAAAACATCTAGATAAACTAGTCAACCACAAAAACAACACCAAACTCTGAGCTGAAAAGTGTAGAGGCTTCCAAAATATCATTGATTAAGAATATATTATCCACTTTGGGCCTTTCAGAGACACACTTGAACTATCTCCTTCAGCCAGCTTTTGACAGAATTTCATAACAAGTACATGATAATGCCAAGGGCCTCTAGTTTTTGACCTCGCTTCGATGGGCTTTCTTTAGACGGCCCTTCTGCAGCTCACCTCTGGCCAAACTATCATTCAGAACTGGCAGCAAGTCCTCCCTCAGAAGACCTCATAGAAATCAATGGAAAGCCCATCAATTCCTGGTGCCCTGCCATTTTTCTAGCTTTGTTGTAGTGCAAGTGGCTCTTTTGGAGACAAAGAGCTTGAAAAGACTCTTCAGGCACCTGGGTTAGCCCATTATAAACTTGTTGTGTCAATAATGAGCCCTCGATATACTCGCAAGCATACAGTTCCTCCGCTCTAACAATTAATACAGGAGAACCTGAATTGAAACTCAATCTCCTGTAGTTTCCACTCAAAACCTGAACTGCCACAATATTAAAGGAGGACTCCACTTCTAGAACAACAAATACAAATATTTACTCACCCCCTTGTCATCCATGTTCATGTCTTTCTGTCTTCAGTCGTTAAGAAATTATGGTTTTTGAGAAAAGCATTTCAGGATTTTTCTTCATATAATGGACTTGATTGGTGCCTCGATTGTTGTTCTGGAAGTGGACTTCTCCTTTAATCTCTAAACCTTTGACAAGTTTTGGTGACACAGAAAAAGTATTGATTACAAAACTGTCGGTGTTGCAGTTTATCTCAGCGCTACTGCTATGGCAAATATATTCTTTTGAGACAACTTGGGCATGTCTGGATAACTCTGGAGTCTCATTCCTCAAGGATTTACAAAGTGTTTATTGACTACAGCAAACAAACTATTGTTTAACAATGTGCTTTTCTGTACACTTACTCAACGTTGGCCAACAAAACTGTGCTGTGCATCTTTGATGCAGAACTTGTGCTAAATCTTCTGAACAATCTTGACACTTTCTCTAAACTATCCAGTTTAAAACTGGCTGACGCCAAAAACGCTCTCCTAGCATTTCCTATAGCATTTTGTGACTATTACATACATTACATCGGAAATCTGACAAGCCATTATACGATATGAAAAACAACAGCTCAGCATTTACTCGGCAACACTCGCATATTCGCAAAAAAAAAGAGGTTGTGTTTAATAAGCACTTCGAAAACAAGCCTGGAAAGGCTCTTATTTGTTTGATTATTTGTTTAAATTTTACACATTTATTTTTATGATGTTTTCCATCTCAACAGGGGTGAGAAAACAGGTGTTGTCTACCTGTTACTGTTTAATATCACCTGGGGAGGAAGGAGGAAACGTCTCATCTCCCACAAGAGCGCACTTGCGTGCGTATGAACGCGTGCGGGCATCAATCTAATAGCCTGCTGAGACAAATACACTTTTCTAAATATAAAGCTAGGCTATCATAGCAACATTAGTGCCAGAGAGTGGGAACCTGCTGTGTGCTTCATTTAATGGCTCAGAGAACCAGCTCTTAATTAGCTTTGTGCAACTGATAGAAATAGACCGTTCAGAGCAGGAAAGCATTATACTTGATGATAAAGTATTACTTGTTTGAATAACTCGAGCTTAGGTTTTGATGGAATTTGATGAAACGCTTCGAATTCTTTAAATCCGCGGATGAGCACAAGCCTGTACGAGGAAAGTTCTGAGACGTATTTGCGACGTTCCCATCTTGAAAAATTGAACAAGACATCTGTGAGTGTTCTATTAATATTCCGGCCAATTGTACCTGCCAACTAAAGCATATCGAATAATCAAACAGAAATGGACCCTTATCACACCTGTGGCATTGTGGGTAATGAAACAGTGCAAGCCAACTGTGCATGCATGTTTATGAGCATGCATGTCTCACCAGATGTTGTCTCAATTATCGGATTCATATAGAGAAGTGAGCTAATTGAGCAAAGAAGAAAGAAAAAACAGACAGAGATACAAAGTATAAGAGTCTTATGACTAATTGCTTCCGACGAGAAGATATCACCAAAAAGTAATAACTCGCTTAATTTGCATCTAAATTAGGGGGTAATTGTTTGCGAGACTCCATTTTCAAACACACATACATGAACTGTGTCATCCTCGACACACACGCATTGATAAACGCACAAGGTTTAGCCTGTACGTCTGCGAGTTCAGTGTAAGAGAAATGCGAATGTGAAACACAATACGGGAATTATTTCATTTTCCCAAGTGCTTTCATGTAATTACCTTAAAGAGATTAATTAATACTATCCAAGTCACTCACACATGTAATCGTGATCAAAACACAATCATTGTAATCTTCTGCAACCATCAAGGGACTATCCAAACAAATTGGCATAGGAAAGTCTGTATTTGAGAGAGTATATCTGATGGAAAATAATTAGATTCAAACAATTACACTGTGCAAGACTGTCAAAACGTGTTTTTAATGTATTGATACTTACTACTTAGCACAGTATTTTATTTTGTGACTATTATTTTTAAAGGTGAAATGCGACCCTGGTCCACAAAATCAGTCTTACTGTAAGTAGCACAGGTATATTTATAGCAATAGCCCAAAATACATTGTATGGGTCGAAAATATTAATATTATAATTAAATATCTGTCATTAGTTCCAAACCCGTAAGACCTTCGTTCATCTTCAGAACATAAATTAAGATACAGTATTTTAATGAAATCTCAGAGCTTTCTGACATGAATGCAACTGACATGTTCAAGGCCCAGAAAGGCATAAGAACATTGTTATAATAGTCCATGTGACATCAGTGGTGTAACCTTAATTTTATGAAGCTATGAGAATACTTATTGTGGACAAAGAAAACAAAAATAGAGAATTTATTCAACAATTTCTTCTCTCCCTTCATGATGCATAGCATTTAAACATATACATTTAAAAATTCCCCAAATTTATGGTATTCATAATAAACAAGAAGTAATGAATGTCTAACTGTGTTGCATTGTTGTATAGAAGCAGCAGGGCTTTGGTCCAGGTGAGTCCATTAGGAAGTCAACAAGCTTGTTACCGCCACCTGACTGCCAACAGCAACATTAGCTTACATATGGTCCCGTCAGTAGCTCCACACTGTCACCACTTACAAAAAACAACACCATCACAACTAAAAAAAAATAAATAATAAAATAAAATCACAATGAACACAAACATTATATCCTCTGAGGAGCAGCACAAGGGGGTTCGTGGGTTTGTGTTTATGGGGGACGAGAACAGAGGATGCTGTGTCAGTCCCCCAGTGGAACGAGGGATCAGCGACAGCAGCAGATGGTGTGATTGTGCGGGAGGTGGAGGATATTTTCCACTTGTCTTCTTTTCCGAGGAAGCAGTCTGGGACGCCAGCCAAGTTTAGGCAAAACGCGCCCTGCCGACAGGGTTAGGGTGGCAGTGTACGTTTGACGTGTTACACGTCCAGCGCTAGTTAACAAAGTTTAAATCACCAAACTGACAGATGTCAGTCACAATCAATTTAAAGCCAGAAATGACCCTTGTCCTTATGAAAGTCTCTTCTAAAAGCTTGAACCACTAATGTCACATGGACTATTTTAACAATGTCCTTACTATCTTTCCGGGCCTTGAACGCAGTAGTTGCATCACTGTCTATGCAGGGTCAGAAATCTCTCGGATTTCATCAAATACATCTTAACACAATTCCCACTGCTGAATATCTGCATGAGTGTGTGTGTTTGTCCTCAGTCCTCACTGTCCTCTTCCCAGAATCCCTCAGGGCTTGCCACGTTCCTGCGTCCCTCTCCTTATGTCTCGACCCAGCCAAGGCCAACGGCAAGCCTGCAACAAAACAGTCCTGACTTGCCAGCAACAGCTGGCTAGGTCCGCATAGCAACATCGTGACAACATTTTAGCCTATCTTGACAATGTGTTACCCTGCCACAGCTAGGCTGGTTGTCACTGCAGTCGTCTACTGTCTCCTGGCAGCTGGAACCTGCTGGTCTAAAAGTATGTAATGTGATAGACAGCTGCTGTGTATGATTTCACTCTGCTAAACCTGCTTCAACAGATCATCTAATCGCATTTACTCAGTTTCCGAGAAAACAAGCCAGCAGTGCAACAATTGTCTCAATTGATTCTTTATACAGTGGGTTTATATTATCGAAAGCTGATGAGAAAAACCCAAACAAGACAGAAGCGTTACATAAAAAGGTCAAATGTATATCTACAGTCATGTGACTGATTACTCTGGATCCATATGGCATTATGAAAACTTATGGCACTCCAGCCTCGGGTATTAAGCCTTGTATGGCTTAATATAATGTAAATGATGTCTTTTACTGAAATATGTAGCAGAAAATCCATGAAAGATTTACGTTATAAAAAAAACAAAACATTGTTTAAAAGGGCAACTATTATGCCAAATCCACTTTTAGAAGGTGTTTGGACAGAAATGTGTATTGAAATTGTGTGTACACAGTCTTTTTTTTTTTTTTTTAAATCTTCATAAAATCAAACTAGGCTCAAAAAACAAGCACTTTGGAGCCTGCCCGCAAAACAGTGTTGCCAAGTCTGCAGTTTTCCCATGGAATTAGGCTACTTTAACACTGTTGCCACGGGTTGAAGCGACCTCAATAACATAACATTTAGCCCCTGAAATGCTAAAAAAACACGTGTTTTTTACCCACCCCACCCCGGAATGCAATTTTTACCAGGGGACCCCCCCTTGAAATGTGATTGGGCTACTTTTTTTGGGCTAGTTTTGAGTAGCAATTGGGCGGGTTTTGTTGAGAAGACCTGGCAACCCTGCCATTAAATGACATCATATTTCGGTAGCCCTGCCCACCTCTATTGACTGACAGGTGCATATTACCATAACCTCAGCTATTTTGTCTGCATGTGATCGCCTGTTTCGAAAGCAGTGTCCTGTCAGGAACACCCTTGCTTGGTTTTATGATCATAAAACATTCAAGGATCTTAGTTTTTCTGCTGTAAATGTTATTGAGCCTTTTTAGGAGTTTTACTAAATTTTCTGTAAGTCTATGCACAACTACGATTTGGTTTGGAGTATATATATTTTTTTGTAAAGTTAATTGATATTTTTCTATACCTGTAAATAAAGGAAAGTACATTATGTAAGTTATGCAAGTTTTCACTTGACGAATATAACAAAAACAGTAAGGTACAGAGTTTATCTTGTTCATTGACTATTTATACACTTATTAGATTTAACTAGGAAAATGTGAAACTAAAAGATTTGTAAGATCATCTAACAGGCTACCGCAGTTATATTCTATTCATTGGCACTCTCTAGGCATGTTTACATGGAGCATTGCAATCGGTTTAAAAGTCCAATCCGAATGAAAATGCTACAAATAAACACCTCAATCAGAATAAAAACGCTCAAACTGAATTAAATTGTAATCGGTTTAAAAGGGGTGGGATAAACCTTTTTATAAACTGAACAAAATTAAAATTCTGCCATGCATTAAACTGATTACTTTGTGTATGCTGTACGTCAAGCAGGACAGGTGTCGCACCAAAGTGGGGGGGCATTTGTGGGCCATGCCCCCCTGCCCATCCTCTCCCCTCTTTGCTAAACATGACAGTTTTCGAAAACGAAAGTGAAACTGGTAAAACAGCGCGCAAAATCTTGTAAAAAGGGGCATAATAGGTGCCCTTTAAACATATTTAGTGCTATGGGGGGCGCCATTATTTCAATTATAGGTTACTAAATGCCATACCATCGATTTTTCCCCACAAGGAGTCTAAATGTCCCTGAATATCTAGTGAAATCCACACTTTCAAACTCTGTAAAATAAAGTATCTCATGAAAGTGTATCAAGTTTAAAACATAACTCTCAAAAGAGTTTTACTTATTCAGGGGTAAAATTATTTTAGTTAGGGAAAAACTTGCTACTGAGTGCACTTTGTAAAACTGAAACATAACATTACAATCCGAACAAATGTAAAACACCCAAAATGTTTGAAATTCTCCACTAGCCAGGTCGTCGGAGCAGTTAAAGCTTCACTTCTTGCCTGGTTATGACTGACAGCACCAATAACACAGAGAGTCAAGGCTCTGCCACAGACCATTACGCCAAGGTTAGCCATCCCTCGGTCCTCTATCTCAGCCATCATTTATCACGTTTCCCCTTCGAATGGAAAAATCATTTGAATATTGCCTCGGAAAAGTTCCATCTTTCCTTCTTTTCTGTGGCGACGTAATGAGACGTAACACATTTCTTTGGTTCCACTTCTTTAATTCATTAGCCTGACCATTATTTGACGATTATCACAAAGTTAACATCAGAAACCAACCCTTCTTGATGACTTTTTAATGTTTTCCCTCTTATTTCCCCGTCTTATCAGCGATCAGTAGGTTTTAAGCGATGAATTAAGGCGTCACGCGGCGCGGGCCATCAGCAATTAGGGACGACGTTGCTCTCAAAGCTCTCAAAAGACATCTTTTTATTCCTTTCTCCTTATTCCTTTCTCAGAACTGCGACAGATATGACCTGTGTTTACGGTGTTATCATTTTTAATGAATTACCGGGCTCACGGAGACTGCGGAGAGTCTGAACTTCAAACGAATCTGATCCAATTAAGGTGCTTAGCCATCTGTCAAAACAGTCACTTCCCTGAGTGACACTCATATTTTAATGAGTCGCATTATCCGTTAGGTATCATTATCGTGGATTGGGCTCACACCAACAACACCCATCCCTCCCTCCACTGTTTTCCTCCAATGCTAATTCGTGTACATAGTGATTCTCTGATGCAACACCCCGGTAACTTGCATCTATCAGAGGCGAACGGAGTTAAGCAGGCATTGTCATTGCTGTTACTTTGTGGACGTTTCCTGTAAGAGCAGCGAAGGCGGGAGACAGTTACATGGCCGTAAATCCATAGGAAGGACAAAGACGCGCATCAATCCCTCACGGGCGGACAGACAGGGTGGTCCATCTGGCAAAAACATCAAGCTCAAGTACAATCAGAGGGGACACTGGCTCATCAGCTCCTTCAGGCTCTGGAACACTGATTATGTGTTTTATGGATTGATGAGGAGGCTTAATTAAAGTGATGGACGCCTGGCATGATGAGACATGTGGAAAACACAAGTGTTTTCTCTCCACTAAACTAATGCATTCTACAAAATCTGCAATCTTTGCATCAAAACGGGTAGCTAAGTATGTGTATATGTACATATTAGGGCTCTTTGCCCTTGATGGTTGATGCTTAGGCCATGAGATATTTACCACTTTATGCTTTAAACCGATGTCTTAATGCATGGTAAGAATGTTCAGATACACTAGAAGTGGTCTTATCTAGTCTGTCAGGGTGGGCATAGATCCCACCAGAAGCATGCATATCATTTGACGGATGAAAGTCATTAGAAACCCTTACAGCACACTTAGAAATACTAAAGATATAATGCAACACATTTATAAACGTAAGGACCTATAAGGGCTTTCAAGGATTTCAGTAATTTATGTTAGATCTTAGGTCCCGCATGTTCACTTTAAACAATGTGAGACAAATTATCAAAAGCATTTGGAGTATTTGCGTTACATAAAACATTACTGGAAAAGATGAAAAGAAAGCGTTGGCTAAGTGTTTCATCTCTTTATCAGTTCCTGCAAATTTTGCCCAATTACCTAAAGCCAAATATATCTGCAGTTAATTATGGTGGAAAAAACTTCTGTGCAACGTAAGTAATAGCATGCATAATTTGTTTGACAGTCACATCTAAAAATACTTTGACCATACAACTATTGTATTTTTAGACTTACAAAAAAAAACTGAGCCAATGAAAAATATGCATCAAATTAAAGGATTTAAAGGATTTTTCCTTTAAATTAAATTAAAAAAAAGCATGACAAAATCATTTTATGGAAATTTATACACAATTTAAAATAATAGAAAGCTGCTAGAAAGTATTTAGATTACAGTATGTGACACTGGACCACAAAACTAATCATAAGGATTTATTAATATGTATACTTCATATGAAAGCTGAATAAATAAGCTGTCCATTGATGTATGGTTTTGTTAGGATATGAAAATATTTGGCTGAAAAAAAAAAAAAAATAAGAAGAAGAAGAAGAAGAAAATTTAAAGTTGTTCAAACGAAGCAATGCATATTACTAATCAAAATTAAGTTTTGATATATTTACAGTAGGAGATTTACAAAATATCATCATTATTTAATATGCTAATGATTTTTGGCATAAAATAAAAATTTGTGGCTATTGCTACAAATATACCTGTGCTACTTTAGACTAGTTTTGTGGTCCAGGTTTACATATGGAAATAGAAGATTTTTTTTTTTTTTAAATGTAAGAAAATGGTAAATTTCTTTCAAAATGAAAAAAATGGACCTAAAAATTGAGCTTTTTTGTGGTGGAGTGAATGAAAAAAAAAAAATCCTCTGAAGCTTATTGGGTTGAATGAGAAATATATTCTCTGTCTTTTCGTACATCTGTGTGTGAGTACTGCTGATTAATTATCTGAGTCTCTGGGTGTATTTCAGAATATAAATCTCTCTCTTTCTGCCTGTTTACCTTTCTCTTTCTCCCACCTTTTCTCCCTCTTCTTTCTCTCTTTCTCCTCTCCAGGGCTGGTGATGAACCTTCTCTACAGCGGTGCTTTATTCACAATGACACCTGGCCCATCTGAAAATCAAACAACACAGTCTGCACTCAGTATCCAGGGCATTCAATTACCAGGGCTGTTGTTGTTAAAAACAACAGCTCTCATATCGCTACTCTATAAACAACACAACAGCACAAAAACACAAACAAATCCCCAAATGCAAGCATGTGCACCTGCCCTTTGTGACACGGCACTCCAAAATGCAATACACCTCTCTCCCTCCTTATATCTACCTCTCTCCAAGGCGTGAGACTTGGGCCGAGTGGTGTTATTGCATTAATATTGGTAAGGTAAAGACATGGTGATGTGACGCACCACGCGTGACAGGCTCGAGCGGAGCGGGGAACGCAGGAACGCGCGCTGAATGCAAAGCTTGTTTTGCGGTACGCGATCCAACGAGTTTGCGCAACAAACAACACTGGGGCTGAATGAGAAACAAGGCTGACCTGTCAGGGTCTAATGCGCAGGGGGAATATATCTTTAGTGAAAAGACAGAGAGAGAGAGAAAGGGAGAGAGAGTGCAGGAGAGAAGTGTTTTGAAATGTATCCTCAGACAAAATGGAAGAAAAAGCACTGAACTGTGAGGTGATTATCTGACAATCTGACAGAACTATCTTAAAAAATGTCTGGCGGTCGTCAACGATGACCTGCAAACACAGAAGCAGATCAGAAGCAATCGTATATTACACATTATTGTTTTGCCACAATAATGTAGAACACACAGCACACACACAAACAAAAGAATAATAATTAATAACCTCACTTAGACACTGAGGTTGTGGCTTAAAATCAAGACAGCATTTTTGGGTGACATACAGTGCCTTGCAAAAGTATTCAGGCCTTTTCATTGTTTTTCACGTTTTGTTATATGTTAAACTGCTTTAAATTACTTTTTCCCCACATCGATTTACAGTCAATATACCATGATGACAAAGCAAAAAACAGATTTGTGACAACTTTGCAAATTTATTAAAAATAAAACACTGAAATAAGTACATTGCATAAGTATTCATACCCTTAACTCAGCACTTAGTTGAAGCAACTTTACAGCCTCAAGTCTTTTTGGGTATGACGCGACAAGCTTTGCACATCTGCGTTTGGCAATTACTTGCCATTCTTCATTTTACCTTTTCACCTCTCAAGCTCTGTCAGCTTGGAAGGCGGCTGGCAGACATTTTCAGGTTTCTCTAGAAATATTTGATTGTGTTTAAGCCAAGGCTGTGGCTGGGCCACTCAAAGACATTCACAGAGTTGTCTATAAGCCACTCTTGCTGTGTGCTTAGGGTCACTGTCCTGTTGAAAGGTAAACTTTCTACCCAGTCTGAGGTTCTGAATGCTCTGGACTGAGTTTTTATTAAGGCCATCTCAATATTTTGGTGCATTGAGCTTTCCTTCTACTCGGATGAGCCCCTCAGTACCTGCCGCTAAAAAACAAAGACTCGGCAGGCGATAGGCAGTGCTTGGTTTCCTTCAATGCTTGCTTGGAATTGAGGTTCATCAGACCAGAGAATCTTGTTTCTCACAGTTTGAGGGTCCTTTAGAAGCTTTTGAAATTCCAAGTGTGTTTTCATGTGTCTTCACTGAGGACAGGATTTGAGTTTGTGCTCTGATATGCATTTTCAACTGTTAGACCTTTTCTGAGAGGTGTGTGCCATTCTGAATCATACTCATTTAAATGAATTTGCCACAGTTTAACTCCACTCCAAGTGTAGTAACATCTACAAGCGATATGAATGCTCCTGAGCTAAATTTCAAGTGTCCTAAAAAAAGGGTATGAATACTTATGCAATGGAATCATTTCAGTTTTTTTATTTCTAATAAATTAGCAAAATTGTTAGAAACCTGTTTTGTGCTTTGTCATTTTGGTGTATGGAGTGTAGACTGATGTGGAAAAAAAGTAATTTAAAGAAGTTTAACATAAGGCTTCAACATAACAATACGTGATTTTTTTCATTAATGCATTAACTTTAACCCTCTGGGCTTCTTTGGTCACTTTTGACAGGAACATTATACAGTTTGAATTTTCAAAAAATTTTGCTTCACCAGAAGGAGATAACACTTATTTTTATGGGAACACACACAAAAAAATCATGGACATGATTTGATACCTCCATGTTCAAAAATGGCCGACATATGAAATGTATGGGAAAACCAAAAAAAAAAAAAAAAATTAATGTAGGAAAATAGCTAATACATTTTTTGGAAATATTGCCATAAAATCATATCATAATCAATATCATAAAATCTCTCCAAAATTGTAAATAATAATAAATAAATATTGAATAAAAATAAATTAGTTTGATTTTCCTGGCGTGGGCATAATTCAACTAGAAGATGAAGGAAAAATCAGCGTTCCACTGATGCATGGTTTATTAGGATAATTTTTGGCCGAGATACAACTCTTTGAATATCTGAAGTCTGAGGGTGCAAAAAAAAAACAAATACTGAGAAAATCACATTTAAATTTGTCCAAATGAAGTTCTTAGTAATGCATATTACTAATAAAAAATTAAGTCTTGATATATCTACGTTAGGAAGCTTACAAAATATCTTCAAGGTACGTGATCATTACTTAATACCCTAATGATTTTTGGCATAAAAGAAAAATCGATAATTTTGACCCATACAGTGTATTGCTGGCTATCGCTACAAATACGCCCATGCTACTTATAACTGGTTTTGTGGTCCAGGGTCACATATAACAAAATGTTGAAAACACATTTGGATAATGGAGGACGAGTGAGTGCATCAGAGTTTCAACTAGTACTATATGTCTACAAATACAAGAAAAAATCAATAAAACGCATCAGAACACAAAAAAAATGACTCCAGACGACACAACTCACCCTACATTTGAAACAAACACAAACAAATTTAGAAGTGCAGGGCGAAGCAGAAAAAGCAGAGCACGGGAGAGCAGCTGTCTGCAGACCAATGATGCAAACATCATGTCCCAGAAAACCATCTGAGAACAACTCAATAGCAACCACTCTCTTTTTACAGTCAACATGACCCTATTTATTGTTTTATTGCACGCCACCTGGCTCCATTCTGGCATATAACGGCCACTTTTCACGATCCAATCAATTCTCGCTGGATTAAACCAAGCCCCGCCTACATATTTAGCCCTTTTCCTCATAAATGTGTCACATTAAGGAAGTAAAATGTGTTGCGAGCTGACTTTCATCGTTCTGTCCTTGTCCTCCAGCCTTAGAAAGCCCTCCCGGACGCATTACGCCATCAGCCAGCGCGCAGGGCGAGAAAAAGGATGAACGCTTGCTTTTTATACATGACCACATCCCTCTCCTTATTAGGCATTAGTGTCTGTTTCTTCTGCCATGTATAGAACCTTGATGAGCCATGTTTATTCATAGACTAACCTTTTTAAATAATTCTGAGAGCTCTCCGACAAAGGCCTCCACAGCATACTTAATACCTCATCTAGGTTTCATTATTCAGCGCTTATACTCTCTCCGCCGCCCCACTTGAGATGCAGAGCATGAATTATGCCGGGCCCCTCTCCTCTCAGCCTCCTCCTCTCCTTCACTTCCCACTACAAGCGTCTCTTCTCGCTCTCCTTTCCTCTCATTCCCTCTCTCAGCAGCCTTATCCCACAGGACAGAGAGGCTTACTGATTACTGCAGTAATATCACTACTCGCTACACTTCATTCCCTCTCTCTCTCTCTCTCTCTCTCTCTCACAGTTTCACCCTGCTTTATTGGAATGACAAATAACGCTACATTTGTATACCCAAAGCAGCCGCAGGTAGGTTACGTTGCTCACAGCAATATTAAAGAACAGTGGAAAATAAAAAGGGGAACTAGCATGAAATATACATGTAATAATAAAAAAAAGAAAAAACTAATTTTTGCACTGTCAAAAAACCTATTAAATTTTATTCAACGTGTCAAAAAACATATTACACTTTATCCAACAAATTGTTTTTAAAATTCACATAAAATGTGAATTCATCTCCATAAAACACTTTACACAAACAAGATCTGTGAACTTTGTGTTGCAAAGAGGTGGAAAATTACTGTAAGTTTCCGTTAAAATTCCAGAAGTTTTGGAGCTTTTCAAGATTACTGTATTTGGAAAGTTCTCAAAAGTTTTCAACCCCTTTGCAACAGCAGATTTAAATGCATTAAATGTATATTTTAGGGCTGTCGAACGATTAATCGCACACAAAAGTTCGAGTTTGCCTAATATGTGTGTACTGTGTATAATTATTATGTCTATACAAATACAAACACATTCATGTATATATTTAAGAAATATTTATTAAGTATATAATTAAGTATATATATTTATTATAATTTTTATATAATTTATATTATATACAAATAAAAATATATTGTACATAAATTACAGATTTGTCTTAAATATATAGATTTTGTATATTAATATATACAAATTTTGTATGTGATTAATCGTTTGACAGCCCTAGTATATTTACTAAACTTCTTAAATATATAAAAATGATAATTATTTTGACAATCTGTTAAACTGGTGTTCAGTTCATTGTAGCAAAATATTAAAATAAAACATTTTAATTAACTTACTCATTAAGTTATCGCTAATTTATTCTCATTTATGCATGCAATATTTCTGTTGACTCGGTTCATCTAACTGAAACATTTAATCCAAATTTATTCTACAACATGATTAAACAAATATTTGTTTTATAAAATTTATCATAAATAAACTTTATCAGTGGCTACAAACCAACATGTGGTCCTAAACTTGCACCCTTACTTTAGCTACTGCAGAAACTATAAGAAATATAATAAAGAATGCCATTCGATTAATGTACTATTTTTAGGTTCATTACTGTGTTAATATAACATACCAACTATAAAAGCAATGTTAGATACATTGCATCAAATCCAGACATATGCCTGGGTTAGAACTGAATGACAAACAGCCTTGAAATTAATTATTCCCATGGACATTAATGTTGATGCCTGGCTCTCTGAGAAAAACACAAATATGTGCATTATGATGTTCATCTTATTTATCCATTAGAGGATTTTCAGGTATTAGAAAATGTGATAATTGACCATTTAAGAGCACTTGAAATGTCTCTCGTTAGCATATTAATTGCCGCCTGATTTCTCTGAATGACAACGACAATTCCTTCAAGAGCGGAGATGATTACGATAAACACCGTTTTCGCCATGCAGCGCAATATTTGAAATGCACGCTTTGATGTTTCGGTTGGTGTTGGAGCAAACGGATTAATTAGAAACATCATTTGCTTCTGTGTTTGGATGCACTTATCTCAAAATCCATTCCACAAATTTGAGAGATATCACTGGTGAGGTTGGCAACAGATAAAAAAAAAGTAAATAAATGCATTTTTTTAAAAATGACAACGCGAGTTAAAAAGATTTGTTAGATTAAGAACTCGCTTAACTGTTTTGCTGCTGTCAGTATGCATGAAAATCTTTCCATTTAAAAAAAAATAAGAGGCCGCTCAGTTTTCATGCTGTCCGTGTACATGACTTCGGTTATTCGTTTTTTTTCCCTCTCATTCTTCCCAAAGATGAGACTGTCACTTCCTTTCTGCTCAATATCAATCCCCTCCTCACACAATTTCTCCTGTAACTCCAGGGGGGTTGATGCTGCAACGCCTCTGCTCCATGCACATTTTCCAGCCAAAAGCGCTTGAAAACACTTACACCAAATCGCGTTTGAATGTGCGTACACCCACACTACTTTTGCTCATTTGTCAGCAGCTGTGGCACAGGCTATCCCAATAACTGGGCTAACAAAAAAGCTGATTTCAAATGAAAAGAGATCTTCACATTTAAACTCAGACTTTCAGGCTAATGGCTAGTAGGCTAGGTAAACGATTGCTAAATGAGGCGATCATAACTTTTCACTAGTGTTGGCTGCTTTCAAAGTAACAAGCTAAGCAACAAGCTACTCAGTTGGAGACACAATGAAATGAAAAATTCACTTTTTTCTAAATGCTTATTATTTAGAATGCATATTTTCTCTCTGGTGACATACAGTACTGTATATTGGACTTCTCTAATAGTTTATTTCTTTTCTTACATTGACTGTAAGCTCGCATTCAGATCTGAACCAAATCCCTATTGTACATTTTTCCTTTTCAATAGCTTGTTTTGAATGTACAAAAAATACGTCTCTACTTTCATTACATTGTTAGATTTACAGTTAGTCTTTTGACAGAAAGTTAGTTAACAAAGCACATTCAATAAGCAGTGGTGCGATATCTTATAAAATAAATCATTATATGATTCAGTCAATGTAGCCTTATTCATGAAACTATATGAGTAAATTCAGAGTAATTTGCGCATTAAAACAGGCCTTTTCTGAAGACTCTCCTCCGGATTCACAAATGCTTTGTAAACGCTGAATTCGATAGTTTTTAGCCAGCTGAAAAATTGTCAGGCGCTCTCTTAAAACGGCCAGTTGGTGGCGCTTGAAAATGCTTTGGTGGCACAGCGTTTTTCCAGCTTAGTTGCTATGATTTGGAATATCCACAACAGCCAAAGCATTACTAGGGCAAAGGCAAATGAACTTGTACTTATTATGGCAATGCATCAGAACTGAGTCTCAGAACTGAGTTTGTATCTCACAATTCTGACTTTTTTCCCACACAATTGCAAATTTATATCTTGCAATTGCGAGTTTACATCTCGCAATTCTGACTTTTTTCTTGCAACTCAGACTTTCAGGCTAATGGCTAGTAGCTAGTAGACACCATGAAATGAAAATTCACTATTTTCTAAATGCTTATTATTTAGAATGCATATTTTAAACAGCTTCTCTCTGGTGAGTTTACAACTTGCAATTCTGACTTTTTTCTCAGAATTTAGAGTTTGTATTTCACAATTCTGACTTTATTCCCTCACAATTGTGAATTTATATCTTGCAATTCTGACTTTTTTCTTGCAACTGCAAGTTTACATCTCGCAATTATGACTTTTTCTTATAATTGCGAATTTACATCTTGCGATTCTGACTTCTTTCTCGCAATTGTGAGTTTACAGCTCGCAATTCTGACTCTTTTTTAAGAATTGAGAGTCTGTATCTCGTGATTCAGAATTTTTTAGCGCAGTTCTGACTTTTTCTCACAATTGCAAATTTACATCTCACAGTTCTGGCTTTTTTCTCCGAATTAAAAGTTTGAATCTCGCAATTCTGACTTTTTCTCACAAATGCCAGTTTACATCTCGCAATTCGCAATAAATAATTGCTATTACTTTTTCATTTTTTATGAAGTGGCGGAAACGAGCTTCCATATTCAAGAGACTTGGATCAATTAATGGTTTATTTTCGAATTGGTTCATTTACTGAATATGAACCTTCTGAATAAAGCATTTTACTAAAACAATTCAAACTTTCTAATGCCATATTGCATTTAGTCAGGATAATTCTGCTAGTTAGCAGAAAGATAGTTTTAAAATTAAAAGGACTACTGTCACACTACTAAAAATGTATTTAAATTCACAATACAACAGAATTAGTGACAGGTTCTTTCTTTTGTATTGTGACGTACATACATGTAAAGCAGAGTAGGGTGGGGGCTTCATTTTAATGGTTGTTGATTGGATGGAGTCAGATCTGAATGTGAGCTTGTAGTCAGAAAGGGGCTTAGGAGTTTATACGGACAAAATGATTGGTGAATATTTACATGTGTCACTAGTGAGAAGTCTGTTATTTCAACAGAAGATCCAGTAATGAAGTTACAAGGTTAAAAATTACAAGACGAAAATGAAACACCATAACATGATAATTAATAACATGCACTTAGAAAACACTGTGAATATCCATTTAATGCGACTTTAAGTTAGTAACGTTAGTTATTCCACAACGTTGCTCTTCACGATTCAACAGATCCAGCAACTACACAATTTTATCCAGGTTTCTAGATATTGACCACAGGTCTTTGCAAAGTCAGAAAACAGCAGAGACACATCTCCGCTGATGCCATAATTTGTCAGAATAATTTATTGAGTTTCTGCAGCTCTGCAAGGCGTTTTGATAAATGGTACAAGTCACACAGAACTGTTATCAAAAGAGAGGCAGAGCGAGCGGCGGGTAGGACGAGTGGGAGAGAGCCAGATAAGAGAGAAAGAGAGAGAGGGAGTGGTACGGCGAAGCAAAATTGCAGCAAACATTTCCATGCCATCATCCAATCTGTTCTAGGAGATGGGGAGATGACAGCTCTGAATCCGAGCAGGTGTCTCTTCTACCTTCCATTACCTCCGCTATGTATGAATTAGATTTATACAAAATCTCATAAAAAAACCAGCCCCCACGATTTTACCGTCAAAATCTCTCTCCATATCCCTTTTTTCACATTATTTGCTAGGCTGCAGAGATTGGACGGCTACTACAGAACGGGACGGTAAATAGCAGAAGCGCACTGGAGGGGCCTAGCGCAGGCAGCTGGAGAAATAAAGGATGATTTACAGAGCAACGCCGGGGCTTGAAGCGCCGCAGACTATTGAGTGAATAAACCGCCATTGGTGAATAAACCCAATACATTCCTAAACATATGACAGGAGCAGACGCTCACAATCCCACCAATCGCCCAACACAAGCTCTGTCGTTCTTGCTCTTGGTGATATTTAGTTCATAAATCCCCCAACTCTCCTGTTCTGAAAGCACACACGGACAGGTTTTAATTCCATCATATTTTCTGCTGAGTTCGAAGGGGATTACGCAGTCTGCTCTCAATGGACTGACTCGTTCTTTCTACTTGGATAAATACACCTCTCTGACCATGTCTTTTCGTCTCTGATTTTAGATTCGTTCCAGAACCTAGTAAGCTGCCTCACTGCCTAGCAAAGGTGCATACCAACCATCACTGGTTTGGGACAGTTTTCGTAGGTAGAAACCTCATGAAAAATGCACTGAATATGTGACTTACAACAGATTTAAAATAAGATTATTGTTGATAATGACACAATATGTATTCAAAAAAAAAAAAAAAAGAAAAAAAAAAAAAAATTATATATAACTATTTTTATGCAAAATATGCATTTTATGCGCTTTTAATGCAATATATATTGCATTAAAAAGCGCATAAAAAGTGCATAAAAATGCATATTTTGCATAAAAATAGCTGATTATATATATATATATAAATATATATATATATAATTTTAATTAAAATTTTTATGCTTGCAATTTTTTTAAATTATGTATTATATATTGTATATATGTGTGTATATGCAGTTTTGAGCAAAAATGCAGTAATAACTGTAAAAAAACATTATTTTTAACAATTTACTATTTTTAAAATTACTATAACTATATAAAATAAAAATGTAAATATTTAGATTTTCTTGAGAAATATTTAGAAATATTATATATATATATATATATATGTGTGTGTGTGTGTGTGTGTGTGTGTGTGTATATGCATTTATTTGATTGAAAATGCAGTAATAAAAAACAAATTTGAAATATTATGCATTATTAAAAACTCTTTATATTATATATTAATACATTTTAAAATGTAATTTATTGCTGTGATGGCAAAAATATTACATAAAATAAAAGGCATTACTCCAGTCTTCAATGTCACATGACCCTTCAGAAATCATTCTAATTTGCTGACTTAAAGAAACATTTCTGATTATTATGTGTTGAAAACAGTTAATTTATTTGAAAAAGAAATCTTCTGTAACATTATAAACTTCTTGTACCCTTAGCTTTGATCAATTTAATGCATCCTTGCTTTATTTACTTGTCTTACTAACCCCAAATTCTTAACCACAGTGCAGGGCACTAGCAAGCCTAGTTTGCCAGATGCATAAAATATGTATTTTATATTAAAAATATATATTTATAATTGACGCTCACCTTGTCCATCATTTTGAATTTATTTATTTTCCCCCACTGCATAATGCATTCTGTTTTCTCGAACAAAGATACAAGCATTGCTGGCTTAGTATTTGAACGAAACAAGGTACCTAAGGAGGCACCATAATTAGATTGCCTACCTGTTGGAACCTACCTTGCCTACAGGCAGCTCACTAGTTTTTGGAACAGAGCATTTTTCTGTTTTGTTCACTTTATCCTGCCATTCAATGTGATCAAGCTTTGTTTTCTTTTTGTGAATTGGGTCTGGGGAATGTGATTGTTTACAGGACTGAACTGAGGACTGAGTGAGGGAAGCATTAGAAATAGTCCAGAGCTGCTTCAGGGTTGCAGACAGGCTAAAGTTACCCTGCCTCAGGGCTTAAGATCTGGACTTTCAAAAAGTTGTCCTGCTTAAATGGATTTTATGCTCTCTGCAGACAAGGGCTATCTACAAAACACCTGTTGCAATTGTCTTAAATCACATTCCTATGAGGGTCTAAATAAATGGACGTATTTTTCAATATCTGAGCTACATAGGCCACAAATAACTCTCTCCAAAATAACAACAATATCGCGTTTAACAGTTGAAGGAGAAAACACATCGAATAGGCGGAATTAAACATTTTACAACATCGAAACAATTCTCCACAACAAATGTTCTTAAACTGGAATGTGTTTACATCTTACTTCAAGACTTTGCTCGAATGGCTGCTGAGTTGTCGAACGCTGACTGGCGGGGGGGATTTGATTCATATAGTGATTCAAATCAACGGAAAAGATTCATTTGTTGATTGATTGATTCAGTCATTGAATCTCTTGGTTACATGTTGCACCCGTATTAAACTGTTCACGACCAAAACGAATCTTACTGAATCATTTACTGTATGAAAAGGTGTGCTGTGCATATTATAGACTGTTTAAATGTCATACACGTTTTCTTAAGAAATGACAACAAAGTAAATCAATACTTATCTCTATATTTTGGCAAGCCACTGGACATGGCTTCTATCAAGCCCAACAAAACAACAATAACAGTGGGTAAAATGACGAGCATAAAATATCCTTTCACTCCAAACTGTGAACAACTGACTCCCAACAAGAAATGAATCAGAGTTCACAATTCTAGTTCATAGTTTATTTTGGGATATGTTAATATTACTTATATACAGTGTATCTTATTAAAATATAAGGCAGAGATAGAGGACATTTTTCCATGATAAATAAATTGTTTTGCCACATCGAAGTCCTATGATCTCGTCACGAACAGTGAGAGGCATCGAATTAACGCAAGTTATTAAAAATGTATATGCTTTGTAAAGTTGCAGAGTTACAGGATAGAGTAAACAAGAGCTGGTTTTGGAATTTGGTATTGTTTGTACTTAATGGGATAGTTCACCCAAAAATGAAAATTCTGTTAGCTTTAATTCAAACCTGTATGAATTTCTTTCATCTGATGAACACAAAAGAAGACATTTCAAAGATTGTTAGTACTGGTAACCAAACATTTGGTGGTAGCCATTGAGTTCCATAGTATGGAAAAGAAACTACAGTCAATTCTTTGATTACCAACATTCTTCAAAATATCTTCTTTTGTGTTTATAAGACAGAAACAACCAAAAGTTGCTGTTCATAAGGGGAAAATGCAAGAAACTGACTGAAAAACCGCAGGAAAAAGTGATTGCAAACCTGTGTCTGTGGTCAGGAGGACCAAAGTCGCTGAGTTAATAGCTAATATAGTTAATAACTTACATTTGCTATGTTAAAGTAACATTTGCTGTTTGTTTTACTTTGTAAAGTTAAAATAATTGACATGAAAACAGTATTCTGACAATCTGAGAAAAATAGAATAGACTAGAATAGATTTCTTTATTAAAGGCACAATATGTAGTTTTTTAAAAAAATGAAAATATCCAAAAGCCACTACAATGTTATATATATGACCTTGGATCACAAAACCAGTCATAAGGGTCAATTTTTTCAAAATTGAGATTTATACATCATCTGAAAGTTGAATAAATAGGCTTTTCATTGATGTATGGTTTGTTAGGACAGGACAATATTTGGTGGAGATACAACTATTTGAAAACCTGGAACCTGAGGGTGCAAAGAAATCAAAATATTGAGAAAACTGCGTTTAAAGTTGTCCAAATAAAGTTCTTAACGTATATTACTAATCAAAAATTACATTTTCATATATTTACAGTAGGAATTTTACAAATTATATTTATGGAACATGATCTTTACTTAATTTCCTAATGATTTTTGGCATAAAAGAAAAATCAATAATTTTGACCCATACAATGTATTTTTGGCTATTGCTACAAATATACCCCAGCGACTTAAGACTGGTTTTGTGGTCCAGGGTCACATATTTTGCTGACTTGTGTACTTACATTATCCCAAATCTTTCCAAGAATGATTAAATCCACAGTGTCCTTGCATCACTTGCCAATCATACACCTTTGCTTTTCCTTGCATCACTTGCCAATCATACACCTTTGCTTTTCCTGTTTTATTTTGTAAAAAATATGGAACCCCCAAAGACACCTTAATATGTTATGCATTTTATTAGACAGGTGACGAATGCACAGAGTGGCATTATAACAGAACTTTCAACACACTCAAATGTATGTAGTATGATAAAACAGGGCTGTTTTACCTCACATACATATGACCGGAAGGAGCAAAAACGCTCGACTGTGGCATAATAAAGGCTCTGCTGTTTTCAAGCCGAGTATGGCACTCGTCTTTCATTAGCAATGGCTCCAGCGGCCTCGCTTCCACAACTTTCAGTCCCACCCTGCTTCATACTACATTGACCATAATAAGTCTTTAATACATTAGCACATCCATGGACATGACTTCTGAGTCCCGACTGATTGCATCAGCTGTGGGGATGAAGCATACAACTCTTATGATTCCACACACAATCACGGCATCGTCAAACTACGCCTTTGTTTCGTTGTTTGTTTTGAATATGCGCTCTCTAGCGGTGAAAACGTATATTTGTGCCTTTTACCATAAACGGTTAATATATTAAGATATAATAAAGATACATATTTAACACAATACAAGCAACACTACACAACACTAACACTTAACAGTTACACAAAACACAGCCGAACATTAATAATTTACCCTGGCATGCAATTGCAACGAGTTGCAGTGACTTCTCCGTTTTGTATTGCGATGATTCATGCCTTTAGTGGCTTTTTGGTGGAACTTTGACAGTGGTTAACCTTATAGCTTCAAGTAAACCACCAAAATGCTAATATCGAGAGGCATAGCAGTGTTGAATGTTTATTGCTAGGTTAAAAAAGAAATGCCACTCACCCAGGCGAAAACCAAACGATAATGGTTGTGGAGCACCTTGGTACCAAGGTCGCTGACCCAGCCACTAAACAAAAAAGTTGTATGCCTCTATACTTTTGTATGCTTTCGATTGTTTTCCAGAGTAGAAGGATGTCTGGAGGACAAGGTAGTTGTTTATATTTACCGCCTCGATAGCAGACAAGTATTTCAATTCAGTAGAAAAATTGCTAAAATGTCCCTACCACAGGTGGAAACCAAACCTACACCCTGGCTGCAGTACATAACACAGACAAACTGGCATTTACTTAAAATGGAATTGCAATGACTTCATTCTGAGCAGTAAGATCTTTAAAACTCTTGCAAATTGCCTTGACTGGTGACCCTGACCTGGGGAGAGGAATTACTGAAATGTGTTTTCCACTTTTCCCTCATCTGATTTAACAATTTCCCTTTCTTTATCTTTTAGATACGTGCTCCTCAATGAAAGGATGAAAGCGAATGAAAAAGTGAAGGGGTAAAAAAAGCACCCAACCTTCCTCCTTGGAAGAGTCTCAAAATAACAGAAGAAAAGGACTTTCAGTCTTTCAGACTCAGGTTCCTTCTCAAACACACTCATTACATTTTTTTTTTTTTTTTTTTACAAATTCTTGGGTTTTAAACAACATTCTGAGAAACAAGAAATCCACCCTCTATTCTCAGCCATTCGCAGAACATCAGAAAATAACATACATTTCAAAAAAACATAAATCTCTGAAGAATGTTTCAAAAACACAACCATTTAGAGCCTGGTGCAAAAAACCATAATGTTTGACAGCTGCACGTTTCTGGATGCGTAAATATATATTCCATGCACGTAAAAGAAAAATAAGAAACTCTCATATGATTACCAGTGTGCAGCTATAGTATGCAATCATACAATGAGGCTGATTGTAATGATTCAGTCTTCAGTGAAAATAGCTATAAGAATAAGAATCTCTGGACTCATACAAATGGATTATATAAAGCCAGTCTGAAGGGAAATGTACGCATCTACTAAGAGAATACACAACACATAATGAATTATATAAGCAACCCAACTAATGGATATTAATGGGCAATTAACCATGCACAAATTGCCACCAACGAAAATGATTTGCATAGAACTGCCTCATTTGAGATTATTAGGCATTAGGAGATGTCATCCATTATTAGTGTGGGTATTGTGACTCAGTCTTTTAAGAAATTTCCCTTCATTTAAAGTGGTGAGAGTGGTAAACACTTAAAAGCAGACAGTAAAGCCAGCGAATAATGTGCACGAGGTCAGGTCAGTATAAAGAGGCTGCGTTAGCCTCCACTCAGACCTTTAAAATCGATGTAAACTTTCTTAAATGACCAGCAATTCATATACCTTCGCTTTAAAACATAGAGCACGAAATTAAACCTATACTTCATCGTATAAAATCCAGCTCTTACTGCTGCAGTATCTAGCTTGTTTATGTTGTTAACACCATTGATCTTTTATTTATATTATTTATGACATTTGGTTAGCTTTAATTCACTGTGGTAAGATCCCAAACATGGATGTCTTAGTAACGGAAACAAGTTAATATCAACAACTGACAAACAAAAAAATAAAACCCAAATCTATCGATCCATCTCTTTCTTCTGGTCTGTATGACCTCCAAACTGCTGGAAGTTCCAGGCAAGGTCTTGTCAAGCAAACATTCAAGTTTTAGTGGGTGAACTTCACTTTTGGACTTTGAAAATATAATTCTAGTGCAACAACAAATTTACAATCAAATGGTCTGTTTTACATCATTACATAATGTTCAAAAGTTTGAGACCTGTAAAATAAAAATAGTAATAATTTAATTCCTTCTTTTCAAACAAGGATGCATTAAATTAAGTGCAAATACATAAATAAATATAATGATATTTATAATGTACAAATTATTTCTATTGTAAGTAAACGCTGTTCTTTTAAAAAAAAAATCACAGTTTACACAAAATATTAATCAGCACAACTGTTTCAACATTAATAATACTAAGATATGTTTCTTGAGCAGAAAATCAGCATATTAGAATGATTTCTGAAGGATCATGTGACAATTAATTTTGCATCACAGGATAAATTCATATTACTTTTTTTAATATTAAAAGACATTTAATTGTAATAATGTTTCACAATATGATTTTTTTTTCTGTACTTTTGTTAAAACTAGATTTTGTTGCTACCTCACAGACCCCACAGTTTCAATCAGTAGTGTAAACTTTACCTTGTAACCAGCCTTTCAATGTACTTTAATAAAAAGAATGATTTGGGATCGTTTTAATTATACTGGTCGATCTTATGATTCAGAAAACCTGTAATTTCACATAATGTTCTTTTGTTTTCCACCTAAGAAAGTAAGTTACAGGTTATGAATGATTTGATGATTACATGAAGGCTGAATTTTAATTTTATGCGAGCTGTTCCTTTAAATTGTAGTTCTCAGTAATTAATTCATATGAAAAACCAAGATAATAATGTAACTTAATATACACAAAATAACCCGATACCCAGATCGAAGACACTAGACACGTTTATTTTTAATCCACATGCACTTTGGAAGTAGCATCGCGGTTTGTGCCAGTAATTTAGAGTGCTATCTCAGAAAGTAATTGTTAGCTTTGTAAACAGTTTTGATGACCGGGTAGCTGAGGAACAGAAGGGCTGATTGCGTATTGATCAGGGGAAGGTGTGCGCTGCAGTCGGGATAGAGGTAACGGGGTGGAGGGGGCTCCCTCCCACAAGGTGAAGGAGGTCAGAGACTCGTTCCGCATCCCAGTGTGAGTTCAAGCGAGGGTGGCGAACAAAAAGCATGTAGCTGAGATGATGAAGAGACTGTGTATTTGCAGAGGGTTTTACTCCATCCCTGTGAGTGTGAATCAATGAAGGGTCTCTGTAAATAAACACACGCTTTTGCCTTCCTGACCCTCCCATGTGGAATAGTTAATAGTTATGTAGATATTTTATGCTGGGTTACAAGTGCGATATTGAATACGGGAAAACGGTAAAAAATTGCGACAGATGTCAATACTAATTTGACCTTTGGAGAGCAGGAGTTAATGTTTTAATTGAACAGAGAACATGAGTGCCACACTACCTGTGAGAAATACAAAAACAGAAATATTGTAATGTAATGCTGTTCTGACCTACACAGCTATTAGTGTTGTGCCTGAATACTTTATTCAAAAACCATGAATAATGGCAAATAACAAATACTTCCAAATACTATAAAAATATTTGTTGGACTGATCACCCAACAATGTCAAGGACTTTATGCAAAAGGCCTGTGGTGTGCTATTTGTTGTATTTGCTATACACAGTACTTATCAAAAGTTTAAAAACATTATGATTTTTAAATGTTTTCAGTGAAGTCTCTTAAGCTCATCAAGCCTTGATGAGTTGATCAAAAATACAGCACAAAAAAAAGCAATAGTGTGAAATATTATTACAATTTGAAACAACTATTTTATATTTAAATTGGTGCGGTCAAACGATTAATCACGATTAATGGCATCCAAAATAAAAAAATTTGTTTACATAATTTATGTGTATGTACTGTGTATATTTCTTGTATATGTAAATATACACACATGCATGTATATATTTAAAAAATACATGTTTATATATTAAAAATATTTATATATAATATCAATTATATGAATATAAATATATACATACATACAAATACTTTTTAAATATGAATGCGTGTGTATTTATATATACATAATAAATATACACAGTATACACACATATATCATGTAAACGAAAACTTTTATTTTGGATGCGATTAATCGCAATTAATCGTTTGACAGCACTAATTTAAATATATTTTAAAGAGCAGGTCATATGGGTTTTCGAAAAATATATTTTTCGCAGTTTGCACGTAGTTTTCCTTTAATGTAAACAATCTGCAAAAGTTGTTAATCAAAAAAGTGCATTATACAGTATATGAAGATACTGTTTCTCAAAAGAAAGAGTCGCCTTAATGAGTCATCATATTTTCGATCTTCTGCCTGTTACTGATCTACGTCACTGGGTAACGCATTAGCATAATCACCGCCTGCCCACGAATTACAAACAGTCTGACCTTTCCACAAACACTTCCACTAGTTAGTGTGTTTACATCATTTCGAGAAGACACTGTGTTATGCACTGTGAAAGCAAGTTAGTTATATTTTATTTGCTGAAAGATGATGATGTAAAGAACCTGTAATTAAAATATTTTTTTTCCATCATGCCACAGCAACACAATTTGAAACTTTTCTTGTGTGCTTGTCATTTTTTTCTCTAATTTTGGGCTTTTCTCTTCTTTGGCTTCTAATCTAATTTTATTTGGACCAACAAGCGTCTCTGAACCACAACCTGTGAGCACAATTGATCCTTTATGTGTATATTTTCAATTGAGTGCTTAAAGTATCTAGTTTTTTGTGTTAATATGTGATGTCTACCTAGTGCAGCTTTAGGTTTCCAGGTAAACCATGATACCAGGGTGTAAAATACATGCTTTTTGTTGGGGTTCCCCTGGTAAATTCGCATTCCAGGGTCTAAATATGACCTTACTGGGGTCGCTTCAACCCGCGGACATCAAAAACAACTGCGGACTTTGCAACACAGATGGTAGCGCTCACCAACTTGCTCAAGTACACTCCTGTCTGTGCCAATCACAACAGGGGTTTACAGACATTACACTTTTGAAATCATTGACAAATGACTCTATGTATAAATGTATGTTTTGAGAAAATTATAATGTTTTCTGACCTTTGATCCATTTAAACTTCTTGTAGAGGACTCCAACACAATATTAGAACACTTAAAAAAAAAAAAAAAAAAAAAAAAAAAAAAAAAAAACATGACCTGCTCTTTAAAATATAATTTATTTCTTTGATGAAAAAACTGAATTTTCAGCATTTTTAGAGTCACGTGATCCTGTGATCCTTCCGAAATCATTCTAATATGCTGGTTTGATGCTCAATTATTAGTGTTGCTCAGTTATTAATAATGGTTCTTAATATGATCAGTGTCAGAAACAGTTTTTGCGGCTTAATATTATGTGGAAACATTTTTTATTTGATGAATAAAAAGTTCAAAAGAACAGTTTTTATTTGAAAGAGAATGGTATCCTTGTGAATGCGCATCGAAGACTGACACGGAAGAGAAGAAATTGTTGAACAAAATCGTTATTTTAGTTTTTTTTTTTTTTGCACAAAAAGTATTCTCATAGCTTTGTAAAATTGCGGTTGAAGCGCTGATGTCACATGGACTATTTTAATGATGTCCTTACTACCTTTCTTGGTCTTCAACGTTTCAGTTGCTGTCTATGCAAGGTCAGAAAGCTCTTGAATTTCATCAAATATATCTTAAATTGTGTTTCAAAGATGAACAAAGGTCTTACAGGTTGGGAACGACATGAGGGTGTGTAATTAATGACAGAATTGTAATTTTTGGGTGAACTATCCCTTTAAGCTTGATTACAACTCAATACCTACTCAAACAAACTCGACTTTTCATTTCACTTCCAGATTTACAGACATCATCATGATGATTTTGCCTTGCAGTTTGGTGATTTTACTAGTACAAAACACAGTCGAAACACCGCCGCAGACTTTGTGATACGAGTCAGGATTTTATAGAGGTATAACCGAACTCATACCTGGAGTTTAATTATCAGGCTTCCAAATGCATGCTGGCCCACCAACCAGAGACTAATAAATACGCCGACTCCGATTGAACATGTTAAATATTACCCTGATGACCCTGGGAACTGGTTATTGATAGAGAAAAAGGGGGGCGAGAGATGAAGCGAGGGCCTGTGTGAGAAAGAGAAAAAGAGAGATGGAGAGAATGAGCAGCCTTGGCGGGTTTCGACACTCACTGCTGAGCTGACAGTGGAAGAGCAGGGTGTAATGACAAATGAGTGAAGAGGCCACAGCATGAGGTCCAAACGAGCAAACGGAGAGAGAGAGAGAAAGAGAGAGAGAGGTTCTTCCTCATGCTCTGTAAATAGATAAGATTTGGCTGCTGTCAGTGTTCCTGTGTATTCATCACCATAATGTCTACCTTGGGGTTGGTTAAATGTTCCAAGGAAACATCAAGGTCATTCTCTCGGCTAAATAATGTAATAAACTTTAGTAAACGCCTGATTTGTGTGTTTCTTAATGTGCTGGAAATGACAGAGACACCAAGCTGA
This sequence comes from Labeo rohita, assembly GCF_022985175.1. Lineage (NCBI taxonomy): Eukaryota > Metazoa > Chordata > Actinopteri > Cypriniformes > Cyprinidae > Labeo > Labeo rohita. The sequence goes on along the minus strand of NC_066879.1, from coordinate 20,086,804 downwards.
GCTCATTGTGGTGAGCGATCTAATAAGCCTCTCTATCTAGTAAATAAGGTTAATGTATTTTGTTGGATCATTTACTTCCTGTGCTTAAAATGCCCTCTGATAAATCTCCCCGTGCAACACAGGATGCTATGTTCTTGTTCTGTTTCCACGTTTCGGCATACGGCTCATTAGTTATAGAGGAACGTACGAGGTTAGATGAAGTATTTGCAGAAAAACAGCCCTAGTTTGGACTGCGAACAAATTGAATTACCAGGTCCGACGGCAAACTCTGCAAATTTTTAGGCGCTTAATTTAAGAGGCATCACGTGGACTTAATACCCCGAACTCCCTGACCTTCGCTATCCGAATGAGGCGAGCCATCATAATGAAATGTAGAAGCGGCGCCTTTCTGCGAGAATGACAGGTGCAGGAAATTACATCATCAAACACTGCCACCTGTCAGTTGATTGCCTCTCCTGTTTTGATGACTCAAGAACTCCGTTGACCTCTGAAGGTTTTATCATGTAGGTCTACCATGATGATCGGGCAGGATTTTTTTGCATCACATTCTGTTTGCCGCATAAATTAGCAGGTGACGAGAATGACATTTAAAAAAGGTAAAAGTCACTGCATGCTTAAATGTCTGCTTTTAAAGAACAAAAAATAAACAACCTAACTAACTGCAACTAATTTAATATTCAGAAAAGAGAAAAAAATTCTATTTTATATTTTTATATTAACCATGTAATTAGGGGTTCCAACGTGTAGCTTTGCCATGGTGAGTCAAAAGTTATTTTATTTTTTTTTTTTTTTTTGATAATTATTAATATTCACTCTCCAGAGAATCTTTCTGTACTGGTTTGGTTCTGATCGGGCTAAAAACCTAGGATTAGCTCACAAAAGTAGGTTTTAAATATCCAAAAATTTCGCCATTCTCACAATCGAATCTGAGCCATGAGCCAAGGATTCCAATGACATAAGACACTTGAGCCTGCAACTGATGGTTTAGGAGTTAAGAGCAGTTTTGCTCATATAATCGCTCATAACTCCTAAACTGTATGTCGTTGGAATCCTTGACTCATGCTGGACAAAACGAACGATCGCAAGTCGATCGTAAGCCTGGCAAAATTTTCAGGTATTTTGCATTTTTTGCAAAACCTACTTCAGCGAGCTAGTCCTAGGTTTTTTGCCAGACTGGAACCAAACCAGTGCAGAGAGATTCTCTGGAGAGTGAATATGTCACCGTCATAAAGGGGCACCAAAACTGTTTGAAGGCGCCCCTTTGAATTTAACTTTTAGTAAAATTCCTATAACTCCTGAACGAAATGAGATACCTTCACCAAACTTGGCACACTTATGTAAGAGCTCAAGCTCAGGTCACAGGAAAAAAATGCAGAGATTGGCCACTTGGTGGGCCTGTTTGACTCACAGGCCCAAAGGTCTGTGAGAAATTTGAAAGAAATCGCCCACTGGGGGCGGTATTGCATTTTTTGAGGGTGTAAACAATTGTACATTGCATGGTTTTCCGCATATACACGCAATATTTATATCGTATGATAGACCTCCTCGTTCAGAAAAGCTTTGCCTCCAGAACCACTCCTGTCATTTTAAATGATTGAGAAGATGTGAAAAACCTAATTTTGCGAACTAGTCCTAGGTTTTTTGCTCAGTCTGGTAAAAAACCACCGCAGTGCAATTCTCTAGACTCTCTAGGTCAATAATGTTCAAAAACATGTTGAAATTTACCCTTTGGGAGGCTATAATGGGGTCCTTTAGAAAAGGGGCCTGTCCAAATATACCCAAAAGCCTATAAAGCCTAAATGAAAAATCAAAACTTCATGAAACTCGCTGAGTACATGCGACAGGTGATTCTAAACAAGCATGCAAAGTTGCATGGAGATCGGACCACAGCTGGCGCTATAACGGTCATAAATGTTATAAAAACATCGTATTTCGATGGTTTTGACAAAAATGCTTTTAATAATTCATTTAGGTGGTTACAGGCTTGCTAAATAATATGTAATGTCTTTTTCCTTATGTGCTTAAATACCTGAAGCGCTTGAACCCCGGTAATCGCTGCTTGCAGGTATATTTAATATTCTGTTTATTAAAGCCAAGTATGAATCTTATCAAGTAAGTGTTTTTTAAAATTTTTACATTTATTCCAAAATGATAACTCAAGGCAATAACCATTTAAACAATGTATTTTATTTGTGAACATATTCAGCTATGCTTCTTAATACTTAATATTTAACTATTTAAAATTTCTCGGATCATCAAAGCTCTGTAAATATTGGTCCCTGGTGAAAAAAACAGCATATGCTGTTAGGTATGTTTTGATGCTGGGATGCTGGTTAGGTAGGTTTTGATGCTGGTTTAAGCTGGTCCTTTGCTGGTTTTTGCTGGTCATGTTGCTGGTCAAGGACCAGCATCAACCAGCAAAGGACCAGCATAAACCAGCAAAGGACCAGCTTAAACTACCATCAAAACCTACCTAACCAGCATCCCAGCATCAAAACATACCTACCAGCATATGCTGTTTTTTTCAACAGGGGTCACAGACACGGAGATTTACTTTAAATTTCACCAAGCTGATCACTCACTGAAAACTCGGAATTCATTGCATGAACCAATCACAGTCGAACATAACCAGTCTTATCCAATCATATCCCGCTGTAACTTTACCTGCAGGTGTCACTGTTGGACATGTGATTTATACACTTTTAATGTTATATTTTGTAATATTGGTGTTCCAGTATTTTGAGGAGGCACTGCCTCCCTTAGTTTGAAAAAGAAACTTGCAACTTTTTTTTTCTTAATTAAAGAAAAACATTAAAGCCAAACCAACAGAAACCCATTCACAATGCAGATACTGAAATCTAAAAAGTGGTTGCGTTATTAACTAGGTGCTTAATTGGAATGGGAGAACCCAAAAGAGCCCTATCACTCTCATCTGCATTGAGTTTCACAAGATAAAATTGTAATTGTGACCATGAGACTGCTCTCAGAACACAGCGCTGAGATTTTCTCCAATTAAACCATTTTGTGTTCATTTTTTAATTTCTTCTTTTCTTGCGTCAGCCTGACAGGGTCTCAGAATGGATTCAGAGGCTTTTGCTGAAGATTTATCACTGTATCTCCACCCTTTGGACTGCATAAAAAAGCGAATGCTTTAAAATAAATGTTAAACAGTCAAGGCCTGAATGCCACAGGGGGATCGCATTAACATCCTGCAAGGCCCTGAAAGCTTCAGTTCAACCTTGACTATCACATTATTGAACTTTAGACTCACACCTGCTCTTCCTTAATGGTGGAACATTAAGATTCACACGATTTCACCCATCAGCACACTTTTTTATAAAAATTTGTAAGCCAAGACCAGGGCAATATTTCAAATGAATGATACACTTGTTTATAGGGAAGGCCGGAGCTAGTTGTTACACTTTTTAATCCAGTGAATATTTTTCAGGATGGGTTCTATAAAAGTCAGTTTTAATATAGATTTCAAATCATATATTGGTCGTAACTACAAAAAACCTGTTGAACAGTAAACCCCAGAAATATTCTGTAATATACACTACCGTTTTGGGTCAGTATTTTTTTTCTCAAATAAATGTTGTTCTTTTTACAATTTTATTCATCATAGAATCTTGAAAGAACATCACAGGTTCGAAAAAAATATTAAGCACCACAACTGTTTTCAACATTAATAATAAATCAGCATATTAGGATGTTTTCTGAAGGATCATGTGACACTGAAGACTGGGCTAATGGCTGATGAAAATTCAGCTTTGCATCACAGGTATAAATTATATTTTAAAAAATATTAAAATAGAAAAATGCTGTGTTAAATTAAAATATTATTTCAGAATTTTACTGGGGTTTCTGTATTTTTTTCAATCGTGCAGACACAAGAAAATATTAAAATTATCAATTTGAGCTAGACGTTTAAGACCGACAAGCAAAACCAATACTAGAGAAAACATATTTTTAGAGTATTAGCTTTATTTTGTAAAGAATAATGCTTAGAAACTGTCAAAGTTGTGAGCTCAGAGATCATCTAGGTAGTTCATTCACAGCGAGGTTGCAGCAAAATCTCAGTTAGCATGGCAAGCAAGGTTAGCTTTTGTTGTGATAAACTCAGCAGTTTATTTTAGTTCACTCCACTTTTTTCAAAAGATGAAAGATCTTCCTTGGGAACTTTTTAAAATTTACACCACATAATGTCTGGGTTTCAAAAATGCAGTTTTTAATACGGGCAAAAAATGATAGAAAATTCGCAGCGTTTTTATGCGAAGCCTTTCATCGTCAAGGTTACAGTATCCCAGCATGCCTTGCCTGTCCCCGTGAGAATTCATTCTAGATTTACAGCTTTCATTCTCTGACAAGGCATTCACCTGAGAGACGAATGACCAAGTTAACCAGATATGGAAATGATTGCTCAACAAACCCTAACCGGAGACAGCTGGCCCTCTAATTCAGCAAGCCTGACCTTTTCATCAGACCCTCTGCGCAGAGTATTAAAAAGATCTGAAGGGGACAAAGCTATTGAAGCTTAAAAGGCAGGTGAGGCTGAGCTGAATGTGAATGAAACACCCTACCTTATAACCCACGAACGACGCTTTAAACCTACTGCGTAAGCTACTGTTTAAATCAGCTGACCTTGACACAGAACTAAGGAATGTTTGAAATAAAATAGCTCATTACTGTATCTCATTCCACGAATTGACTGATATCCAATAAAAAAGGAACATCTGCCTGACAGCAGACTGGTTCTTGGAATCTAAACTCAACATTCTCAACATTTTTTTGTTATTAAATGTCTCTATAAACATCACACTACTACTGTATGTTGCCTATTCAAAAAAAGATGTCCCATTCAAAAGGTTCAACTTAAACTTAAAAGGTACACTTTTAAATATCAGGTTCAACAACTGAATCACAAAATTAGAGAACAATCTATAAATACTTTTTTTCTAAGTAAGTAGCACGGTATTTATACCAATACCCAACAATACATTGTATGGGTCAAAATTGTTGATTTTTCCTTTATAAAATAATACAAGAAGGATCTACACTGTTCTCCCTTTATTTAGAAAAAGTTAAAAGTGGCAAGGTTTTGGACAATGTTTGGGATGATTTTTCTTTTACGCCAAAAATCATTAGGATATAAAGTAAAAATCGTGTTCTATTAAGATATTTTGTAAATGTCCTATTGTAAATATATCAAAGCTTAATTTTTGATTATCTGCTAAGAATTTCAATTGGAAACCTTAAAGGCGATTTTCTCAATATTTTGATCTTTTTGCACCCTCAGATTCTAGATTTTGAAATAGTTGGATCTCAGCCAAATATTGTCCTATCCTAACAAATACAATCCCATACATCAAAGGAAAGCTTATTTATTCATCTTTAAGATGATGTATATATCCCAATTTCAAAAATTTGACCGTTATGACTGGTTTTGTGGTCCAGGGTCACATATTGTTCACTTCATCACAAAAGAAAAGACGATCACAAAGATTCATAAAAAACCCTTATACTCACTTCTGCTGTAAGTGAAGCTGGATCACAAATGACTCCCACGAACGGAAGGCGGATTCCCTTCACAACAAACGTAATCTACTGCATCTTCTGCTGCTCAGATGTCAGGAGTAAATGACAACCACTATGTTCATTATTACATCCAGCAACACAACACCTCAATCGCTCAATTTGAGATATTCTTGTCTAACTTACATCCCTGCTCCGGCCTTGAAACAAAGAAGCCAGACCGGTACAACTGATCTTAGGTAAGACGCTGATGTCAATCGATTATTGTGGGAGTGGCCTCTGTCGGTGTGACGCCACAACGACAGGCATCTGAGAATGGCTCGATTTGAAAAAGGGGATATTATTTTTACAGATTAATTAAAAACCGCTGCATGGACTTTTACATTATAGGGTAGATTTGTACATACACTGCCAACACACATTAATGTTCAAACAACATGTAAAAGTGAACTTAGCATCCGATGACCCCTTTAAAACATTCAAACAGGAAACAGTTATTTTACATAGTAAAAATATTTCAAAATTGTACTGTTTTTGCTGTACTTTGAATCAAATAAATGCAGGCTTGGTTTGTGAATTTAAAAAAACATAAAAAACTTTTGACTGGTAGTGTATATATACTGGTCTACATAGTAAAAATGCATACTGACAACGTTGTGTTTATTTTTCATTAGATAAGGCTGCTAGAACATTTGTTAAAAGTGTTACCCAGCTAATAACTGCAGTGCTGTAAAATACAAATGTTTTTTGCAGCTGGAAAGCAGTTTCACTTCCACGCAGCGCACAGTTTCTCTACAAGCCACTGAATTTCCTCTCCTTGTTTTGTGTTTACGAGCCTGTAAATAACCCCGAACAGACCATTCCCTGGCAGAAGTCATGTCTGCTTATCATAAAATAAATAAATAAATAAATAACAATTCGCTGGAACCCAGCCAGACCACTGAGGTCACGCAGGAGGAGAAAGTAAGTTTGACGTCCCACCTGCCGAGGCCCTAGAGGAGAACGTAGCTCGGTGATAATGCATAAAAATGTGGAAGAAATGTCAAGTCCACAAAGATGTAGGAAACGAGATGAAAAAACAGTATTAATATTCCATTGCGGTGCGGGATGAGAAACGGTAAGGAGAAGAGAAGTGTGAGAACGAGCCGGTGTGAGACAAGCACTAGAGAATGACAGAGACAAATAAGAGAAAGCCAATATGAGAGTGAATGGGGAATGAAGGCAAAACTAAATATAGAGTACGTGTGTGCGCGGGAGACAGAAAGAGATTAGGAGAGGAGAGAGAAGGTGTCATGTTCACAGCCGCAGCGGGGTGTGACATCCACGGCGCTGTTCTGTGATAATGGCGTCGTCGGCCGAATCGAGGAGCCGACTATTTTGCTTTCTTCTTCCGCTCAGCTCTCTTGCCTCGCCTCCGGTTTGCCCACCTTTATCTTATGAAACGGTTTCTTTTTTTTTTTAACTTCGGTGTATTGTTTTTTTCCTTGTGTTTGTTTTTGTTGTTCTCATTTATTGAAATCTCTGTTGCTTTGAGGCCTCTGCCGTGTTGAGCCATAGACGATTTGGCAAATGAATAAAACATGTCACATAGCGTCTGACTGCTTCTCTGGTATTTGTGAATCCGTGTACGTGTGTGCGCCTTCGCTATATTTACAGTTTGTGCTATGGTTTTGATTTTATGTGAACATGAGCCTGAGGGTGAAGACATTGAGCTGTAGCATTGTCTATTCAGTCAGGAACCCACCCCGGTCTGTATTAATTCATAGGAACAGAACTGAGCAATTACTTTAATATCTCACTCACCTCCACGAGAGCAATCTGACATCTGAAACGCAATGAAAACTGGTCAACCGCTGCCTAGACGGTAACATAACGCTGCAGATTAAACATTCATTCCTATCTTTGTTGAATGCCCTAAACAGTTAAGTCCCAGAAAAGTGTTGTTTATCTAACAACGGCGCATACTGGCTGTTCCTGAGAGAACGAAACAGCTTTTACCAGTGGAGAAGGTAAAACTGAATACTTTTATTTCACAAGGATGCATTAAACTGATCTAAAGTGACATTTATGTCACAATTTATAATGTTATTTGTGTTTGGATGAATTGGTGACGTCTGCAAATAAAGTCGTTTTAGAAGTGAAGCATTGCAGCATGTCAGTGAAATATTACCTAGACCAAATTTCTTTCATTGTAGGCCAAAATCTTCAGTCTTCATCCTTTGCAGGCTCATTAGCATCCGATTAATTGCCTTGAATGCGATTTGTCTCCAACGATGTTCTGACAGTATGGGAAAATTAAGACTGCAGTTCTAAAAAAGAGAGGGAAAGCAGTACAGTTTTAAATGTTAATACAAGGTTGATTTAGTGCTAAATAATTAGTGTTGACATCACATTATGATTGCGCCATCAAAATGACCTCAAGTTCGCTTTGAAGAATGAACAGTGCACAAATTGCTTCTTTCATCGAAGCCACAACAGAAGGGCTTGCTTGGGTTACCATTTAAATTTTGCTTGACAATGAAAATATCAAAACATGTCATGACTGATGATGCAAAACACACAGACAAATGCTGTCAAACTGTTACTGATATTGTAAAATCTGACAAGTAACAATCAAAAATGACAGAACAATGGTTTAAGACCAGGAACGTGTATTAAAAGCAAAGTTCACCCAAAAATGAAAATCCTGTCATTATTGACTCACCCTTATGTTACTCCAAACGTATTATTTTCTTTCCGCAAAACACAAAGAATGTAACCATTTACTTCCATCGTATGAAAAAAAGACATTTCACAACATTTCGAGGTTTGGGATTACATGAGGGTGAGTAAATGATGACCATGTTTATTTCTGGATGAACTGCCTCTTTAAGAACGTAAATGGTAGGGATGTACCACAATGTCGAAATTACGAAAATAAACGTAAAATATTACGAGAATAAAGTCAAAATTATGACAATAAATTTGAAATATTATAAGAATAAGGTCAAAATATTTTGAGAAGTCTAAATTTTTGGAGAATAAAGTAAAAATTAAGAGAATAGTCAAAATATTACAATATATAACAATATATTACGAAATATTTTGAGAATAAAGTCGAAATATTTTGAGAATAAAGTTTAAATTACAAGAATAAAGTCAAAATATTTTGAGAATAAAGTCGAAATGTTACAAGAATAAAGTTGAAATATTTAGACTTTTATTCTCGTAATTTTGACTTTATTATTATTATAAGGAATAAAGTCAAAATTATAGGAATAAAATCGAAATATTTCGAGAATAAAGTAAAATTTATGAAAATAAAGTCAAAATGCTATGAGAAATATTTCGACTTTTTTTCTTGTAATTTTCAACTTTATTATTATAAAGAATAAAGTCGAAATTATGAGAATAAAATCTAAATATTTCAAGAATAAAGTCAAATTTGCGAAAATAAATTCGAAATACTATAAGAATAAATTTTAAATATTTCAAAAATGAAGCTGAAATTATGACAATAAATTCAAAAATATTATGAGAATAAAGTTGAAAAATTTTGAGAAGAAAGTCTAAATATTTCAAGAATAAAGTCAAAATATTTTAAAGTCGAAATTACGAGAATAGTCAAAATATTTTGAGAATAAAGTTGAAATATTTTGAGAATAAAGTCAAAATTGCGAGAATAAAGTCGAAATATTTCGAGAATAAAGTCAAAATTACGAGAATAAAGTCGAAATACTGTGAGAATAAACTTGAAATATTTCAAGAATAAAGTTGAAATTACAAGAATAAAGCAGAAATATTTTGAGAATAAAGTCGAAATATTACAAGAATAAAGTAAAATATTTTGAGAATAAAGTGAAAATTACGAGAATAAAATCGAAATATTTCGAGACAAATCTAAATCTAAATTACGAGAATAGTCAAAATATTTTGTGAATAAAGTTTAAATATATTGAGCATAAAGTCGAAATTACGAGAATAAAGTCAAAATATTTCAAGAATAATGTCAAAATACTATGATAAACGAAATATTTCAAGAATAAAGTTGAGATTACGAAAACGAAGTCGAAATATTACAAAAATAAAGTAGTATAGTGTAGCTCTCTAACAGTTTTTAATACACTACAAATATATGTGGGATTATGAGCAGAAATCATACGTGTCATTCTTGCAGGGACAGTACGCTTGGAAATGATATTTTTTTTTATGTCTTTGATTGCTTTCGTTATTTGTAGTGTGCCAGCCCCCCAATAATAGCAGTAAGCTTTGTGCTTTGGTACTTTTAATATAAAACAATGTCTCAGCTTTCAAAATCAGCTTTATAGCGAAATACAAACTATGTGTCTTACAACAGTATTATCACAGTATCCGAATACAGTATTCGGATAGCAAATGGGGGTCAATTTTAAAGCATGATGGGACAAACAAGGGCAGGATTTTGATATTAGCCATCCACTGGAAAGCCGATTGCAGCTGCTTTGTCAGAAATCGCGGTGACAGGAAGTTCAAGAACAGACATTAGCCCTCAAAACTTTCAAAACCAATTAGGAGTGTGAGGCTTCAGACAAATCCGCTCAAAAGCTCGCCTGGATCTACTGAGAGCTCAGGGGGACGTGTGTTTAGCTCGCTATAAGCAGCCAAATCACTTCCACTGTCTTTCTGTTTTAATAAACAAACCGGTTGTCTTGTATAATCTGCGAAAGAATTAACAGAGTGAAAGACAAATCCAATTACCTTATCCATTTATTGCTAATGCCCACGTGGCGCTAAATGGTGCCCTGTCAGTATGTATTTACAACCAGCTATTTGAGAGAAGTTTGAACGTTTATTAAAACAGAGCGAGAACAAACTTTCCTTCATGCTTGTTTACAGATAAATGTCAATGTAACATTCTCCTACTGGATTAACTTCATTCATTCGCCTTCATTTTTGTCATTACCTCATGTAGACCTATTGTCTTGAGACCTCTCGAGAGCACATAAATGTGGCTTACGTACCTGAAATGAAAAAAAAAAAATCTTTAGAAATGAAATCTATTTCTGTCGTGTTTGGCCTGATTAGCTCCGCCCACAGTGAAATCTCATTGGTCAACAGTACGTGTGAATTAACTGTGATTATACCTCAAATACCTTCGGCTCTCTTTGCGTCACGTCGCACAGCAGTTTCTCATTCAGCGTGGACAGGCAAATTGCTTGTTGCTGGAGACTTGTCTCGTCCTGTCTGGTTAGCAAATGGTGTAAAGCTGCAGTCATTCTGATACAAATGAAAAATTTAGTGTGAAAATGCCATTGTAGCAAACACTGGAACAGGGCCGAAGCTTCTGGCACAGCTATTCTCGGGAGAACTAATCAAAAGAAGGTAAATGCACAGCGCATTCCCACAATCCTCATCTCCAACTGTACAGATGCTGAAAATAAAATCTTTTTTATCATTTATATGTCTTTTATACATCCTCTCTCACTTTATTTCTTTCTCTCTCTCTCTCATAATCTGTCTTGTCACCTCTTCCCTGCTCACGGATGTGGAGGTGTGGACTATTGCACTCCCATTAAAAATGATCACTCCGCGGTGTTCTCAGCGAAACACACACGAGCACACACTGGGCCTGACAAGACCATCACTAGGCCGACGCTGGCAATATTCCCATTTTAGGCCCATAAAGGAGCCCTGTAATGGGGACAGTTTCATTACGGCTGTTCCTGAGGAGAGAGAGGAGGTGAAAAAAATAATAATATGACCTTGAGCTGTCAGGACAATTTCAGCATATGCGGCAAGTCCCTTGGCAACCCAAACGTGAGCAGTGGGTACCACGGGACTGAAATTTTGCCTCATTTATGAGAAGGGAAGGAGCAAAATAAGAGGAGGTAGAAAGAACCTGCACAGTCATTTGAAAAATTATTCAGAGATACTGTATAAAATAAAAATGAATATAAAATGAAAGACTGGAGCTTCATTAAAAATTTAAATTTAAATAATGATATTTAAATGTATTCCTTTAAATTATTTAAATACATTTATTTAAATGTATTTACAAAATAAGAGCTAGAAAGAGAAAGAACAGTAGAGTACATAATAAAATGTACAGCCATATTATATTTAAAATTAAAGACTGAGAACTTCATTAAAATGTAAATTTAATTAATGAAAATGAAATGCACTCATTTAAATCATTTACATTAACCTATTTAAATATTTATAAAATGAAAAAGCAATGGGCAGAGTACTAAAATGGGCAAATATTACATTATATTACATTATATATAATTATAATGTAAAACTCACATAAAATGAAAGACTGAGGAATTTAATAAAATTGAAATGTGAATTTATTAAAAAATAAATTTATTTCAACAAATAATAAATTATGTTTTACATAATAATACACATATGTGACCCTGGACCACAAAACCAGTCATAAGTATACATCATCCAAAAGCTGAATAAATAAGATTTCCGTTGATGTATGGTTTGTTAGGATAGGACAATATTTGGCCAAGATACAACTTCAATTTGATGCAAAAAAAATCGAAATATTGAGAAAATCACCTTTAAATTTGTCCAAATTAAGTTCATAGCAATGCATATTACTAATCAAAAGTTACGTTTTGATATATTTACGGTAGGAAATGTACAAAATATCTCTATGGAACTTGATCTTTACTTAATATAATAACGATTTTGGCATAAAAGAAAAATCGATAAATATACCTGTGTAATATAAGACTGGTTTTGTGGTCCAGGGTTACATATGATAATAATAATTATTATTATTATAAGTATAATTCTGACTACATGCAATATAAAAAGTAAACTCACTGTGGAACCAATTTGCAAACAATTTTATATCTATAACATGACATTTCTGTGCATAATCTGCACTGTCCAAAACCTTTAGTGACTATCCCGAGCTGTGATGTTAAAGGCTGCAAGAAAAACGAAACGATCATATAGTTACAACATCGACCAATAAAACTGAACACTAACTCTCTAAAACAGACCAAGTCAATTAAAAGTTTGAGATCCTCTCAGTTTTTTGGTTTGGCTGGAGAGCTGAGTGGCGTTTGGACTGAAGTCTGATCGCTTCTGCTCTATAATTTGGGATAATCTCTACATATGTACCTTGGTGGCCATATGCTGAACATCTGGAAGCTCATACCATAGCACAGCACTATGGTCTGACAGAAAACCAATCAGAAATGGCAGACAGATGTTTTTCATTTCATCAATAAGAACTCATCCAAGCATACATACAGCTGTTCTATCCAAAGAACAAACTTTTGTACAAACATATGTTTACTTGGGTGAGGCCGACAAACTACATTTAATATAATACTTCGTTCATCTTCGGAACACAGATTAAGATATTTTTGATGAAATCCGAGAGCTTTCTGACCCTGCATAGACAGCAACGCAACATATGCAACGCATCAAAAACTGAAACAGAAGAGAAGGAACTGTTAAATAAAGTCGTTATTCTTGTTTTCTTTGCCCACAAGTATTCTCGTAGCATCATAAAATTAAGGTTGAACCACTGATGTCAAATGGACTATTTTAAAGAGCAGGTCATATGGTTTTTTAAAGTGCCCTATCATTGTACTGGAGGCCTCTACAACAGGTTTAAACGCATCTAAGGTCAGAAAACTTTGTAATTTTCTCAGAATATACATCTATACATAGAGTCATTTGTCAATGATTTCAAAACGGCTTTTTTAAGTCAGTTCTGAGCGTAAGTCTACTCTGCTCTGATTGGTCAACTGGCCAAGCCTGTTGTAATTAGTACAGAGACGAGTACTTGAGCAAGTTAGCGAGCGCTACTCTGTGTTACCATCTGTGTTGCCAAGTATGTGGTTGTTTTTGATGTCGTGGGTTGAAGCGACCCCAATAACGTCATGTTTAGCCCTTGACAAAAAGCATGTATTTTACGCAGTTTTTAATGGAAATGTGATTTGGCTAGTTTTGAGTAGCAATTGAGCGGGTTTTGTTGAGAAAATCTGCCAACCCTGAGCTCACACCTTTACATAAAACAATAATATAATGCTCCGATCCGTTCTTAAAATAATGACATAAAAACCTTTTGTTTAACACTTATGCAAGTGAATCGTGCCCACAGCTAAAGTTTAGCTGCTAAGCTGTAAATACTTAACAAAACAATATTCGTGGATACATTAGCCGAGTGCTAACTTGACTAACTGATGAAACAATACAGTTTGCAAACCAAAATATGTCTAAGTTACATTCTTTATTATTAAACTAAGTAATTAGAACAACGACAGTCCACATCAGGGGTGGCGAACTCCGGTCCTGGAGAGCCGCAGCCCTGCAGAGTTCAGCTCAAACCCTAATTAAAACTCACCTGCCTGTAGCTTTCTAGTAATCCTTCTGACCTTGATTAGCTTGTTCAGATGCGTTTGATTAGGGTTGAAGCAAAACTTTGCAGGACTGCGGCTCTCCAGGACCGACGTTCGCCAGCCCTGGTCTACATGAATCGACACATTCTTAGGAAACAGTGAATTCACAATGAATTATCAGAACTATTTCAATAAGACAGTAATATCGTGGTTTATCTGGAAACATAAAGCTGTACTAGGTGTACATCACGTACACCTTTTTGAGCAATCAATTGAAAACGTACATGTAACGTATCAATCGTACTTACAGGTTGTGGATCGGAAATGCTTGTTGGTCCAAATAAAGAAGATTAGAAGCCAAAGAAGATAAAAGCCAAGATTAGAGAAGCAGTCCTTAGTAAAATGATGAACATACAACAAAATGTTCGAATTGTATTGCTGTGGTATGGTGGAAAAAAATTATTTTGATTTTTCACATCATCATCTTTCGGCAATGAAAACAAATCAAACTTGCTCTCACAATGCAGAACACAGCGTCTTCTCAACATAATGTAAACACACTAACTAGCAGAAGTGTTTGTGGGCAGGACGTAGATCGGTAACGGGCAGAAGATTCAAAAATATGACAATGTGTTAAGGCAATTCTAAGTCGACTATTTTAAGAGACAATATCTATGTGTAATGCACTTGTTTGTTTAACAACTTTGCAGACTGTTTACTTTGAAGGATAGCTGTGTTACAAATTGCAAAAAAATATACTTTTCAAAAACCCTTTTGACCTGCTCTTTAACTATCTTTCTGGGCCTTAAATGTGTCAGTTGCATTGCAGTCTATGCAGGGTCAGAAAGTTCTCGGATTTCATCAAAAATATCTTAATTTGTGTTCCGAAAATGAACAAAGGTCTTACAGGTTTGGAATGACATGATGGTCAGTAATTAATGACAGAATTTTCATCATTTACTCACCTTTATGTCATTCCAAACTGGCATGACTTTATTTTTACAATGAAAACAAAAGGAGAAAATCTATAGCTCATGAGTCATATGTGATACTTATACTGTGCTTTTACACTCAATTTTAAGATTGAAAGGGTCTCATTCACTGGATGAAAAAGAGCAACCAGTACATTGACAAAGGAAGCACAGTCATACAGTTCGGAACGAAATGAGGGCGAGTAAATGATGACAGAATTTCGCATTTGTATTATTTTTTATGTTATAATTGACAGGAATCATTAAGAGTGCCATTTAAATGTGCTCATTGTACTGCCTTGGGCATACGATTACTAAAATAGAGCACAAAAGGACAAAAAAGCCAGAGAATGTCAAGATACACCACAGAGTGAAGCCACGTCCATCTGAAGGCTATAGTTAAAGTGAGAGAGAAGCTCAGTTTCTGTGTGAAACACAGGGGAAATGTCTCGAACACATGTTAATGGATCCTGGCATATCTTTGAACTTGTGATCTCTCTCCCACATGCTGAGAAGAGAAAAAAAGGGAAAGTGTCTGCTTATCGAAGATACCCTGATCTTACAGTGGGGCATGTTGTCACAATGGATTCTGCCATTGAATCTGTCGGTTGATCCGTCCATTCATCCAAAACTATTTTAGCAACTGCCTCCACAAAGTGCCTAATGGTGATCTAGTCTCTTTACCTGTAGTCTTGTATATGTTTGTTTGATTTAATATTCTTCAGGATCAGGATTAGTCTCCTTTGGATTACAACACACGCACAGATGCCACTCATCATCCAGGCTGGATGGCCTTGACCTCTGCTCTTGCGTGTGGGTCACGCGTACGTGTCGAAGCGAGCGGGGTTATCAATCTTCCAGGGCTATTCCACGGCCAATCAATCTTCATACACATGGTCATCTGTCCATCCATCTATCCTTCCTTTCAATTACCTCTTCCTGGGATTGGATGGCTGAAATCTCCAGACTTATTACTGATTCTAGCTGCACGTTCATCCTGTCTTCCACATCTTTTTCTTTGACAGTTGACCTCCACCATCTACCTCAGACCCCTGATTTGTTATCGGCATCTGCTCATTGTACACGCAAAGTATGAGGAAAACTCCACGCTAGAGGTATGCAAAAAGGTTATTTCTATTTCCCTAGCAAAAGCGCTGTGAAAACAAGCCGTCCCCTCTGAATGTTTATGCTGTTGTTTTGTTCTGACCCTCACGCCGGATTTGAATTTCTCATCATGTGGTGCAATACAATTGTTGACAGCTTCTCACTCTCTCCGGCACGATGCGTGTTTCATTCCGAGTGTCGTTTCTTGCACTTTCTCCGGTTTCAAAGCATCTCTCGCTTATGGGAGGCTGTAGGTTTTGGCAGGTGTATTGCTTCAACACGGGTTCTTTGGAAAGAGAGGAGTGAAGGCGATCAAGAGATCACTCTAAGCCTCTCCTGTAGATGTGGAAGGAACAAAGTGTGTACCTCTCAGGAAAAGTAAAGAACACGATCGTAAGTCAGCTAGATTTTACCATTGTGATATCCGCTGTGTTACCACCAACTCGCCTCAATGGAAAATCCTTGTACTGTACTTCTAAACTCTGAAGAATCCAGAGGACAGCGACACAGAAAAAGTTCTGTTGGAGAACTGTTTCTTTTCAAATAGTTTTCTAAGCTTGGTGCGAGTTTGGTAAAAACACTTCATAGTCACACCATTGTTGTGAACAAGTTTTTTGGCTATTCTTGGCAAAATCACTGCTGTCTGGCCATTCTCACAGGATGTATTCTTGTGTTTAACAAAAGACAGAGTGCAATAAAATGAAGCAAAATGTAGTTATCTAGGGTTGAATCATTTTTAACTAGATTTAGGATATTTAAAAAGTACAGAACAACTATTTTTTTTTCATCACGGCTTCTGTATATGTGACCCTAAACCACAAAACCAGTCAAAAACTGACCCTAGTTTTTGGAAACTGAGATTTATCTGAATAAGAAAGCTGAATAAATAAGCACCATTGATGTATGGTTTGTTAGCATTGGACAATATTTGGCTGAGATACAACTATTTGGAAATCTGAGGGTGCAAAAAAATCGAATTATGGAGAAATCGCCTTCACAGTTGTCCAAATGAAGTTTTTTGCGATGTATATTACTAATAAAAATTAAGTTCTGATATATTTACGGTAGGAAAACATAACTTTTACTTAACATCTTAATGATTTTTGGCTTTAAAAAAAACGATTATTTTGACCCATACAATGTATTTTTATGACTATAGCTGCAAAATACCTGTGATACTTAAGACTGGTTTTGTGGTTCAGTGTCACATATATAAGATACACTGTCCTTTTAGCAGAACATGTCGTCATCCAAAAGGGGTAAGTTGTCACAGTGGATCCTGCCACTACACAGCCTATTTTAGCTACAGTAACCCTGCTGATAAAAAAGAAGCTAAAACCAGCCTAAGCTGGTTGGCTAGTCTTAGCTGGTTTAAGCTGGAAGTAGCTGGTTTTAGCTGGATGTCCAGCCTGATAAACTAAGTCCAGCCTGAACAGCAAAAGAGGTGGCTAAAACCCCTCTAAAACCAGCCTGCTGACCAGTTTAAACCAGCTATGACCAGGCTGGACGACCAGCTAAAACAGCAGGGAAAACAATAGAACATTTATTAAATACAAAACAATTTATGAAACTGTTAAAATACAGTCTAAACTAATATGCACAAATTTAAATCATTGCTTTGGGGAAAAGATATTATGTATAAACTGTATGAAACATATGTCTTGTAGCAACTTGCCTGACATTTTTGAAAAAAAAAAAAAAAAAAAAAAAAAAAACATTGTTCTAAACTTAAAATATCCCAAATACTTGTTTATCTGAAAAACATGCTTACTTCATAAGCAACACAGCATAAGCTAATAAAGGGATAGTTCACCCAAAATGAACATTTTGTCATTAATTACTCAGCCTCATGTTGTTCCAAACCTGTAAGACCTTCAAAACACAAATTAAGATAGCAACGAAAATTGTTGAATAAAACTGTTATTTTTGTTTTCTTTGCGCACAAAAACACCGAAAAAAAAAAAAAAAAAAAAAAAAAAAAAAAAAAAGGCTTCTCTTACTTAGTGTTTTTGTCTTGATTTTAGTCAAAATGTCTAAAAATTCTTAAATTAAGATGCATTTACTAGATAAACAAATTACAAAAGATATTTAGTCTAGTTTCCAGGGGGGAAAACTAAATTAAGTGCAGTTTGCTTAAAATAAGTAAAATTATCTTCCAGTGGGGTAAGTAAAATTCTCTTGTTTTACGTATATTTTACTTACCCCACTGGGAGATGATTTTACTCGTTTCCAGGGGTGCATTTTGCATATCTAATAAATGCATCTTAATTTAAGAATTTTCAGATATTTTGACTAGAAACAAGACCAAAACACTAAGTAAGATAAGCCTTTTTTGCAGGGAAGCCACAATGTTACATAGACTATTTTAACAATGTCTTACTACCTTTCTTGGCCTTGAACGTGTCACGATGCTGCCTATGCAGGGTCAGAAATATCTTAATTTGTATTCCAAAGATGAACAAAGTTCTTTCAGGTTTGGAACGACATGAGGGTCAGTAATTAATGACAGAATTTTCATTTTTGGGTGAACTACACTGCAAAAAAAAAAAAAAGCTTTTCTTACTTAGATTTTTTGCAAAAATATCTAAAAATTCTTAAATCAAGAAGGAATTTCTTAAAAATTATTAACTTGTTTTCAGAAAATACAAGTCAAAATTAAGTGAGTTTTTGCTTGAAACAAGCAAAATAATCTGCCAATGGGGCAAGCAAAAATAATCTTGTTTTCTGTTTGAAATAAATTTTGCTTGTTCTAAGCAAAAACTTGCTTAATTTTGACTTGTTTTTTTTTTCCTGAAAACTAATAATTTTTACTTGTCTAAAAATTCCTTCTTGATTTAAGAATTTTTAGATATTTTGGCTGGAAACAAGACAAAAAAAAATCTAAGTAAGAAAACCATTTGCAGTGTATCCCTTTAAGACATGTTTTAAAAGAATATATGTTGAGCATAAATGTATTTTGTCTTATTTTTCCCACTTGTTTTTAACTCATTTATACTTAAACAAGTGAAAACATCTGCCACTGCAATAAGACAATATACACTTATATTAAAAATACATTGTCTAAAAAAACAAGCCTTAAGCATATGCAGCGTTGCGCCACATATAAATATATCTTGTTTCAAGTACTTTCAGAACTGCAAAAGTAAACCAAAACACCATAAATATGAATTTTTTTGCTAAGACGTAAACAATGAGAAAAGTCACTACATTTGGGAACAGAGCTTACCAATGAGGTCTGCAAGAGGATTTAACAGTTCACTTGGCTGTTTTTGAACTCATCAACGTGTATTCATGTCTAAAATCATACAACAAAGTGTGTGTTTGTGTGTGTGCACTGTTTGCTTTCTCTCTCCCTTTGTACCTCTTGTCCAAACTGTCTTGGTAAAGTTCACTGGAACGAGTCAGACCAAATATCGCTCTGGCCTCTTGCACCTTTTCCCCTCTGATTGGCTCACGGTCCAGACTGAGAATAACAGAGGCACTGTCTTCTTCTGATGACAGAGAAGCGGTTTAGTCTTTCTCAGAAAGCCAGCTTTGTTAAATTTTGATTTCTAGCGGCACTGCCCTTAAGGAAGGAACTGCTTTTCTCCACAAGAGCGCAAGCAATATTGGGCCTGTTGGTATGATTGACTGATGTGGCTTGACAGTCTGTGATCCAATTTTTTGTCAGTTTGTTTCCTTTTTTCTAGCACGTGGATCAGAGAGACCAAGAATGAAAGCAGAACCAATCTGTCTTCAACACAAATCAGATTTTTCTACATCTGTTCATCAAAATGACCCCCTGCGGATGCCATTTCAAATCTTCCTCGAACAAAAATCAATCAGGATCTTTGGCAGAGGCGTAAGTATGTAACAAGTTTCACAAATATGTGCTATTAGAGAAACGCATTGTGTCTACACCACTACTCCATTCATCTTTCTTCTGAGCATGCAACACCGCGACCCGTTTTTGACCGAATGCACTGCGTAACATTGATTCTTTCGACTGAATCACTCAAACATCACCTCCTCTCAGCGTTCACAATACATATTATTCTCTGCCGTAGCTCTTTCTCTCTCAGTCAGTTTGCTGTCAGTCCAGATTCAGTGGACGGGCGTACCAGCTGCTCACCAGGCTGTTGCTCAGATCGGTGGGGAGGAGAGAGACGGACGTCAGTTCTCTGTGTTTCACCAGTTTGCTAATTGTTCCGAATGCTTTCTGTCACCTAATTATGCTTCTATCAAAGTAATGAATTCTCTCTTTATTCTTTTAATGCCATGCCGTGAATAGAAAAGTCATGAAACGAACAAAAGACTCTTATCCGAGGGAGCAAAACCTCTCAAACTGGAAGAGGTGTCTCGTGTGGGGATGAAACGCTATGTTGAGTGATCATGAGGATCGGATGAGTAAAACAAGATGTGGACTGAAGGTTTAACACTTAGTAGTAGACAAAGTAGAGTTTCTCTTTAATAATCACCACTTTTTTTACAAAATATACAATGTAGGGTATCAGAGCAAATCAGAGAAATTGAAGATTCGATCAGAACATTGTTGAAACCAAACAGCCAAATTCCACAAAGAAGCCCAGACCACGTTATAAATCTGTCCATGATACCCTGGCGCCAGCCAGCCTGAAGTAAGCCTAACCAACTCCTTTACAGCTTCGAACAACTTGCAACATTAATACAAAAGAACACAATTATTGATAATCCCAACTCAGGAAGGAGATCGTCAATTTTGGGGCAAGAAACCCAAGATTAATGGTCAAAGATACAGCAGTGCTCCCCCCCCACCCAAGACAAGAACCAGACCGAGTTCCTTCTAAATTCTAAATAAGACTAAATAAATAAATAAATAAGACTGTCTTTTTACATAAATATGCACCAAAATGATGCTTAAAAGGACTTTTGAGCAACTAATCATTTCTATGCATAACTCCATATTGTGTATGTAACCCTGTGTGGGTTGACTATCATGTCCTAATTACTCATTGTGTATGTATTTTTAACTATCAAATAGCTTAAGGGTTTATATTTGTGTTTGGTATGTATGAATTTGAAAATTCAAGCTTTGAACATTTCCACCGATCAGTTCTTTGTCAAATGTATTATATTCATGTTACAGAAATCATGGCCAAATTATACTCTGCAAGAGCGGGAAAATTCTGACCATGTGACTGGTAAGATAACGTGTTGATTTATGATTTGGGAGGAGAAACATAGCAATATCCCGAGTTAAGAGGACATCTAATTGGTCAAGACACCATTTTGGGATGTGTCCAAGCTGAGTTTAAAACCACAGGACACCATAAAATGATGCTTTTAGTTTGTGCTTTGTGCCATTGCTTCTAGCCATGCTTTTTGCCATCATCATTTTTGCACAACAGCCACTCCTCTAAAACGAAAACATGAGGAGATCATCACATTTCTTTCTTTTACTTTAATATTTTTCTTTCCGTTAAGAGTTTTGTGTTCTAAGGTAAGTTTTGCCGCAAAGCCGTGTCTCAGACTTCGTGCCCGCCTCAGAACTTCAACCAGCGTACACGACTCCATCCTCCAGCCAACGCCCAAGACATCACTCCGAATGACCACAAACTTCCAGTCAATCAGCAACTTTGGGAAACCCCCTTTCTGCAATGACGTCATGAAAGGGAATCCCTTAACACAATGGCAACGCAAGCACAAACCTCCAGATTCTAGCTGAACTGGCGCATTTGATATAAAGTTTTATAACCTCATTGAGAAACTCAACGCGAGGGTTAATTACATGATTGATGGTTGTTCAGGTCTAAGCAACTGCATATATGTATGCTATAAAGTTGGGATTTCATATTTTCACTCTTCTAAACTCATTCTTTCCTCATTTTCTCTCTTTCTGCAACCCGTAGGAATGTGTGAATGTGCGTCTATGTCTTAGGTTTATCTAATAAATTCTTATTCACACTGAAAGGAGAAGTATCTTGTGTTTTGTGCTTATAAATTAATGTCTTAAACTACCGACCTTGTTACCGTGCTAATAAATAGTGTTTTCACTATATTTTGGATATTAGTATCCATTACAGAGTTGATGTTATACAGCTTGCTCAGTAAATCAGTAAATCTGGCCGATTCATTGATCCGCTATAAAACGGAGATTCTTTGAGCTAAACCTGAGCTAAACCTTTGAGCTCAATTGACCTGTATCCCTTACAATAATAACAATGTAAATACTTTGTAATTACTATCACATAAAAGGAACATCAACATACTATTGCTTTTCAAGAAAGAAACCAACATACCAGTTTGGAGAACCAACTTCTCACAGGCAAAATCATCTTTCTGATCCGCACAACTCTGCATTAATTCTGCAAGCACAAAGAAATGACGTGTTTCAATCAGTACATACTACAAACAACCAGTTTACTTAATATTAACACTTTGTAAACATTATTCGGCCAATCAGATTAGAGAATCAGAACTAAATGTTGTCTTTGGAGACAGATAAAAGTATAATACTTTGTGCTTAAGGATTTTAATGAAGAAAACAACTATAATTCCATAAAGCACTATGATATTTATTCATATTGCTGTGTAAAAATGAACAAAAGACACCCTGGATAAAAATCTGCTGATTGTTTTATAATAACTTTTTGTTGAGCAATGCATATGTAGTTTACCAACTTTCTTTTTTCTTGCTTTCACCTCTCTCCTCCATGTGTTGACACTTGACTTGTATTCATTTGCCCTCAACAGTGTTTTGATAGACACAGTGGGTGTTTCCTGTAATGAATAATAATCACTTCGGAACAGGATCTCACCTCCACGCATACACAGCTGATGAGATACACTTCATTTTCACACTGGCAACATGTGGCAATATATGCTTGTAATTGTGTTTTGTGGAGAGACACTCAAAACAACACCTCGACTGTTTAGAAAAAATAATTACTTACTAATATTTATGTATATATATATAAAAATTATTTATACTTTTAAAGTGTAAATGGTAATCATTTATTACAAACCTGTAAACAGGTGATTGCTTGTTTACTGTATTATTTACATATTATTTAAGATTTCTGACACATTCACACGTGTTTCTGAAAATAGCTTTTTGTAATGCTTTAAGCTCTGGCCAAAGTGACAAAGCCACATTTGTTTCAATGGAGAGCTGACGATTTTAGGTGAAATGAGTGACCACTGGCGACAAGATGTAGGCATGGAGGCACGAAAAAGTTGAACGTTATGCAAATGAACAGCAACTTTCACGAGTCTCAACCAAGAGGAGCAAGGCCTGTGTAAGTGGCACTCACAGCATTCATCTCAGGAAATACAGAACAGATAATTTATGGAGTGATTTCACTGTTCTATATGATTTGTATTAAACACATACATAGATATTATTAATGATGTGTGGAAAAGAAAGTGTCGGCAGCGAGTCTAATTCATACATTGATAGTTCTTGATGATTATATGATGTAATGAGCAGTTGAGCACTGACGCAGTTCATAATAAAACAGTTTCCTCTGCATAATGTTCATTATTAAGGACAAGAAATCTGATTGTTTGTTGAATATGAATGAGCGTGAGAAAATTTAAACTTTATTTTAATAGATTATTCATTTAATTAATAATGTAATGCATTAGAACTACTGTAGTTCTATTCAAAAGCAGAACATTACTTCTTTAGTGACGAGAATATGATCAAATTAGAACAATATGTTAGTTTTATCATAAATATATTATCTGTAATCACATTTTATAAATATCAAACATGAAATATCAAACTTTTTTACTATGGAATCCCGTTTCCACCACTGAGTAAAAAATAAAAAAGGTAATTGCGACTTTTTAAATCGCACAATACTGACTTCTTTCCTCGCAATTGTGAGTTTACATCTCATAATTCTTACTTTTTTCTCAGAATTGTGAGATATAAACTCACAGTTGTGAGTTATAATGTCAGAATTGCATGATATAAACTCACAGTTGTGAGTCAAAAAGTCAGAATTGTCAGATACAAACTCGCATTTGCAAGAAAAAAAGACAGAATTACGAGTTATAATGTCGGAATTGTCATATAAACTTAATTATGAGAAATGAAGTCAGAATTGCATGATATAAACTCACAATTGTGAGTCAAAAAGTCAGAATTGTGAGACAAACTCGCAATTCTGAGAAAAATGTCAGAATTGTGAGATACAAACTCACATTTGCAAGAAAAAAAGGCAGAATTGCGAGTTATAATGTCAAAATTGTGATATAAACTCTTAATTATGAGAAATGAAGTCAGAACTGCATGATATAAACTCACAATTGCAAGTCAAAAAGTCAGAATTGGAGACATAAACTCGTAATTCTGACAAAAAAGTCAGAACTGTGAGAAATAAACTCACAATTGCCAGTTATAATGTCGGAATTGCAATGTAAACTCTTAATTATGAGAAATGAAGTCAGAATTGAAAGTTTATTTTGAGCGAAAAGTCAGAATTGCGAGTTTTTGTCTCACAATTCTGACTAGTTTCTCTCAATTATGAGTTTATATCATGGAATTCTGAAAAAAAGTCAGAATTGCTAGTTTATATCTCGCAATTCTGAGACAAAAACTTGCAATTCTGACCTTTTTTTTTTTTTTTTTTTTTGCAAATGTGAGTTTCTTGCAATTCTGACTTTTTATCTTAGAATTGTGAGATGTAAACTCGCAATTGCAAGTTATAAACTCAGAATTGCGACATACAAACTCACATTTGCAAGAAAAAGTCAGAATTGCAAGTTTTTTTCTCACAATTCTGACTTTATTTCTCTCAATTCTGAGTTTATATCATGGAATTCTGAGAAAAAAGTCAAAATTGCTATTCTTGCAATTCTGACTTTTTATCTCAGAATTGTTAGATGTAAACTCACAATTGCAAGTTATAAATGGAGAAAATTCTGAGAAAAGTCAGAACTGCAAGATACAAACTCACATTTGCGAGTTTATTTCTCTCAAGTTTACATCATGGAACTCTGAAAAAGAAATTAACAAATGCTAGTTTATATCTCGCAATTCTGACTTTATTTAAATTCTGAGTTTATATCATGAAATTCTGAGAAGAAAAGAATTGCAAAATTAAAAGACACAATAACATTTTTACATTTTTGTATTCAGTGGTGGAAATGGGCTTCAAAATTTTACTGTATTGCTACCCTAAAGAAAACACAATTTTCTTCTTACATTCATTCATTCCTTATTAGGACCATTTAATATGAATTTAATTCTAAAACCTTAATCTTGTCACAGTGCAGTGTGGGATTGCATTCTCCTTAAATGATACATATGGTCCTGCCTTTTATACTGTGTAAAATTAAAACATTTAAAATGTGTGTAAAATATGTACATTCAATTATGTTCACACATATTTCCATTAATAAAAAATGTACACATTACATTTAGTAGTAGTAGTAGTGTCTGTCATTGTAAAAGCTACTGAAAATAAATAAAAATATTTGTTAAATATCATTCAGTTGTGACCCTGGACCACAAAACCACTCATAAGGATCAGCTTTTTGAAATCGAGATTTACACATCATCTTAAAAAGCTGAATAAATAAGCTTGTTATGACAGGCCAATATTTGGCAAAGTTACAGCTATTTAAAAAAATCTGGAATCTGAGAGTGCAAAAAAAAAAAATATCAAAATATTGAGAAAATCGCCTTTAAAGTTGTCCAAATGAAGTTCTTAGCAATGCATATTACTAATCAGAAATCAAGTTTTGATACACTTATGGTGGAAAATTTACAAAACATCTTTATGGAACATGATCTTTACTTAATATCCTAAAGATTTTTGTATCCATCATTTTGACCCATACAATGTATTGTTGGCTAATGCTACTCATTTGTGGTCCAGGGTCACATATTTTGTCATTTTATTGTGAAATGTTTAAAATAAAATTCTACATTAGGGACACTGGCAGCTCACAAGGTTTTAGATCACAGCCTAAGAAGATTATAGTCCTATTCAAGATGCGTAAAATGAATCTGAATATTGCTGGCACATAATTGCGTTGTGATGTCCAGCTGTTTGGCTTGAGGCAACGTAGTCGGTCACTGTGGAACAGTCAAGGTTTAAGTATCCCATGATGCATTTGAGTCAGCCACCATTATCGCAGTGGTAGGTTCTTTGGTCTTGAATGAATATTTCAACAGATCAAAAAATGCATTAGCTCCTTTATTAAACGATTTGTTTTATTAATTGTGAGAAATGAAATCAGTCTGTTCACCAGGGAGGCAGGGTGAAGCCAGAGGTCTGTTTGCTATGCGGAAAGACGCCTCTTTTCCAAGGTCAGATATTGTGTGCGGGGTCCAGGCTGCTTTGAGAGAGGTGAGGCGAGGTCAAACCGGCCTTTCGTTGCTCTGCCACTGGGTCTGGATGCATAAAAAGGCGAAAGAGAGTGAAACGGAGAAAAAAAAAAAGAGTGTGTGTGTGAGAGAGAGAGAGGTGCTGGATGATGTGCATTTTTAACTCTGTCTTGTGGGACTCGAGTGACCAGCCATGCATTAAAACACACTTACGCTTCCAGTACACGCATCCATTGATGTGCTATCCATCCATCAATCCGTTCCTCTCTTCATCACCTCATCATCCCTCCATTATTCGGCACCCACCTCACGGGTCTTTCCCTGGCGGACCGCACCGTTCCAGCCTGTGGCGCAAACATCAGCCATTACGGAGCGTGTAATGTTGGGATTACACCGCTGCGCTCGGTGTTGAGTGCTCCCACACGGCAGCTCCTCTCCACAGACGGGACTTCATCGCTCCAGCCTCCTCCGCGCGGGCTGCTCCTTTATGAAAGCCAAATCACATTTGCAGGGCTTCAATAATTGATTACACGGGGACATATGATTTGCCTCCTTTTGACTTAGTCCTGTAAATGAGGACCTGGCAACCGAACGCAGAGGAGGGGATGTACTAATGTGCCATGCAGGCAGTCTCGTTTCTGTCTGTCCCTCTGGCTGCTGCATTAAACAGAGCTTCCTCTTTATCCTTTATTAGACATTAACAATTCCACTGTTGTTAATGAAGGGAAATCTTTCCTCCCTGGGTCTCTGTGCATGTTAATAGCTACGTAAAAGGGAGGGCGAGCTGTCATTGCTGTTTCTTCTTTAATTAGTTCAAGACAAAAGATGTCACAATGTCACAAAGACTGAAGCTCAGTGAGGGAACGCATGGAAATCCGAAATGTACTTGACGTGAGATGATGCTTAAATAATGAAAGTCGCAGCCATTTTCATTAAGGTTTCCCTTGTGCAAATTGATGACATAATGGGGAAGTTATATGGCATCCTCCTCAAACAAACTTTTTAAAAATCGGTGGTTCTTACCTACTGGGTCTCGATCCACTGAGTGGTGCCGCTGTTGAAGAGAAGAAAAAGATAATGATCATTGCATATAATACAATGCAATTCAACATATAATTGTGTATTTAATTAAAAAAAGAGTGTCTAACCAAACTGTAAGATATTTAAAATGTATGTGGTAAAATTAGGCAGATGGGTGGGTATTAAAAAACATACTAAAATACATAAATAAGATAATAAATAAAATAAAATAAAATAAAATAAAAAGTCAACATCCACAGATTAATAAAAACCTGTCAACATGTGCAGGTTAGTAAAAAAATAATTAAATAAAAAGATTAATAAAATATTAACATGGGCAAATTAATTTAAAATAAAATAGACGTCAGTATGGGCAGGTTAATTCAGAAATTAAATAAATAAAGTCAAGTCAACATGGGTAGATTAATAAAAAATAAAATAAAATAAAAAAAGTCAACATGGACTGATTAATAAAAAATAATACATAAAATAATCACTGGCAGATTAATAAAACCTGTCAACACAGGGAGGTTAATAATAAAAATTAAATAAAAAGTTAACATTGGCAAAATAATGAAACGTCAAAATGGGCAGCTTAATAATACAAATTAAATTACAAGTCAAAATTGGCATATTAATAAAACATTAACAAGCACAGATTAATTAAAAAAAATAGACATCAGTATGGGCAGGTTAATTAAGAAATTAAATCAACATGGGTAGATTAATGAAACATAAAATAAATAATGTAAAACAAGTAAAAAAAAAAGTAAAATAAAATAAAATAAAATAAAATAAAATAGTCAACATGTGCAGACTAATAGCAAAAAAATACATAAACAATAAATAAAATAAATTTAATTAAAAGTTAACATTGGCAAACTAATGAAACATGTCAAAATGGGCAGGTTAATAATACAAATTAAATTAAATTGAAAGTCAAAATTGGCAGATTAATAAAATGTTAACATGGACAAATTAATACAAATTTAATATACATCAACATGGCCAGGTATGTAAGAAATTAATAATTTATTTAAGAAATTAAATAAATAATATAAAGTCAACATTGGTAGATTAATGAGACAAAATAAAACAAAATAAAATAAAATAAAATAAAAAAAAAATATTCAACGTGCAGATTAATAAAAATAACAAAAATAATCAAATAATCACTGGCAGATTAATAAAACTTGTCAACCCAGGCAGTTTAATAATAATAAAAAAAAAGTTAACATTGCCAGAGAAAAATTGGCAGATTAATAAAACATCAACATGGTCAGGTTAATTAAAAAATAAATAAATAAAATAAAGGCAACATGGGCAGATGAATTAAACATAAATAATAAAATTAAAAATTGAAAAAGTAATGCATAAAATAATCACTGGCAGATTATTAAAACCTGTCAAAAAAATAAATAAATAAAAAATAAAAAGTTAATATTGGCAGACTAATGAAATGTCAAAATGGGCAGGTTAATCATACAAATTAAATTAAATTGAATTAAAAGTCAAAATTGGCAGACATGGTCAGGTTAATTAAAAAATTAAATAAATAAAATAAAGGCAACAAGGGCAGATGAATTAAACAAATAATACAATTGAAAATTGAAAAAGTAATACATAAAATAATCACTGGCAGATTAATAAAACTTGTCAAAAAAATAAAAATAAAAAAATAAAAAGTTAATATTGGCAGACTAATTAAAAGTCAAAATTGGCAGACATGGTCAGGTTAATTAAAAAAAATCAATAAATAATATAAAGGCAACATGGGCAGATGAATAAAACATAAAAAAAAAAATAAAATGAAGCAATATTGGTAGATTAATAAAACATAAAATAAATAATGTAAAACAAATGAAATGAAAAAAAAAGAATAGCCAAAATAGGTATATTAATAAAAGATGGGCTGATTAATAATAAAAACATAACTCAAAAAGACATCGACATGGGAAGGTTAATTAAAAAAAAAATACAAGTAAACATTGCCAGAGTAATAAAACATGTCAAAATGGGCAGGTTAATAATAAAACAGAAATAAAAAATAAAAGTTAAAAAAAAGTCAGCATGGGCAGGTTAATAAAAATGCTAAAAACATAAAACAGATATCAACCCAGGTAGTCAAAAAAAAAAAAAAAAAAAAGCAAACCTGTCACAACTTCTAACATTTTATTTTATTTTCCAGACAGATTCTATAGGTTACTGTGTTGGGTCACCACTTGAGTGCTGTCCAATGTAAAAACTCTTGAGAAACCATTTGAGAACCAGTTTTACAGTAAAATACATAATTTAGGACAGTTCGTGCATTCACTGGATTTAACCTGTCAATTTCAACTGAACCAAACAATAGCATAGTCATTAATGAGGTTTATATGCTAATGCAAGAATGAAATCCAGATTTTCCCCCACTTTCAAACCAAGCTTTATAGGCAGATCACATTTTATTGCTTACCTCAGCCCTGGATGCAACAGCGCTGACAAGTCTGCGAGTGCAGCTCAACGAAAATGTTAAACAATCGCAGCATGCTTTTTATGTACACGGTGCTGTGTAATGCCACGAGAAGTGGGAGTGTAATTTTGACACAGTCCTGAAATATTCCTCCAAATTTTTTTCTCACTAATGGCGCTGAGTAATTTTCTTTTCATGCTTGACTGTGGCCTTGCCGCCTTTATGAGTAAATCATAAACACTTTTAGCGAGTCACGCAGGATGTCGTAGGTGGTTACGAGGGGTCACGCAAACTTGAATTTTGACATGATAATGTTATGGCTGCTGTCACCTCTTGACGCTAATGCAAGAGCTTGAGGTCTAGAGTCGTAGAGAAGCGCGAAGCGCTAAGCACTTTCAGACCATCTGTAGTGCAGCTGACGCTCAATACGTTTGCATTCATGAGGCCGTAACTTAAAGGCCAAGTGTCACACCCCTTGAAATGTTCACTTATGTATCCAAAGGCAAGATTTACCATGTTTTTCGGATCTGATGATCTTTGCTTCGACCGATGATCTTTGCTCCGACCGATGATCTTTGGTCTGTCATGAAGTGGCTGCTTTGTTTCTGTCTTCTTCTTTTCCCTCCTCTGCAGTGGTTGGTAGACAGGTATTGCAGAGGAGGATATTGATGGTTTTCTCTGAACGTGAACTTCCGATTGCCTCCTCCACAGTCGAGCCTTTACCCTCTCTTGGCACGCGGGTCCTCCCTCTGACAAACTCCATCCTTGAGAGGAGGAACAGTGAACAAACCTACAGCTTAAGAGAGAGTAAGTCAAACTGCCAATATGGAATGGACCTTAATTGCGGCCAACTCGCACAAAAGGAACATAAATGGCCTTCTGGTTGCTGCGAGGAAAGATGCTGTTGGCTGACTTACACTTGAGCACGAATCCAACATCAGCAATGTGCTTTTTTTCTTTTTTTCAAGGGCCTGGAAGATATTTAACTTGATTAGAACTGCCAATAAGCCTGCAGGTACACTTCAGGCTCTGTCATGGATTCCTGGAGGAAGAGGATGCTAAAGGAGGGATTTTCTGCCCGGGAGGACTTCCTGTTCTCCCATGTAGCCATAATACCCAAAGCATGAATGCTGATGTTGTTTTCGTCTGTCAGTGTTGCTTGCTCTCACATTTTTGTATTCTCCTGGTATCGTCTTTTACCTTGGCTTTCGCCGACAAGCAGGGGCAAAGCTAAACCTGATTAACATTGACTTTAGTATACAATACAAGACAAAAAGAATTATTACAAGTAACACATTGGTGTATTAAAAATGTGTCTATAAAATGTCATTTTATAAATAAAATGAATAAAATCAAACTTCATACTGTATTCATACACTACCAGTCAAAAGTTTTTGAACACTAGGACATAATGCTTTTTAAGTTTCTTTTGCTTACCAAGCCTGCATTTATCTGATCCAAAACACATCAAGAGCAGAAATATTATGAAATATTTTTACTATTTAAAATAACTGCTTTCTATTTGAAATATTTTAAAATGTAATTTATTCCTGTAATCAAATCTGAATTTTTAGCATCATTACTCCAGTCTTCAGTGTCACATGATCCTTCAGAAATCATTATAATATGTTAATTTGCTGTTCAAGAAATGTTTTATTATAATTAGTATTATTAATATTTAAAACAGTTAAGTATTTTTTTAGGATTATTTGATGAACAGAAAGATCCAAAGGTCAGCATTTATCTGTAACAAAAGATTTTGTAACATTATACACTATAGCATTCAAAAGCTTTGAGTCAGTAGTTGTTGTTTTTTTTTTTTTTTTTTTTGAAAGAAATTATAGAAATGAATATTTTTATTTAGCAACAATGCTTTAAATTGATCAAAAGTGATGTTGAAGACATTTATAATGTTACAAAAGATTTCTATTTCTGATAAATGCTGTTCTTCTGAACTTTCTATTCATCTTAGAAACCCGAGCAGTAAACCCGAATATTAGAATGATTTCTGAAGGATCATGTGACTGGAGTAATGATGCTAAAAATTAGGCTTTGAAATCAAAAGAATAAATTATATTTTAAAATATATTCAAATAAAAAACATTTATTTTAAGTAGTGAAAATATGTCAGAACTTTACAGTTCTTGCTGTACTTTGAATCAAATAAATGCAGGCTTGGTGAGCAGAAGGGCTTTTTCTTTAAAAAACATTAAAAATCCTACTGTTCAAAAACTTTTGACTGGTAGTGTTTATATAGTTAGTATTTGAAGTCAAAGTAATGTTATTGTGTGCAAAGAAAACAAATATAACAACTTTATGTAACAATTTCTTCTCTTCTGTGTCAGTCTCACAACGTACAAGTGTACTCTCATGAACGCACGTCAAAGATTGGCACAGAAGAAAATTGACAAGAAAATGTTGAATATAGTCGTTATTTGTATTTTCTTTGCACATAAACGTATTAGCTCATAGCGTTATAACATTATGGTTGAACCACTGATATCACATGGACTATTTTATCGATGTCCTTACTACCTTTCTGGACCTTGAACGTGACAGTTGCATTGCTGTCTATGCAGGGTCAGAAAGCTCTCGGATTTCATCAAAAATATCCTAATTTGTCTTCCGAAGACGAACGAAGGTCTCACGGGTTTGGAAAAACATGAGGGTGAGTAATTAATGACAGAATTTTAGTTTCTGAGTGAACCTTTGAGGTATTTTAAGTCATGTTAAGGTCATGTTTAAAGGGATAGCTACCCCAAAAATGAAAATTTGATGTTTATCTGCTTACCCCCAGGGCATCCAAGATGTAGGTGACTTTGTTTCTTCAGTAGAACGCAAACGAAGATTTTTCACTCAAACCGTTGCAGTCTGTCAGTCATATAATGGCAGTCAAATCTTTGAGAGTAAAACAAAATATACACAAACAAAACCAAATAAAAAAAAACCTGCGACTCGTGACAATACACTGATGTCCTAAGACATCTTGGATGCCCTGGGGGAAAGCAGATAAACATCAAATTTTAATTTTTGTGTGAACTCTCTCTTTAATGTAATTAAAATTAAAATGAAAAGAAAGTAAAAGTCTGGTTTAAATGATTTACATGAGCCATTATCACACTACCGGGTTTAGCTCAAGATGTTGTGTATGTCTAGCGACGCCACTGCTAACTAGATAAGTGTTTTAGACAAAAAGATTTTGAAGAGGTGGCATATTTACGTCATAATGATCTCTAATACATTTTGTTCTTCTATTAACCGTTTTGCTGAACATTTGTATCCCGTCCCTCTAATTGAAGTCAATCCGTTTTAGCTATCGCGCCTGCTTAATATGACAAAATGAGACACAAATGGAGAATAATATTTTACCTCATGAAATTAAATCTGAAATACATTCTGATTAGGTTCATTCTCTGCGTGGATTTCATAATGTCTGCGATTTATCCGGCCCCATGAGAGGACACTAATGATGAGAAACATCAGTCAAAACCGCCTTCAACTGGAGAATTGGGTTAACTCAGAAGTTAGCATAGCGCTAACATTGGTTCAGAGGGAGTGGGGAATTCTAGAGATTATTTTGTGGTCTAAATCAATATAATCACGCCATGAAGTTTTAATATTAGCTTAGGTTGAATTTAGATGCGATGGTGGTTGATATTAATCTTATTTATGTTTGTGAGGATAGCATATATGAACAGTCAAGACAGTTTAGCATCTCTGCTAATAAACATGATAGACCAAGGTGCTTTGCTATTGCAGATCAACAAACAACAATGTCCAAAACATACCTTATACTGCTGGTCATGTTTTTAAAGACAAATGCAGCATCCAGAACACAAAAAAGGAGAATTAGAACATAAAGCAGTTATATAAATTCTGTGACGTGTAGTAAGTTTCTTTTCATTCACAATGTAAGCCACAGAAAAGCCATCAAAGCCTGCATAAAGTTATGAATACCATAAAATCTACACTCTTGCTTTATAGCCTGTCCTAAAGTGAAAGTTCAAAGCTGTTATTCTATAAGAGTTCGGATCGTAGAGCAAAAGCCTTTAAAGAAACAGAGCCGTAAATAATGAGAGGAAAAGTTAGCCATCACCTCCTATCACACACCTCCTGATCTCACTTGCACCCCTCTGGCCCAAACGCAGCAGTCTACCTTCCAAAAATCATTACAGGCTAAAGTTTTGAGAAGCAGAGCAGCGAGGAGACAAAATTCACTCGAAGGCCTGACATTTTTAGCACCTCTCTGCCATGTTTCTGCCTCTATCCACTTTTATGAGGCTCATTCCAATGAATAAATGGTCAGGGAAAGGTCAGTGGATTCCCTGGATGCGTGTTAGCTTTGGCACAACCTTACCGACTATGAGAGAACTTTTAGAGAAAAGGTTCAGAGGGAGTAGCAGAAAGGCTGTTGATGAGTGCTTAAAGTAGGAAAGAATTGGTGCAGGTACTCCCATTGTTCGGAAACTGACTGTTGTCTCTGCGTCTGTGTGTATACATACAGTATATATACTATGGCTGGACAATAATCAGGAGTGCACCTAAGTGGTCCGCATTTGCGTACCGATGTGACTGACAGCTGTTAATGCACAATTACCATTTTAGATTTTTTCAAAGCACAATGCAAAAATGTGACATTTCATTCACTGAACGCTCTTCAGTTGGAAGCGCTGCCAATAATAGCTTGATCATTATAGGTATGAAAATAATGAAAAATCATATAGAAAAGTAAATATTATTATTTTATTTTTAAGTTTACTATAAAATAATTATATTTTTATTTAATATAAAAGTATTACCACACTTTATTTTGTTGTTTATTATTTTATTAAAATAAATAAATACAATGATATTATTATTACTATTAGTTATTTTTAAGTTATGTTTAATGGGTCAGGATCAAACCAAATCTCCTGGTACTCTTACACATTAAAAAAAAAAAAAAAACGTATGTGCACCCCTGAGAATAATTCAATATGAATATATATCGCGATATCAATTTTTTAAAATAATGGTGATATGACTTGTAAACACATTTCTGATATTTTGATATACATTACCAGTGCTTCCCATACATGATTTATTTGTGGTGGTTACTTTGTTGAATAAACATGAGCACTGCACGTTTCAAAATCAAAATGCCAATCAAAATATACACACAGTACATGTAATATTTTGATATAATTAATCTAATTATGAAATTTATATTTCTATAATTAATGATAAAATAGTAATAATAATAATAATAATAATATATATATATATATATATATATATATATATATATATATATATATATATATATATACAAGTGTATATATATATAGAGAGAGAGAGAGAGAGAATATTTTTTACAAATATTTTTTCATTTTATATTTTATAAATTATATTTTTATATATTAATATATATAATATTTAGACTATTTTATATTTTAAATATTTTTATATATTAATAAATATTATATATATATATATATATATATATATACATCAATCTTTCTATATTTATATATTTAAAATAATCATTATTAATCATTATTATAGTCGTGTATATATATATATAGTATATATATAGTCGTTATTATTATTTTATTTTTATTTTATTTTAGTTTTATTTTATTTATTTTGTGCACAAAAAGCATTCTCGTAGCTTCATAAAATTACAAAACCACTGATGTCACATGGACTATTTTGTCGATGTTCTTGGTACCTTTGAAAGCTCTTGGATTTCATCAAAAGTATTTTAATTTGTGTTCCAAAGATGAACTTCAAAGATGAAGTACTTACGGGTATGGAACTGCATGAGGGTGAGTAATTAATAACAGAATTTTCATTGTTGGGTGAAGTATCCCTTTAATATCAATAGATAAAACTTTTAAGACTACCAGTTTTTGTCCAGTGAGAGGGACAGGAGATCTCCAGGTCATCTTGTCATCAGGTACAAAGGACAGTACCAGCAGTTTACGCGAGTTGCTGGGACGCAAGAATAATTACCGGTGCTCTGTGATTTCTGGTCTACTTGAAGCCCCCGGTTCCGATTAAAAACGTTGAGTCATTGTGTGCTCAGTCATGGAAGGATTGATGATAGCAGAGAGTCTGTTTGATGTTTTCTGTCCTCTAAAGTCATTAGCTTGACATGGTTCGAGCTGATGGTGTGTAGGGG
Source organism: Labeo rohita (assembly GCF_022985175.1). NCBI lineage: Eukaryota > Metazoa > Chordata > Actinopteri > Cypriniformes > Cyprinidae > Labeo > Labeo rohita. The sequence continues at coordinate 20,050,932 of NC_066879.1, read as the reverse complement.
TTTGAAGAGTGGTCAGTGGGACTCTCAGAATAGATTTGCATCCTTTTAGCATTTGCAAGTGCATGGTTTTGCGTGCACGTCCGCATGTGAGAGGGTGTGCACGCACGGTTCGCACATTAGTCAGGCACTGAATCTGCTTCTTAAACCTTGAACATGACAGCAATTAAAATCTTTCTGAATTTGAATTACCAATGTTCTACAAAGTCTCTAATTAGAGAGTCGTCTTGACTGTTGGGGACAGGTTGTCCGTCAGAGGCAGCGAATAACAGACGTTTGTTTGATTAGAAACTCTCTGAGGCCAGCTGGGAGCATTTGGAGAGACGTTCTGCCCCCTTGTGGCTGGACTGAATGTCTAATTGTAGGCCTGATCAATTCAGAACAGGACAGCAAAGCTTTGGGCATGCTGATATACAGAGAGGCTCAGGATGAGAGCGGCAGAGAGTATCTAATCTCCTCTAAGAGTCCATCCAATATATACATGCACTATTGGATGGGTTCTTACTTTTAAAAGGGATGAAAACTTGAACACAGTTACATTTTTAAGCTACATTTTAAGGCCCGCTTCAAGGTTAGTGAGGTCAGTATCAATATAGTTTTCCAAGCATATCTCAAAGAAGTGATTTGATTTACTGAAAGAAGTCTCTTATGCTCACCAAAGGTTCAGTTATTTGATCAAGACAACAGTGATATTGTGAAATATTGCAATTTTAAATAGATGTTTTCTATTCGGGTATGAGGCATTGTTCAAATCATAGTAGAGTGATTCATGAAAGATCATTTGACACTGAAGACTGAAAGAATGGTTGCTGAAAATTCAGCTTCACCATCATGTATATAAATGACATTTTAAAATATAATGATTTAGAAAATGTATTCATTTAAATTGAAAAAAAAGTTATATTTTGCATATTACTACTTTTTTACTGTATTTTTATCACATAAATGCAACCCTGGTGAGCATAAGAGGAAAATAATATAAAGGGAGATCTGTTAGTGTTCATTGTTGTTGTTTTGGATTTAAAATGATTTTGGCGATTACCACCAGAGCCTTAAAGGGACAGTTCACCCAAAAAATTTAAATTATCCCATGATTTATTCATACTCAAGCCATTCTAGGTGTATATCACTTACCCCTTTCAGATGAATACAAATGGAGTTATATTAAAAAATGTCCTGGGTCTTCCAAGCTTTATAATGGCAGTAAATGGGTGTTAAGATTTTGAAGTCCAATAAAGTGCATCCATCCATCATAAAAAGTACTCCACACAGCTCTGGAGGGTTAATAAGCGCCTCCTGAAGTGAATCGATGCATTTGTGTAAAAAAAAAAATCCATATTTAAGGTGCAATATATACGCTTTCGTCACTAGAGGGTGCATATTCAAAACAAACAAAGAAATAAAGGCGGAGTCTGATGACGCCTTGATTGCGTGCGGAATCATGGGAGTTGTAGTCTTCATCCCCACAGCTGATGCAGTCTGTTGGGACTCTGCAAGAAATCACATCCATGGATGAGCTAATGTATTAAAGAATTAGGGTCACTATAGTATGAAGCATGGTGGGGCTGAAATCATGGAAGCAAAACAAGAACGCTGGAGCTGGTAATGAAGGACAAGCACAATACACAGCTTGAAAACAGCCAAGCTTTTGTTATGCCACAGTCGACCACTTCCGCTCCTTCCAGTCATGTGTATGTGAGGTAAAACAGTGTTGTTTTATCATATTATATACATTTGAGTGTGTTGAAAGTTCTGTTATATAATATGCATAACATATTAAAGGGTCTTTGGGACGGAAAAATCAAGGGTGTAAGACATCATTGGCAGGCAACACTAGTTAAAATGGCTTATTTATCTGGAATTAAACATTCTTGGAAACATTTGGGATAATGTAAGTACACAAGTCAGCAAAATATATAACACTGTTCTAGTGGTTTTTGGATATTTTAATTAAAAAAATCGTACATATTTTGCCTTTAACACTTTGTAGACCGTAATCTTTAGCTTACACTAACTTCATACGTGTGTTCATGAGAGAGTGGCGTACCAGCAGATGACGTAGGACATAGGTGTAGCGTAAGCTTCGGTGAAAAGTGACAAACGTGGAAGCGCAGAGGAGAGAGCAAAACAGAATACTGGTCACGAATTAGAAGTATAAAACGAGGATTTGTAAAGAAAAATGTTGGAGGATTTTGATATAAGCCAAGAGGAGACAAAATTTGGTTCTTGCGAGACTAGCATACTCTCATCGGCGTTTACGCTATGCCTACGTCTTATATCATCTGCTGGAACGCCACTCTCTCGTGAATTGCGGTTTATAAAGTTTTAAATATGGATATTTTTCTTGCACAAACATATCAATTCACTTCAGAAGACCTTTATTAAGAAGTACTTTTTATGATGGATGGATACACTTTATTGGACTTCAAAATCTCAACACCCATTCACTGCCATTATAAAGCTTGGAAAAGCCAGGACATTTTTTAATATAACTCCAATTGTATTTAACTGAAAAAAGAAAGTCATATACACCTACAATGGCGTGGGGGCTCATCGGCTGAACTGCTGCAGCAAATAACATCCATTTTTTCATCCATTTAAAAACTCTATTACGAGTTACAAAAGCAACATAGTCTTTGACCTAAAGCTATTCTTTTTTTTTTTTTTTTTTTTTTTTTTTTAATTACAGTCATTGCTGAAGATGGACTAACTTGAATGTGAACAGTCTATAAACAACTGCAAATCAGCTGTGTCATTTATTTTGTAAGTAAATTACTTGTTAAGTTTAATTAAATGTGGAAACATTTTTCTTTTTGCTCAGGTATCTTTTTGGCTAGATAATTGGACTTTTTACATATTCTAAGTTGCTTTTACACCTCGAAACGCCTTCATGTGGTTGTCAAAGTCAAGAGCTACGACAGAGCTTGTGTGAAAGCAGATGTCTGGAAGCAGGCCTTCATTCTAACCATTATTCAATGCGTTTAGTTTTTACTCTTGGGTTTTTGCGAGCTTTCAGGGGCCCAGATTTCAGCCATAATATATCAGCCCTTAACGACATTACCTGGTTATTATCATACCAAATGCACACCTAGAGCGCAGATAGGGAAAAATTACCTCAGGCTATGTGAAGTGCGGCTGTCAATCCTCGCTCGATGAGGAAAAATGTACATGGGGTTTAAGATGGAACGGCTTATCTGTATATAAAGCACAAAGACTGTACATTTTCTCACAAAAGAGTACCGCAGAGATACCGTGGTACAGTGATGCTATCAGATAATAATACGACAGTATTTTGACATATATCATTAGCAAGGTACTTGAAAAATATGGTACAATCTTACCTCTCCAAATTCAGCTTTATATTCTTGGTAGCACCAAGCACTGCTGGTTCTCGTGTGTCTTACAACCTGTTTGAATCCATTTGTCAGTGATTAATGACATTAATTTCAGTCCGTTCCTCACAAGGAGCTATCGTATGGTTTCAGAAGATCTGCGAAAAACATTTGAATTGTATTTACATTTATATTAATTTATTTAGCAGACATATTTATCCAAAGCGACTCACTTCTTGACAGACTTTATATGATTTTATTATATTGAAAAGAGCAGCATGAACATTTATCAAATCTTTTTCTTTTGTTTTCTACAGAAGATAGTAAGTCTTACAGGTTTGGAAGGACATGAGAATGTGTAAAAGATCACAGAACATTCACCTTGGGTAAGCTATTCCTTTAAAATCAGCAATACTAGTCAAAATGCTGTATTTTTCCTTATTTGTTTCAGTGCAAACAAGTCCAATCATGTCACGCTGGGTCAAAAAGCCCTGTTTTGAATTTCACCCTCAATTAGGAGTGAGAAAAGCAGGTTCTGAATGCGGCAGAGCCATGTTACATGAGTCATTGACATATGCATGGCTGTCTCTATCTTTTTTCCCCCCTCATTCTCTTTGTGAGTTCACAGTAGTTTAGGCACAGGCTGCATCTTAGGCCAGCATGGAGCAGAGAAAATTACTGGCACAACAAATTAAGGTTGCAGGTGGTTTAGTGCCCCCCGTTGTGACGTGTTAGAGCACCAAGCCACCAGCCAAAGCCATGTGCCTCACAAACACACACATGTACATTAATGTGGCAGTGATTATGGCTGTTACGGGTGCTATAAATGTGTACGTCAGAAGATAGAGGGGAAAAAAGTAACCTTTTTTTCTGTTCTGATTTTCTGGGCTTGCTGAGTGCAAACAGGAAGAGAGAAAAAGAGAGTAAATGGAAAATAGAAGCCATATTCAGTTTTTACAACAAGGCTTTCTGAAATACTTATTTCTGATTGGACAGTCACATAATTCTGTGGTGAAATTTTGCAGTACAATGACTTCTACATTTTAATTTCCCCACTTTTCACTTGAAAGAAGCCTCTTTGAAACATATTTACATTTATGGTTGAGGCCAACATACACCTTGCAGAATCTGCAAAACGTTAATTGTTTTACCAAAATAAGAGGGATACAAAATGCATGTTATTTTTTATTTAATACTGACCTGAATAAGATATTTCACACAAGCGAAAATAGTCGCATTTATAAAAATGACCCCGTTCAAAAGTTTACATACACTTGATTCTTAATACTGTGTTGTTACCTGAATGATCCACAGCCGTGTTTTTCTGTTTAGTAATAGTTGTTCATAGTGAGTCCCTTGTTTGTCCTGAACAGTTAAGCTGCCTGCTGTTCTTCAGAAAAATCTTTCAGGTCACACAAATTTTTGGCTTTTCAACATTTTTGTGTATGTGAATCCTTTCCAACAATGACTGTATGATTTTGAGATCCATCTTTTTACACCTAGGACAACTGAGGGATGCTTATGCAACTGTTACAGAAAATTTAAATGCTCACTGATGCTTCATAAGAAAGCATGTTGCATTAAGAGCCGTGGGTGAAAACTTTTGAACAGAATGAAGATGTGCTAATTTTTCTTATTTTGCCTAAATAACGTAATTTTTTTAAAATTTAGTACTGCCCTTCAGAAGCTACACAAGATGCTTACATGTTTCCCAGGAGACAAAATAAGTTAAATTTACCCTGATCTTCAAACTTACGTTAAATATCTCATTCAGGTCAGTACTAAATAAAACGTAACATGCATTTTGTATGATTTTGCACATTCTACAAGGTGTATGTAAACATACAAGGTGTATGTAAATTTGATAAATATTTTGATTGAACTACAATAAAAACAATAATATTATAAAATATTATCACAATTTTAAATAACTCTTGTCTATTTTAATATATGTTAAAACATTTGCATTCCTATGGTTGCAAAGCTGAATTTTCCACTGATCCTTCAAAAATCATTATAACATGCTGACTTGGTGCTCAAGAAACATTTCTTATTATTATCAGTTGTGCTGCTTAATGTTTTGGGGAAACCATTTAGGATTATTTGATAACTTGAAAATCCAGAAGAACAGCATAACAAATGTCCTACTAATCACTTTTGATAGATTTGATGTATCCTTGCAGAACAGAAATATTAAGCGCTAAGGTAAACTCTATTCTACACTCTATTCTGACTACCTGCTTGCTAAACCTCATATTTAGTATTTGAAAGATAAAGAGAGAAGGAGGGTTGGCGGACTCTAGCCCAACTATTCTGATGTGTATTCTCCTCACAGGAAGTTGACCTTGAGGTGAAGCTGTTACTGCCACACGCAGCACACAGCATTACAATGGCCACTGGCCCACATCATTCCCCTGTCCTATCAGCTTTCTCCTGCGTGCACACACACACGTCTGTGTATGAGATCAGTGAGGGGAGAGAGAGAGGTCTATTTGCACACACACACACACACACACTCTCAGGCTTTGTCTCAAAGCGATGGCACACATGAGAAATATTCTCCTTGCCCCTTTTTCCATTGTAGTAAAGCTGAAGTCTGCAGCACTCAAGGAAAGAATACAAAAAGGGCCAAATAAAAATGGAGAAAGAATGAAATTAACAGGTTTTTCATAACATCATGGATACGGCAATGTAATGTTAACGTAAACAATGTTACGTTCACATAATGCAGCATTAGCACACATAATGATGCTGCCTCTAGTATAATGAAATATGTTTCTGACAGTTCACCCAAAAATGAACATTCTGTCATCATTTACTCACCCTCATATTGTTCCACGCCTCTTTGGTTTTCTGTATCCTGCAAAACAAACTAATGTTTCAGATGTTTTTGTCCATGTTATAAACTTCAGTGAGAGCTTTTTTTCAGCTTTATTCCCATTAACAAAAATGTTTTTAAAGATGACACCAATGCAAAATTCACTTTTACATGGTGTTTGCATATAAATGTGTCTTAGCTGTGTTGGACACAACTACCCTACAATCATAAAAATCAATTCACTACTTTCTTTTTAATCTCCAAAAAACCTAAACAGACTCAAATTACAAGCCGTTTTGATTTTCGGAGCAGTATGACTTCATACTGAACAGGCCCCGCCCACAACCACTGACAGACTGTTCCATATTAGCATATTCCCACCCTCAGCGAGTTGTACTCTGCCCACCATTTTCTTTGCACTCAAGCAGCTGTATTGACAACAGTGTCTCGTAAGCAATGCAGGTGTTTTTTAGTTGGATTAGTCTTGGAAGATGGAAGACAAAGGTAAAGTGAGCAGTAGCTCATTATCATTTAAAGAGGCATGCACCAAAATGGGTCACCGTGAACACAGGTGTTTTTAAAAAGAGTTGTTTTACACAACGACTGAGGAATTTAAACCAAAGTATGTTGCAGACATTTCACAAAAACCCTAAAGAATCATACCAACTTGTGGAAGATGGGCATCCGATGTCCCCTTTAATAATATTAGTCTAATTAGTTAACAATAGTCCTGTCACAGACTGCACTTAAATAAGGCATTCGTCATTACTTTATCTCATGTGGTAAGTGAGAACCAATGAGGTTAGACTTTAGTTGACACTTAGGGTTTGTGTCACTATATTTAATGTATGGTGATTCACGTTTTAGTCTGATCTTAAAAGTGAATCAAATACCATTAGCTTACTTTGTCCTCAGATTCTGTATTGTTGTGGATATTGTTATCATCAAAATAACCATGGCTGTTTGAAAGTCCTTGCGTACAAAACTCAAGTTTAAAATGCATATTTAAGAGTCTCTATTCACTTCTTACTGTGCTTTTCCATTTTTGTTTTAATAGCACTGCACTTGTGTGAACACCAAAGACACAAAACATGAGCCCCGCTGGGTTCTAAAATGGTAAGTAAGTAGCGGTGACCATTTTAAGGCTTTCTCGACTGAATTGCGGTGGCACTCCAGCCGAGAGCAACTCAACCTCGAACCGAACGGGTTGCAATGCAGCCCTTATATTCTTATCATTAAATACAGAGAGAATTAATGGAGTTGGTTGGAAAGAGAGAGACAGGGAACAAGAGCGACGACCGGAAAAAGTTCAGGTGCAAAATGTCATAAATCGTTTGTAATTTTGAGCTTTCCCTCAATTCCATTAGTGAGGTAGTTTGACGAATATTCTCTGACACATCAACGACAGAAAAAGAAAATGAGGGCTGAAAAACCAGACAGGTAATGTGACTTGGCTTGCCCTAATTATGTATGAAGACAGCTAAGACCCAGAGTTAAGTGGAAGAGAGAGAGAGAAAAAAAGATTGGAGAGTGTGTGTGCGAGAGAAATGAAGAGGAAGCAACAGCTTGTTCCTCTAAAACGCTCAAGATTACAATTGCTAATTTATTGTGAAAACCACTCCATCAGCTTGGCAGGCTATGGCTGTGCATAAGAACTCGCGAACATGCGCGCAAACGCTGGCATGTTGAACTTCACATTGAATAAATTCATCTTCTGACTGGCTGAGATCATTCAGAGAAGGAGGAGAGCGTGTGACTCAGGGAAAGAATGGTGCTGGAAGAGTAACGTCAGGGGTTCTGAAGGTCTCAACGTGAAGAATATTCACATGCACAGCAGTAGATGTTCAATTGAGCTCGACATTAGCAAATATTTCATGTTCAGTTATTAAACTTCCTGTCTTTTTTTTTTTTTTCTGTGCATAGACAATTATAAGCCATTTGTAGGTTGACTTCCTAGACACTGATCACTGTGCGAGTATTTAAAGGGCTAGTTCACACAAAAATGAAAATGTTGTCAATTATTCACCCTTGTGTCATTCCAACCCTGTAAGACCTTGTACACAATTTGCATACTACACAAACTGAGATGTTTTTGATGAAATCCAAGAGCTTTCTGACTTTGCCTAGACAGCAGTGCAACTGACAAGTTCAAGACCCAGAAAGGTAGTAAGGACATCAGGTCAGAAAGCTCTCGAATTTCATCAAAAATATCTTAATTTGTGTTCTGAACACAGGTCTTATGGGTTTAGAACGACATCAGGGTGAGTAATTAATAACAGAATTTTCATTTTCGGGTGAACTAGTCTTTTAAGCGTTGATTTCTGGTTCAAAGAATAGTGTTTTAATATCAAATTAACATAAAATAAAATTAATATTGAGCAATTATTTTTTGTCTAAGATCCACTCTCAATTGTAGCTCAACTAATCTTTTTCACAAGGCACATAACCTGGTTTGCGAAAGGCTTATTTCCAGATTTGAGTACATCAGATGTACTCGTCATAGATAGAAATATCATTCATGCTCACTCTGATGCACTCTCTTAAGATCCAGGCAACAGACAGCAACCAGTCAGTGTGACAAATCGCTGAAATAAAGGTGTGATTTAAACACTCAAAAATATGCTGCATGAACACAGATGTGCCAAAACAATAAGAGTGAGAACTGCTGTATTTCTGAGATGAAACAATTAATTAAAAGTCACTTTAATACATTTCTGGAGACAAGAATTGTTTTCTAAGCAACTCTAATGTTATTTCAGTTATGATTCAGTTTTAAAATCAGAGTGGCTCCTTTTATAATATCATCATCATGTCATTATCTAATATGAAAAACCTAAAATCAACATTTCAGCTAGACTGACAAGTACTTCTTGTACTGACACACTTCTAAACGCATCTACTTATCAACCAATGTGTTTTCGACCAGACTCAAGCTGTATGAAGAGGCACTATATGTAAATGTACAGCTCCTCTTGCCATCAGTGTAATTTATTCTCTGTGTTCAATTCTGAAAGCATTTTTAGGTTGATTTTGTAAACGTTTTTTATTAAATATTTAACTGTGCTATGTTTGAATTTCATGATAAGTAAAAATGTTTCTCATACTCACCTACTCAATCCTATAATGATTCCTCTGGCACTTTTATGTCTAGTTCATCTCTCCATTATGTAGCAAAACAGTTTACCCTCATTCTGCTGAAGAATTATATTGATATGTGAACTTGTGAAAGAATAATAAAAAAAAGAAGAATACAAATAGTCTTTTAATAAATCCACAAGAGGTATATTCACAGGCAGGTAGCTGACACACGTAGAACATAGGACATATAATACCAGACCAAGACACAGTGATCAGACAAGGACTTAAATATACATATATGTGGGATAGTGACGGGGATGAAAAAGGTCTGGCAGGAAGGCAGGCTGACAATACTGGTGGAGGTTCAGGCAGAGGATAGACCCCTGGGAGTCCAGGGCGGAGACAATGGAGGGAGGAGCCAGAAGGAAACAGGAGGAGCCAAGGCGAATCGGACAGAGGGAGGAGCCAGGGAGAAAACAGGAGGGACTTGGAGTAGGAGGACCCAGGCCATAGCCATGAAGGCGACCCATAGTGGAGCCGACGGCGGGAGAAGCCATAGTGGAGGAAGGGCTGACGAATCCAGGTGGCTGATTGATGGCGGCAGAGCAGGTGGTGGTGAAGCCCGAGGCAAAGATGGAGAGCCAAAGAGCCAGGGTCACGCTGAGGATCCAGAGGGCCAAGGTGGAGCAGATGGCTCCAAGGTGGAGGTGAGGTTCCGGAAGACCTTGGTGGAGCCGGAGCGACAGAGGACCAAGGTGGAGCCAGAGAGATGGAGGAGTCTGACAGAGCCGGAAGGACGAGGTGTAGCCGGAGGAGTGCCGAGGCGGCGGAGAGTCAACGACTGACCAAGGCAAAGCCGGAGGGATGAGGGAGCCCAGCGGAGCTGGTGGACTGACAGACCATGGTGGAGAGGAGGGAGCTAGGAGCCATGGTGGAGCCGATCCACCTTTAGCCTCTGAGTCCCGTATTCCACTTCGATCCGTCGACCCAGCGGCTCCACCATGGCTCCTAGCTCCCTCCTCTCCACCATGGTCCGTCAGTCCACCAGCGATGGAGACAGGCAGACCCGTGGCGAACCCAGCGCACAGATGGTGGGCTGAGGGTGAGCAGACGGGCTGACAGGAAGCAGAGGCAAAAGGGCCAAAGATGGCAAGGCTGAGGTATCAAAGATGAAAGGAGGAGGGAGGATCCTCTGTTCTGTTGCTCTCTCTGGCAATGGCTCATTGGTCCCGGCGGGCTCTGGCTCTCTGTCTGCGGTGGGCTCAGGCTGTTGCTCCGTGCAACAGGGTGATGGTGGGCTGGGCTCTGGGTCCGGAGTGGGGCTGGTGTCGTTGTCTACGACATCCACTGTGAGTACCAATCCACAGCATGCTATCACTCCACAAAGGCGGCGAAATCCTCTCGAGGACCATCTCAGGACAACTGCGCTCTGCCCACGGAGTTTAAGCTTGCTTGATAAAACAAGCAGAAGCAGTTGTCCGAGTAGCAGGTATGGTCCTCGAGAGTCAGCTCCCCCTGCTCCAGGAGGAAGCCAGGGTCCATACAACAAAAAAGAAAAACACTTTCAAAAAACGAAAAAACAAACGAGGGGGTAAACACACATTTTACTCTTTGTTGGTCTGATATTCTGTCACACTACTGTGTCAAAGGTAAACGCGCATGAAGAAGAAGGCAAACAGTCTTTTATTAAATCCACAAGAGGGTAAATTGACAGACAGGTAGTTGACACACATAGAACATGGGACATATAATGCCAGACCAAGACCAGACTAGGACTTAAATACACAGGCAAATGAAGATAATTTGGCAAGACACACCTGAACAAAATGACACAATAAAGGGGAGACAGAAACTAGGTCAGGGAACACGTGGGAAAACGTGTTCAAAATAAGTGTGACAAAATAAAAAAGACAAATATATATTTTAAATATACATTATGAAGTATTTATACTTCAAACATATGTAGTAATGCCTTGAATTATTAATAAATATAAATATATAAATATATATATATATATATATATATATATATATATATTTTTTTTTTTTTTTTTTTTTTTTTAGAATAATAAAAATGACCTATAGTAAAGGGACACAACTTTAAAATAAAGTAAAATCAAATGTCACAATGCAATAACATATCCTATGTATTGGTTTTGATTCACCCAAGTGATATTTCATGAAGTGAACAAATATTATACTATATTGTAAAAGTGTGTGTAGATAGTACCTTTTTCATTTTATTTGTTCCACTTGTTGAAGATTCATGGCTTTGGGGTTTTCGTTGCATCGTGGCATCAGAGGGATGCTGCTCCAAAAGAAATTGAGATCTACAAACAAGTCCATAAGAAGTCGGCATGCACGCTTGACTGACAGATGGGGGGCTGAATAATGCTTCTCCACGTCCTGCAGTTACTTTGCCAAATACAGCGCTACACAGTTGCTATGGAGGCAGATACAGCCAATGCTGCAACACAGCACTCCGGGCTAAATAATGAAATGTAAATGAGGGGCATAGGAAGTTGGATAAAGACAGAAGGTATAGCATAGAGCTCAAGAGAAATCGCTGCTGAGATCTGGCTATCTCCTGACTCACTCATTTTCCCTCACCTCCAGCTTATCTTTTTAGCCTCAGGTGGAGTTGAATAAACATGCAATCCCAGTGCAAGGACTTCAAATCTCAATACCTTGACTGGTCTTGAGGTGCTGTTGTCAGAAACACACCAGACAGGGATGAACTGGTCCTGAAATGTTTACACAAACAAACTATATTGGTACCATGGTACAGATGCTACTTCAGATAATAAAAATCATGGTACACCAACATATATCATACACTAAATAATTCACACGTTACCCCAAGGTGCTACAAAAAATAACATAGTATGGTAAAATTGAGATTCAGTTAATATTACAAAGCTTTTAATGAGCTTTTTATTTGCCCATAAATTTTCCTAAAGTGTGCCTAAAGATGAAAACATTAGTATAACATAAGTAGGAAAGGAAGGTAGTTGGAAAGTATCATATGCATATAATATTCATATAATATTGTACATACATTATATTAAATGTGTTGAAAATGTGCTGATTTCCAGGGGCCTTTTTTACCTTGTTATTTTTATTATTACCTTATTAATTGTATCTGTGTTGTCTTTTTTGCCAAATGCAAAAATTTAACCAAATATTAAAATAACTACAACAACAAACTGTTTCAAATTGTATATAAATTCTATATTCAAAAATAGGACTTTATTACAGGGTAGGGCTGCATATTATGCTAAAAATAATTGATTGACTATTCATGTCGATAATAGGAAACGTTTTTGTGCTTGGAGAAATGGCACGTCATATTCTGTCTGCAGACAAACATGTCAGTTCATGCAGTTAGTCTAGTGCAAATTCCCGTTACAAACTCCTGTTACAATCATTGGAGCGTCTATGAGGAGAAATTAATCCCTTACTTAAATATGAGCGACAAAACTCCATAGCTGACTAACCTAAACACCTCTGAATGGCGCGTTTTCAGCGCTGACTAATGTAAACGCCTCTGATTGGCCACTGCGTTTCTAAGCTAAACAGAAATTGTGTGATTGGTTGTAATTCCCAGCGCTCCAAAAACAACACTCAAAAGGAAAGCTGATTTAACATACGCAGATCTAAATGTAATGAAGCGAATTGACGCGTTTCCTTCATTTTAACATTTCGTTTTAATTGCGACAGCCTTTATATATTTACTTTAACTGTGCAGGGGCATATTTTGGCCCATTATATTGAATTTGTGAGGCTTTTTTGTTCATTTTGGTGGCATTTATGCCACAAGCCCCAGCTGATTTCCAACCCTGCACTACACTTGAATCCAAACATGAATTCAAATGAGAATATAAACTTGTGATGCTCCCCCTACAAAAAATCTACAGTTTTATATATTTCTGGGAATATATAAAAATTAAAAGTAATATAAACTGTGGATCATACCAACAAAACAGACTGACATGAGCAAACATATTTGCATCAAATCTGAATTCAAAATGGTATACATGATCTTCTGAAGCTGTTTAGGCATTCTGATTGGTCAGGTTGCATCACATGGATTTCTGAAGGATTTTCATCAGGGACAAACTGTATTCCCCTCAACAGCACCTGCGTAAACTCCCAAGGTTTCAACAGAAATAACGGTTTGCTCTGGTGTTGTCTGGAAAGTAAAGCTGGAGAGGAGGTGATCCATCACAGCAGCCACTATTTGGGTTTGACAGCATTACATTGCTGGACTGTTCTACTGTGGGAGACAGTGAACTAGGGGACGAGTCTCTCTGGGTGGACGTACACCAGTTGAATTAGGCAATTATAGCCAAATAAATTAACTGCCTTCACCACTGCGGCTTACAGAGACAGGACATGGGATCCAGGCTAAACAAGCACTAAAACACAGAAATACTCACACATGCAGTGTGAATTCATAGAATTATTCAAACACAACTCGTTTTTATAGTTTGCTTATGATAATCTAAACTTGTGAAAAAATATATGCAGCTATAATGTAAAACACTGATGTATCAGATGGTAATCTGTACCATGGTAATTTCACATATTTGTACTTACAAGGCACTACAAATAATACCATGGTGCATGTCCAAAAATACTATGGCAGCAGTGCATTTTTTCTCTAACTCTCTTACACACATAAAGCCACAAAGACAGACGCAAACAAGCCAATGTTTATATCTGTCACAGCCGTAAGACACCGTGCACTCTCTCCCAAACTCTCCTATGATCTCAGTTGAGAAAAGGGTGAAAAGGGAAGCGTCTGATTTGAAGTTTTGTGAACTCTTTGGCTCATTATTTTAAAGGCTTCCAAAGAGCGCAAAAAGTGGAGCACCGCAGGTGCAGGCGGTGACCTCGGCAGAGGGGGCTCTGTTGATCTTTTTTTCAGACTTTTGTCTTAAGTTCGCCTGCTCTGAACTGTAAAACACACTTTGATCCTGTCTGCACACACCCGGTTGTGTATGAAACACAAAGAGCGATAGATGTTCGCGTACAAAGTCATCTTTATACAGATATACCAGTCCAAATGTTCATAATCTGACTGAGACGCATTTGGACTAGAGAATCTCAAAATTGTATTTATTTATGAGATACAATTTAAGTCTCTTATGCTCACTAAAGCTGAAATATTATCACAGTTTAAAATAACTTTCCAATTTAATAAAGTTTAAAATGTAATTTAATCAACGATTCACCATGAAACACTGTAAAAAAATTACATTGAATTCAACAATAAAAGACTGTAAAATGCTACAGTAAAAACTTGTTAAATGGTTAACGGTAAGTTCCCCTGCTATATATGGTGGAACTGTATTGGACATTTTACAGTTTTTGTAAGTGAAAAAGAACGTAAAATTTACAGTGAACAACCGTACATTCGCAGAATTCCCTGTGTAACATTTCAAATGTTCTTCTTAATTTTTTTCCTATCAGTTTTGTATGTCACATCTAATTTTGTTAAATGAATGTTCATTGCATTATTTCAGTTTCTTGTGTGTTATCATGATGGTGTTTAGTGTTTGTGTGAATAACACTGTGCACCTTCTATATATATTAGTATTTAAAAGCTTTTGTTGGTATCAGTGTATTAAAGGTACAGAACAGATTTCAGTACTTCAATAGGTTGGTACGTTACAATTATATCAGTTAATGAAGTTACAGTATTTAAATGTAAATTTAAGTTAAAACCGTAAAACCTAAAACGTTACTACTGTATTTTTTTATAGTAAAATTCTGGCAACCACAGCTGATGTTTTTTTACTGTAAATTTACGGATTTTTTTTTTTTTTTACAGTGTAGACTGATGGTTTTAAGCATGTTTTGGAGACTTATAAGTGATCAGTCTGGGAGATTAGCTTTCCAACCAGTTAAACACTAGCTTGATCAGGCTAGGAGACCAACTTCAAAATATTGAATTACAAAAAAATATATATATATAACATAAAGGTTATAAAAGTGCATAAACAATGCAGATTGTCCTACAATGATACCAGCAGTTAAAGATACAGCAAGAGTCCACGTCTCTCTCACCGCCCCTGAGCCCAGTGAGTTTTAACAGACAAGCTAAATCATGCAAGATCGCAATATGATTGGATATGACTAGTTATCAGTAATGGGAATAACAGCGTTATAAATAAACGACGTTACTAACGGCATTATTTTTTTTCAGTAATGAGTAATCAAACTAATTACTGTTTACCCCATTGCAACGCTACTGTTTTACTCAAAATAAAATGTGGTGTTACTATAATTTTTACGTTGAGAGGTAAATTCTGGCTTATTCCTCTCAGTGCATCTTCTTCCAGAAATAAAAAATAGATTTTTTTTTCTGATAGTGTAAGTAATGTTTATTTGTTTATTTATCCAAGAAAATGTGGCTGGGACATGAATTTACATTTGATTTAAACAAAAAAAAAAAAAAACTTTTAGGACTTTGCTGCCTCATTTCAGTACACCACCGCACACCACTGCCATTAGGGAATAGTTGAAAACATCATCAGCGATTTTGCATTTGTAACACGCAGCCCAGAAGATCAAATAAATGTTGTACAAGTTTAAACATTTCAGAGTGACATTGAATATGTATTTGAGGTGATAGCAGCCGTTTTAGAAACAGTAGTAACGGTCGCCATAGTGACTGTGCGCAGCAGTGTGAGATTTGAAGGGTCTGATTTTCTCCTCAGGGACAGAGAGCGTCAAAGTGGATAGACCAGCGATGTCCGCTGGTTTATTGTGTTTCATGGCCATAAACATCCTGACCTTGGGTTTTCTGAACAGACGGTCCATGGCAGTTTTTAGTATCGCCATAAAACACGTACATCTGAGCTGTCCGCACACCGTGCCCACACACAAAAACATACACGGATATGGATTGTGTCAGCAGAGTAAACGCAGTGTTTAAAATAACTAAAACAGCAGAAGCAATGTAGTGATTGTGTTTGCTGCTCTTGGAAATACTAGTTTAGCTAATTGGATGTAAACTGTAAACTTCTTATGCTGAAACAAGACAGAATGCACTTGCCTGTTACTACCTGTCCACTGGTATGACATGATGCAAACCCGGTTGATATCTGGCCTATGTATCTGATCCTGCAAAAACAAATAAATAAATATTATAAACAGTCTGTGTGTGTGTGTGTGTGTGTGTGTGTGTGTGTGTGTGTGTGTATATATATATATATATATATAGTTTGTTTGTTTGTTTTGTGTTTTAATTTTTTTTATTGTTTTTTTTTTTTATTGATTTATTTTCTCCCAAGTGAGAACATTTCATTAAATAAAAAATTAATAAATAAAAAAAGTTGCCCTTTATTCATGTAGAATTAAAAATTAATACAAATAAAATAAATATTTCTTAGTTATTAGGCCATATCTCCGCCACGAATATTGGGGGGAAAATAATTTCTAATGTTTCAAGAAAGAAAAATATTGTCTTATTGAACTGATTTATTGATTTATTTTACTATTTTAAAATAAAATATAAAATTAAATAAAAGAACAAATAATATAAAATAATAAAAAAAAAGAAATGAAAAGCTTAAATTAATAATAATAATAATAATAATAATAATAATTTCACTGGCCAGTAAAAATGAATAAATAAATAAAACTATAAATATAATGTAAGACAAGCTAATAATATCGAGAATACATGATTGCTAATGAACACTTGACAAACATTTTTTGCCCACTGTTACAAATTAAAGTGCAGAGGCTTTGAATCCCATGAAAAAAATAAATAAAATAAAATAAAAATAAATATCTGCCTCTGAGGACATGAAGGAAATTCAAATTTCTAAAGGGGAACATGAAAAGCAGTATCTTTCAATAAAATAAAAATTTATTTTAAAAAGTGTAAATTATTATTATTATTATTATTATTATTATTTCAATAATAATAATAATAATAATTTCACTAGTCAGTAAAATAAAAAAAAGAAAACAATAAATGAAGAGTTAATTTGCTAAAAACAGATCACTCCGTTTTTAACAATTTTCAAAAAATTATTTTTTTCATTGTGCATTCCAATTAATCTAAATAAAACTGCAGCTGGGTTATTTTGATTAAGTAAGAAAAAAAAACTAACAAAAAAAACCATCTAACTAACATAATAAAACCCACTGAAAACATGATTCTGAAAATTAAAATAAACAGAGTTATCTGTTTTTGCAAATAAACTCTTCAAATATAATGTGTTAGAAGCTAATAATATAAAGAATACATGATTACTAATTAACCTTTGACAAACAATTTTGCCCACCGTCTCTCACTAAAGAGCAGAGGCTTTGAATCCCATAAAGACTGCAATAAACCTTAAGACCGAAAGTTCAATTAAAACAAGTAAAATGTAAAGATTTGTTGGAAACAAAAAAGTGTAAAGTAAAGACTACAGAAAGAAAAGAGAGAGCGTTTTTATATAGTCCTGTACTGTGTGTCAGTCTCTCCCACACACTCCATTGAGCTCTGTATCTCATTCTTTCTATCTTTCCTTTGTTCTTTTTTTAATTTCACAGGTGCTTCTCCTGTCTTGTTTTTATTTGTTTCCCCAGCCGCCGCATTAGACAGGCATCTCCAGCATATGAAGTGCTAGTCTTATCAGGATGTGAGTGCGCGTGTCCACAGGCAGAGCAGTAAATGGGTCGTGTCTTTCTGTTTTCTTTACAAATAAAGCAGTCAACACATCTACACAGGAAGCACCCTTACTTCCCCTGACCTCATGACCCCAGCCCTGCCAACTACATGGAGAGGCAGATGACTATCAACGTGCTATCCCACAATCACCCTCTTCCTTGGCAGTCCCATCTCACCCTGAGTTTGAGTGCAGCCTCCAGCAGGATATTACAACTGCCACATCAACCGCCAGCCATCTGACCTCTCTCACTCACTCAGTACTAAAGGCTGCATTAAATGCACTGGAAAGTAGATTTATGTCTTTGCTACACTCTCTTGCTTTCTTCCATTACAGTAGCTTCTCATTTTGAATGGTTTAAAGCCAACATGAATTACTGTTTGCAACTCATTATACTTTCAAAATGTGACATTTTCCAAATTATATCTAATGGAAAACAAAAATATGATTTACTGTACAGATTTGTATGATTTTTATAAGAAATTGATCAAAAGTAAAGACATTTACAATGTTACAAAAAACTTTTTTTAAATAAATGCTGTTTTTTATTACTTTCTATTCCATCAAGAAATCCTGAACACACACACTCCCAGTCAAAAGTTTTTGAACAGTAAGATTTTGAACTTTTTTTAATTAAGTCTTTTTTGCTTACCAAGCTTGCATTTATTTGATGCAAAGAGCAACAAAAATAGTACCAATTTGAAATATTTTACTATTTAAAATAATTGTTTTGTATGTAATTATTCCTGTGATTTCAAAGATGAAATTTTAACATCATTACCCCAGTCACATGATTCTTCATAATTCATTATAACATTAATATTATAATATTATTATATAATATTCTGATTTATTTTTTTTATTATTATTATGTTGAAAACAGCTGAGTAAAATTGTTTCAGGTTTCTTTGATGAACAGAATGTTCAGCAAAACGGCAAATATCTGAAATAGAATTTTTTTATAACATCCTTTTTTACAATTATAACATCCTTTTTATCATTTTAAAATCTTTTTTAATCTTTTTTTATCTTTTTATTTCATTTCTATAACTTCTTCTTCCCCCACCCCCAAGAAAAAAATAAGATACTGACTAAGCTTTTGAATGTAATAGTATACATCATAATATATATGTATATAATGTTACAAAAGCTATTTCAGATAAATGCTGATCTTTGGATTTTTCTAATCATCAACGAATCCTGAAAAAAAGTACTCAACTGTTTTAAATATTGATAATAATAATAATAATAATAATAATAATAATAATAATAATAAATATTTCTTGAACAGCAAATCAGCATATTAGAATGATTTTTAAAGGATCACGTGACACTGCAGACTGGAGTAATGATGCTGAAAATTTAGCTTTGATCACAGAAATAAATTACATTTTAAAATATTTTCAAATAGAAAGCATGTATTTTAAATAGTAAAAATGTTTCAGAATATTACTGCCTTGCTGTATTTTGGATCAAATAAATGCAGACTTGGTAAGCAGAAGAGAATTCTTTTTTTAAAAAAAACATAAAAAATCTTGACTGGTAGTGTACATATTTTACATTTTAATAATATTTAAGACTTCATTAGGTGGTTAATAAAAGGCATTATTATTATTATTATTATTATTGAAAAATAAGGCTGCACTACTGAATTGTTCTAAATAAGAAATTTAAATATTGTCAATTTTAATTTCATAAACTCAAGATGAAATAGAATTCACAACATTTTACTTACACACTGTAAAAAACTATTTGTTGAGTCAACTTAAAATAATTTGTAACCTGGCTGCCTTAAAATTTTAAGTTCAGTCAACTCAAAAAAAGTTTATTCAACTTGAAATGTTAAATTATACTAAGTGACAACTTAGATATTTGAGTTGAATCAACTTAAAATTTTAAGGCAGCTGGGTTACTTACACATCTGTTAAGTTTAGCAGACACAAATATCTAAGTTGTTACTTAGTACAACTTAACATTTCAAGTTGACTAAACGTATTTTAGTTGACTGAACTTAAAATTTTAAGGCAGCAGGGTAACAAATTATTTTAAGATGACTCAACAAATTGTGTTTTTTATTTTTTACAGTGCATAATATGATGGATTTAAATGAGTAACACAATATATGAAGAAAAATAAACAGGTAGGAGGGAATACAGTGGGAATTGTTTGAACCATAAAAATTGGTTTCTATATGACAATTCAACAAACAATAGGAGAGATCAGTGATGTCAAATGAAAGGATGTTTAAAAGGCAAAGCAAATATTTTCATTTTGATTAAATATTACAATTTTTTTTTTTTTTTTTCAATTGAAATAACATGCATAAAAAATCTGTGTGCATACAAGAAGACCAAACATGTGTATTAAAGTGATAGCTCATCCAAAAATAATAATCTGTTATCATTTACTCACCCTTATGTCGTTCCAACCCTGTATGGCTTTCTTTCTTCTCTGGAAGACAAAAAAGGATATTTTAAGTCAAAAGGGGTCCAAAAAACAGAGACATCTTCTCTGATCACAGAATTTGTGGACAAACTCAGGCTTTAACACTTTAAAACTAACCATTAAAATCACTAAGAAAGTTCAAGTTCAAAATAAGTTTCACCGGCGTACTTAGAATAGCTTCACATCTTCAATTTACCCTTTAAAGTCAACATTAAATTGCACTCGCAAGCCATTTTACCCACATGCTACGTACTTTCAGTTCTCTTAGAAAGTTTAAAATAAGTTCCACTGACTCACTCGGGTTTCTCATGCAGCTTCCCATCTTCAAGATTTACACTTAAAAAAAGCACAATACTCCAGGGAGAGCATAATTATATAATGTTTATAGGAAAAACACTTCCATTTCTTTGCCTACAGCTATTCATATCCTTTGCAAAACAGCAGATCACAAAACATTGTTCTTTGAGGCTTTATTGCGGGTTTTCTCTGCCCCCTCTTTAACTCGAAGCGGAGGATTTTATTTGACATGGTTAAACTGTCTCATTGTAACGGCTTTCTTCCTATCTCCCACACACGCACAAAAGACACTAATGCGGCTGCAATGTGACACGTCCGCATATCAGGCCACGCTTAACATATGTGCAAAATAGACGGATCTCTCTCTTTATTTGCCTTTCGTTCCTAGTTATTATCTTTGTGCCACCCAGAGCAGGAGAAGCTCACAGAGAAATTGAAGCCACGGGGGAGCTGCTTTAGCTCAGACTGACTGATACGTGTCCAGGCGGGCATGGGATCAAACGGGCGGCCCCCTGTTCGCCTGTCACATGCGTTCAGACTTCGCGTGCGCCTCTGAGCGGCGTTATCAAACGCGGCTTGCTCGTCGGTTCATCCTTCGACCTTTTTGTGCAGAGCAGTGAGGATTTGAACGCTGAACAAATGACATTAAGTCCCTGCAGCTTTACATGTCATTGTGAAGCTATCGGAGTACATGTGTGTTAGTGATGACGGGAGTGATGTTACCATGAAGTTCTCTGATGTGATGAGTCGACTGTTTCCAACCGTTGTTTCATGTTGTTATTCTGTCTCTGGTAAACTCTTGTCCTTCTGTTTTTAAAAGAAAGAAAGAGAGACAAAAACAAAGTCCAAGTCAAAAAAGTTAACTTCCAAGTGCACAGAATTGACCATTTGCAAGTCATGGCACTCTCACGCAAAACATCTTGTTTTCACACAATGAAAAATATATTGCGGAGCAAAGAGGAATCTGACAATGTGGTGACAAACAAGAGAGAGCAGGTTACTTTAGCTATGAAACAAAAGTCTCAGCTTTCAAATTTGGTCATTTTTTTAAAAAATTCAAACAATGAATACCGTTTTGTGGCTCTTTCTGTAGCGCCTCAGTACAAGCGGCAAATGAACTGATCATTTTTTCCTCTTTACTAGTTATAGCGTGAAATAAACATAAATGAACATCTGAAGAAACCTTGTTTCAACCGCGGAAAGATGTCAATACTGACATTAATCTACTCTCCTGTCTGGTTTGTTAGTCGGACAAACGGCAGATCCTTATGATTGGTCAGATCGCCTGTCAATCAAATTCCCTGTGAAGGGTCAGTTTTGGCCAATAAGATTCCAAGAACGGCTCAATCAACCAAGGAACTAAATAAATAAATTACATACATACATACATAAAAATTGAAATAAATAAATGTAAAAAAAATAAACAAGTTGTGAAAAATAAATAAATGGCTTGAAATAAAATGGCTTTATATAAATAAATAAAATGTATAATAAATATGAATAAATGAATAAAATGTAAAATAAATAATAAGTAATTATAACTTTAAACAAATAAATAAAACTTTCATACATAAATGACTTTAAATAAACAAAAAACAAATAAATAGATAAAAAAAATATGTGAATTGAAATAAATAAATAAATAACATGGATACATAAATAAAAATGTAAATAAATTAATAAATGTAAATACATTAACAAGTAAGTTTTGAAAAATACATAAATTATTTTAAATAAAATGGTTTTAGATAAATGAATAAAATGTAAAATAAATAATAAATATTAATAAATAAATGAATAAAATGTTTAATAAATAATAATGACTTTAAATAAATAAATAAATGAACGACTTTAAATAAACAAATACTGGAAATAAATAAATACATAAATCTGAATTAAAATTAATAAATAAAGTAAAACTTGATTTTTTTTTTTTTTTTTGGCAATTTATTCACTAGCCACAATACCTAATAAAAATTTTCAAATACAACATATCTGGTGTGAGCACAATCCAAAAAAACTGTATTGCCCTGTTCATTCCAACATTAGTTTACCAGTTTGCAGCCAAATTGCCATCAGATCTAACTGAAATTGGCTCTATTTGATCTCTGTTCAAAAAGTGTGACGGTGAAGTCTTAATTCTAGGTTAATGGAGTCCTCTAATAATCTGAATCAAGAAAAAATTAACTTATTCCTTTTGTTACTTTCTAATTTGTCTGTTTATCTTTCACTTCCGCCCTTTCATCACCATTCCTTCCCGGTGTGGACTTCTGCCCAGTCCTGTCCAGATTTTTCTCCCTTTTCTCTATAACAAGGTATTTTTCTCCTTTACTGCTCGAAACCTAAGAAACAATGTTCAGAATTAAAATCAGGAATGCATCTACAGTATGAACAAAAATGTACACCTGCATTTATAACAGCCTTGTTATGTGGAATACTATCTAGACTAACAACTAACAAAACAACATAAATGTCCAATACCATGAGACTTTTTTTGTTGTTGTTGTAGGACACATGTATTAAAAAGTAACATTCAAAACACAATGTTTTTGAAAATGTACTGTGGTACAACAGTATTTCTATCATATACCATCACTGCACTATACCACCACCACATTTATTTTTTTTGTAATCTGTTTTTTTGTATTTGAATTCATAAAAGCCACTACATATAAAATAGCTTTGTGTTGCGGTTAGTACTCAAGCCATTGTCGGTCTGCTGGCTTATAACATAGTGAAAAATTCTCAGATTTCTGAATCTTACATCAGCTGAATTTATGAATTTCAATTGCTCAGTTTGACATTGGCTTTGGTTCACAATGCACAGAATTACGATGGAGGCATAGATTATCTGTGAACATGTCTGACAGCAGGTAAAGTTCATTGCTTGAAGTCTCAAGGCTGTGGATAAGAATCAGCCGTTGTACCTTAAAGTGTAAACATGGTACTTATGACTCACTTTTTCAACATCTTTGTGTCTCCTTTACTATTCCCAGCTCGGTCCCCTTCATTTCCAGGTATGTAACCTTCTCTCCTTTTTTTTTTTCCTTCTGTCCTACTCAACAACCCACACAATCTTCGTCAGCTTCTTTCTTTCGGTCTTTGTCACATACTTTTTTCGTTTCTGCTGTCTTATTTGAAATGTTTTCCTCTCCAGCTATTTTTCTCTGTTTACCTTGTTCTGTCCACCTGTCCCTTTCTCCTCTACGTGCCGTCTCTATTTTTCAAACTCGACGTGTCTTTTCACAGAGTTGCGCCAGAGTCCCAGGAGAGTCGGGCTGTTGACGGTTTTGGAGGTGAAGACCCTTCCTCTTTGTAGACTCATCATGGGACAGGCCGGGTGAAGGAGGGTCAAAGGCACACATGTACACATACAAATGCATACACACGTAGTTGTTGTTTTCAAATTAGTTTGAAGGAGATTTTGATAAGGAGAGGGTTGATGTTGTTCCTTTGTTATCTTTGTCTGGTCCAGATTGCATTTTGTTCTAAGTGCTGATTAGCAACAAGAAGAGACTGTCTGACCAACATGTAAAGTGACCAAAACACAGTTTTTATAACTAATTTTATCTAAAGCAATTTACCTTTTTCCTGAGTAACCAACAAGCGCCACCAATGGATTCTAACTTATGTTTGGGTGCTTTCCTGTTCGTCTCCATAGAAATCCATGTAAAAACGGGGTAAAAAACCGACTGATTTAAATAAACGGAAACTTTTTCAACATATCTAAATATAAACATGTGCACAGGGAAGCTGTGCTGTTGTTGTCCGCCACAGTAACAGCAATAAGTTTAAGGAATTCCTGTAAAGTGCTTGTTTTGCCTAACAGCAAATCTGTCCCTTTCCGGCGCTGCATGCCTTGCAAATGATAACAACATGGCTTAAATTGCTTAAGTTAGAATACAGTGTGTGAAATAATAAAATAATGTGTTAAAATAATGCGTGTTCTTATTATTTTGTGGACAAACCCCCGTTCGGGAGCTGTATGTGATGTGTGTGCCCTCATCCGTTTTCAATGCAGCTAACCTTGCATTGCTTCATGTCATCTTTCCACTCATTACCGTATGAAAAGTGATTAAACTATGGTGTCATGTGCATTTTCATAGTTTTAACGTTATATTATTAGCTCGGAAACTACGTTAATTTGACTAGAAACACCAGATGTAACGTTACAGCATCGTTCCAGTCGGACGAGACTTCCGCATTCGAATGAATTATTTCACTGAATGATTAAATGATTCACTCATAATTCAATTGTTCGAATGTATTAGTGCTTTTAAATGGCTGCGTCCGAAATGGCATACTCAATGAGTAGTACTTAATTTCAATAAGTACTTACTTAACAAGCGCTAAAAGAGTGTGTACTCTACAGCCAAGTCTCATTGAGTATGAATGCGATCCGCCATGTAATGAAATAATGCATTAGTTAATGAAACAATTATATTTTATTTACTGACAACACCAGAAAACATGAATAAATGTGTAAAAGAATAAATAAAAATAACCATGACAATAAATAACAACACAATGAACAAAGCTTTATTCAAACATATTGTTCTGACAATTTACAGGCAGTGAATAATTGGTGAACCCACATCCTACTGCCATCTCAACACAGCTGTCAATTCTGCACGCGCCCACCTTCGCCTGTCTTTGCTGGGGTCCTTGTAATAAGAGTACTGTAAGTCACTTTGCATGAAAGCATTTGACAAATGCATGAATGTAAATGTTATTTTTGTACATTATTGCCATGTCTTGGGCACAAATGCACAATAAATCTGTATTTCTTTAAGGTACTTTATTGACTATAATGTAAATGCTTACATACATTTCATACAATTTCTATTTGGGGCTTTAAAGGGTTAGTTCATCCAAACATATAAATTCAGTCATTATTTACTCGCCTCCACATTGTCCAATCCTTGTGTCTGTTTTTGTTTTGTGATTTTGGCCAAGATTGTCCTGCTGGTTTCTGTTCATACACCATCAGTCAATGGAGCCCAAGTTTCAGAAGCCTCATAACATTATTTGATGATGCTTTTGATGCTTCTGAAACTCAGGCTCCATTGACTGATGAAACCAGCAGAACAAACTCGACCAAAATCACATCCTCTTGTGTCTTTTAGTCTTTTTTGAGATGCTCTTGCTGGCTCTGAGCTCACTGATGATGCATTTATCATTGTTCATAAGTGTTGGAGTGGGCTAGCAATGCCTTCTGAGGTCATCTTAATTTCATGTAAGTAGTAAAACTTACAGTTTTGTAGTGTAAAATCAACAGTCTTCTCCAAAGACAAGATCTTCCAGCAGCTGCCTGACACCTCCTTTGTGCAGATATTGCAAACATGGAGGAAAACGTACTAGGTAGGGTTGTCTTGTTACTGATGTCTGAGGTATTTGTGCACCTGTTGTTCTTAATTTCTTTGTATTATTATTATTACTGCAGAACTTACTACATACAAGCTCATGGAAAGATGCTAGTATCTTTAAAAATGAACAATCGTAATGACAAAAAAAAAAAATAAATAAAAAATACAGAAAACCATATGGGTTTGCGTACATCATAGTATTAGATTATATACACAGAAAAGGATTAAGTATATATTTGAAAAGTTTTGTGTGTGGATGAACAATTTTGCACATAAAATAAAGAAATTAATAACACTATATTCAAGATATTTCAACAATTTTTGATTTTTGGAATAAAAATAACATCTCTAAGGATTAAACTGGGGGTCAGTCATATTAGTATTACAAATATAAAAACTTGAATCAACCCAAAATGTATTGATTATACTACAATCACAATAAAAGGGCAGCTGTTTCTTCAACAAGACACAAAATGAGCAAATTTCATCAACATCAAAATATTTACAGATAGATTGAATCTGTCGCTTATATATTTTAAGTTGTTGCGCTTGTTATAATGTCATACGATAACGTCAACGTGGCCGATCACATTCATACTCAATGAGATTTCATTTGATTCAGGATCGTTGAATGGATGATTTAATGACTCGCTTATAAAGACTTGTCACTACATACTGATGCAACGACATAACCGCAGAAAAATAAAAATTTAAAGTTGATATGATTCTTTAGGGTCTTAATGAAAAGTCTATAATATACTTTAGTTAAAAATTCTCAATGGTTGTGTAAAACAACACCCTTTTTACCTTGTCAAAATGAGCTCTGCAAAAATCACCCCATTCTGAGGGATTGTTCCTTTAAATGCAAATGAGCTCTGCTAGACCCACCCCTCTATTCTCTCTGTGGAGTGACGAGCTGCTCTGAGAGATTGTTTACTTTAACCGCATTTAGCGCGTTTAGCCGCGAAACTAGCACGTTATTAGGAAAGGTGATTGCAGAGATTCATAAAAAAAACCCTTATACTCAGTTCTGCTGTAAGTGAAGCTGAATCACGAATGATTTGCGCGAACAAAGACACATTTATGCAGATCGGGAGGCGCATTCCATTCACAAACAAAAGTAATCCACTGCATCTTCAGCGGCTCAGATGTTGGGAGTAAATGACGAGCACTATGTTCATTATTACATCCAGCAACACAACACCTCAATCTGAGCTATTCTTGTCTAATTTACATCCCTGCTCCGGCATTGAAACAATGGAGGTCGGACTGCGACAGCTGATCTGAGGTAAGACGCTCATGTCAATCAACTATCGTGGGAGTGGCCTCTGTCGGTGTGAATCTGACAATTTGAAAAAAGGGGATATTATTTTTACAGATTAATTAAAAACCACTGCATGGATTTTTTATCATTATAGGGTAGATTTGTACATACACTGCCAACACACATTAATGTTCAAACAACATGTAAAAGTGAACTTTGCATCCGATGACCCATTTAAAGAAGTGTTATATTCACTGTCTTTCAACAGATATCAGATATAAAGCTTAGTGGTTGTGTTTAACTAAGCCACATAATGACCATAATCATATATGATAGATGACAATATTTACATCAGCCTAAAAATACACACTGACAGCAGTGGTAATGTTTAGAGAGAGTAAGGAACATAATTATCACCAATTTAATGAGCTCTTTCCAAAAAAGCACCCTGATTTACAAGTCTACAATAATTTAATATGCCAGTCCAGCAACACTGTTGTAATAAGCCATCTAAAACAATTTATTGGCTGTTCTTCAACCATAATTCAGCAGTGCCAAGCATGTTTTATGGATAATCAATCATGCTGTGAACAGCAACAGCCACGGATTCCTAGAATTCAGCTCACACAAACCAGGCCAGACACAACGGAACCAAGAAAACACAATTGGAGGCTACTGAAATGAACACTTGGTGTCTAAACAGCCAGTTATAACATTTCTACACATCTCAGAGTAAACAAAGAATTTAAATTGTAATTTATTAAACAAAGATTGCTAAAAGCATACTGCTCATTAGTCTTGTGGGTAAGCTTGAAATTTTTTGCCATCATCAGATGTCTTAAACTACATCCTGTAACCTCTCAAGGTTTTCTTTGTCTGTATATGAGCTATTTATGAGTGTTGAATGCTTATTTATCACCTATAAATGTAAACAAACAGAAGAGCACTGCTAGTGTACAAGTCGCTTAACATTAACTGTTTACATGTACACTAATAATAGGATTAAGCGGATTAAAATGTTCACATGACATGGGGAAACCTGACATTTCTCTTTAAAATTACTAGCATTTCTTTCTGGCTACTATGTATAGGTTTCTATGTAAATACTGACATCTCGCAATTCAGATTTTTTTTTCTCAGGATTCTGACGTTCTGTCTCGCAAGTCAGTTTTTTCTTTTTTTCTACCACAAAATAAAAATAATTGAAAAAATTTAATTGAGAGTGAACATCTCACAATTCTGACTTTTTTTCACAGATTTGTGAGTTTCGCAATTCTGAATTTATATCTTGCAATTCAGAATTGCGAGATATAAAATCTGGATAGTGAGATTTAAACTCAGAAATTGTGATTTTAAAAAGTCTGAATTGTGAGATAATTAACTACCTATTTATTTATTAAATTTTATTCTATTCATTCATTCATTCCAGTGGTGGAAACAAGCTTTCTTGGTGATTTTTTGCTTATCGCTTTAGACATCATTCACACAAAACACGTTTTTGCCGTTAAAAATGTGGAAGTGGGAAAAAAAAAAAACTATTCATAACTATTATAATTAAAATAATAACTGTTGTACATTTTAATAAATTATGGCAATGGCTAATGTGCAAATAGCAATGTTTATATCAAGTAAAAATAGCAATGGTTTTGTTTTTACACTATAGCCGTATTTTCTTAGCTCCTACTTTAGCATAGAGTCTAAAACAGTTCTATAGGAACTACCAGTGATGTAAGTTTGGCCAAACTCATACAAAACACCGGCTATCCGGCATTTTTAAAAAGTGGTGTAAAGATATTTACTCCATGAACATGGAAAACTGCAATAATAATGCCATTTAGCTATCTGTTGTCTGCAGCGCTGTGTGCTTTTCTCAGCCTCGATAATATATAACACTGCAAGTAGAAGATTAAAATTTTAAGTTGTCACTGTAAAACTGACAACGTAACACAATGTAACTGACAGTGTAACACTGCAAGTTGTCATAGAAGATTTAGTCAGATTTTCATGCTCTTTCAGTCGCGTAAATTGTGTGTTTACATACCTCCATTCACTGGTTTTTGGCATTTGTAAATACCGTGAATAAAGACGTCACTGTCGCAACCAGGAACACAGCCTAACACTGTAAAAACAATTTGTTGAGTCAACTTAAAATAATTCATTACCTGGCTGCCTTAAAATTTTAAGTTGAGTCAACTCAAAAAAGTTTAGTCAACCTGAAATGTTAAGTTGTACTAAGTGACAACTTAGATATTTGAGTTCATTCAACTTAACATTTTAAGGCAGCTATGTAACAAGCCCAGCTTTTAAGTTTAACAAACCAATTTGTTTGTTTAGTCAACTCATATATCTTAAGTATCTGTTTCAAGTTGACTAAACTTATTTGAGTTGACTCAACTTAAAATTTTAAGGCAGCAGTGTAACAAATTATTTTAAGTTGACTCAACAAATTGTGTTTTTTGTTCTTTACAGTGAAGGCGGAAATTGGTTCTCTAGGAACCACCATGCTGGCTAGTTCCTAGAGTAGGAACTAGAAGTTCTTAAAAGACTAGTAGACTAGACGTTCTTAGAACTATGCGGTGCAAAAGCACCTAATAAAATGGGCTATTTGCATTTAGTGATAAATACACTAAACACTATACAATCTCACTTGGATGGTTTTGTACAATCTGTGTACATCTCATTGGTGGTTAGGTTTACCGTTGAAACTTCATGCTTACATTTTTTTCTAAAAATCATACATTGCAGAACAAATAGTCACCTCAAAAGATCTGGTTGGAGTAGCCTAGCACACACCACTGATGTTAAGTCCAGCCCAGTGTTGTTAATATAATGTAATCTCCTCCATACTTGCATTGCAAATGCGCTGCTTTCATTGTCTTGACTCGTCTTCGGGGACTCATTTGTATCCTCTAAGTCAGCACTTGTACAGTAGCGGCCCAGCTTTGTATTCATTTATCGGCAATGGGATTAGAAGTTCAATGTATTTACACTTGCTACGGGCTGCTTCTTGCTGTTCAAGGTGCTGTATTTGCATTCTCAGCTACCTGTCCTGGTGGTACTATTGTGACTTGTGCACCTTATTAAGTCGCTTCGATGAGAATGCAGGGTAAATATGTAAATAAATGAAGTAGATTCTGGCCTAAACCCTGGTGAAGGCCCGAACTGCTGGTGTCTAGCAGCAGGGACAGGGACCGTAGGGTAGGGGGGAAATAAAGGCCTTCAGGAAAAGTGGTCACGTAATGATGCCATTTCTTTGATAACGGTGTAGAGCGGAGAGGCTAATTATTTCACCTGTGTGTGTGTGTGTGTGTGCAGTAACTGGCATTTAGTGTGTCGGTGGCTCAGACACACACATCATTGATTTAACCTCAAGTCCAGATCTTCTGTTCAGCCTCATTAGAGCTCTGCTGCACCAGCTCGGTTTCAGTATGTGTGTGTGGCGGTTCACGGTGCGTATGTGGTTTGTGTCTTCTCTTTCTCTGTCTCACACACACACAATCACTGAATTTCAGTCTCTCTCTCCCTGTCCTTTTTTGGCCCATGTCCAGTCTTGCTCGGCTCAGCATTCCCATTGTCCGGTCGTCCTACTGCTCTGCGTCCTCACGCTAGAGACTCGGATAATCCAGCCGTATAATGTCCCGTTATTTAATTAAAACTCCTCACCGCTGGCTCTTATCTGCCTGTTCTGCTCCCCAACCTGCCACGGCTGCCGACGGGCTCAGAAAAAACCCACATTACTCTAATCACCGCACATTCTGCGGCCACGGTGAGCTCAGATCTCTGCCTGAGTGGAGCTGTCTGTCTCTCCTCGGGGTGGGTTCGCTGTCTCACAACGGGCGGATGGTAGATTGAGACCTGCGGGCGGAAGGCAGACAGGCCAGTCTGGGTTTTATTCATCTCTTCATTTCATTCAAAATGTGTCCTGGATGTTTCAACAGGCATGCTACTTTAGCTTAAAGGAATAGCTCAATCAAAAGCAAACGTTTTGTCATTATTTACTCATCCTGTATGCGCTATTTTTTTGTGAAATATAATTATGTGGATAAGAATTTTTGGCAGTGGCCAGAGCTACAAAGAGGAGAAAACAACTGGAAAAATAATAATAATAAAATAAAATAAAATACTTAATTTTAAACTAAAATTTAAACGTAATTTTAAAATTAATAGACACTTAAAACTGTTAATTATACGTTAATTAAATAATTTTAAAAAAATTTATGTGCCACTTTTCTGTAAATAAATAAATAAAT
This sequence comes from Labeo rohita, assembly GCF_022985175.1. Taxonomy (NCBI): domain Eukaryota; kingdom Metazoa; phylum Chordata; class Actinopteri; order Cypriniformes; family Cyprinidae; genus Labeo; species Labeo rohita. The sequence goes on along the minus strand of NC_066879.1, from coordinate 20,019,413 downwards.
AAATAAAGGGATAGTTCACCCAAAAATGAAAATTACCTCATGCTTTACATCCTAGGTGTATACGACTTTATTCTTTCAGACGAATACAAACAGAGTCATATTAAAAGATGTCCTGGCTGTTCTAAGTTTTATTATGGCAGTGAATGGGTGTTGAGACTTTGAAGTCTAATAAAGTGCATCCATCCAACATAAAAAAGTACTCCACAGGGCTCTGGTGGGTTAATAAAGGCCTTCTGAAGTGAATCAATGCATTTGTGTAAGAAAAATATCCACATTTAAAACTTTATGAACCATAATCTTTAGCTTCCGCTAACTGTCGTATGCATGTGCTTTCACAAGAAAGTGACAAATGTGAAGAGAGAGCAAAACAAAACACCTGCCACAAATTTGTAATGAAAAATGTGGAGGATTTCGATATAAGACTTTAAGAATCTCAACAGCCATTTACTCCCATTATAAAGCTTGGAAGAGCTAGGATATTTTTAATATTACTCTGATTGTATTCGTCCGAAAGAAGAAAGTCATATACACCTAGAATAGAGGGTGAGTACATCATGGGATAATTTTCATTTTTGGGTGAACTGTCCCTTTAAATTACACAGAAACAATTACAAATTGCACTGAGTGTAAATCAGAATTGAGGAAAACCGAATTCTGAACAGAACTGTAAATAACAATTAATATTTCAATTTGTTCCTTACAACTTATAGCTTCAGAAGACTAAAAATATAGCACACATCTTATTTACTACCTTTGTGGTACTTTTTAGATTCAAATTTTAATGTCGAACAAAAAACAAATAATGACAGAAACGTCTCCTTTACATAAAGCTGCAGTTTCCAAGGCTGATGTTTACTCTGTAAACGATTCAGATCTAACGAGTGGTGTTTTATTTGTCGGTTTAATTAAGTTTTGTTTTTATGAGGCATAACAGCTAAGCAAAGCTGCGATTAGGAGGGAAAATGGCTATATCACAGATTGTTCAAAATGCACAATGGTTATTCAGAACACAGTCTGGAAACTTTTGAACCTTGGATGTACAGGGTGATGTTATGATTTATGAGTCTCCCTCTCTAACACATACTCACCCCAAAAGACCAGAAATAAAACACTTAGCACCATAGCTAATGGGACAATGAACTAATGAGTCCTTCTTGTTTGTAAAGCTCCTTGACCTTTGTGATTTTGGGACCCAGTACTGATACCACAGCTCTGCTGGACAGGGAGCTATAATGGCCTGGTTAACTATAATGAGGTCTTAGTGCCTTTTCACCGCTGTGAGAATGCACTGTTACACTGTGTGTTACGAACTGCAATGTGATGCAATAACAGTTAATAATGTTTTTCTCCCATCCTGGCAAACATAATTTTCTAATTAAGGTCCATATTGTGGATATGAATTTGTTTAGTATTATTGTTGTTGTTGCTTTGTTTTATTTTTTTTTTAACTTTTAATTAAAACTTTCATTCAGCAAGGATGCATTAAACTAATCAAAAGTGGCAGTAAACACTTTTATATTGTTACAAAAGGATTCATCAAAGAATTCTGAGGAAAAAAAAAAATCATGGTTTCCACAAAAAAAATTAAGCAGTGAAGAAATGAATGTTAAGCAGCAAATCAGCATATTAGGGTGATTTCTAAGAATCAAGTGACAATGAAAACTCATGTAATGGCTGCTGAAAATTCATATTTGCATCAAATTAAAAAATGTGACCCTGGACCACAAAAACAGTCATATGTAGCATGGGTATATTTGTAGCAATAGCCAACACCACTGTATGGGTCAAAATTATACATTTTTATTTTATGCCAAAAATCATTAGGATATTAAGTACAGGTCATGTTCTGTGAAGATATTTTGTAAATTTCCTACTGTAAATATATCATTGGTAATATGCAGTGCTAAGAACTTCATATGGACTTTATATTTAAAGGCGGTCTCAATATTTTGATTTTTTTGCACCCTCAGATTCCAGATTTTCAAATAGTTGTATCTCAGCCAAATATTGTCCAATCCTAACAAACCATACATTAATGGAAAGCTTATTTATTCTATTTATGTATTCTTATGACTGCTTTTGTGGTCCAGGATCACAAATTACATTTTGAAATACATTCAAATAGAAAACGGATGTTTTAAACCTTAATAATATTTCATATGCAGCCTTGGTGAGCATAAGAGATTGTTTAAAAATATTTTAAAAATCTGACCTATTTAAAACTTTTAAATGGTTTAGTGTAATTTGTAACAAAACTATTACAAGATGCAAAATACAAATAATAATAATAATAATAGTAATAATAATAATAGAAAGAAAGAGGGCAGGTAAAGGTGGCAGTTGATGTTCAGGGGGTTATGAGTAATGAGTGCAGCAGGGATCATACTTTCTTAAATAAATTGACAGTAATTATAGAAAATCGCTAATTAAAACCCAGCATGATTCCAGCACTTGATGCGAGTGTTTTATTCTGGGAAACAGAAGCGTGAGGACACCTAAAAATGGTGATCTGTATTCAGCATAATGCAAGAGTGCATTGCTTAGCCAGATGAACCATAATGAACACAAATGGCACTCTTAATTACTATTCCAGCATGTTGAAATTGTCAAAAATGATCAAAATAAAACCAAGCAAACATGCATAAAGCAGTCTGCTTGACTGATTCATTCATTTCTGTAATTTACTAAAGAAATCACTGACCAAAGCCGATCTATTCCCCTAAAATGAGATGGAAATGACAGGCAAACAATACAGTCTGATTGGCCAATTGGAATGCAGTCGCAGGACCAACAAGGATATTGATCTAGAAACATGTCCTACTCAGGTAAATCACGTTAAGTGTCAAGGGGAACGGATGGGAACAGTGAACCTAAAGGATCAGAATGGCAATGTTTGGAATGGAATACTAGATTGGAATACTAAATATCACTCAGTATACACTGAATACTGCACACTCAAAGGGGTCATCTGATGCCCATTTTCCACAAGCTGATATGATTCGTTAGGGTCTTGATGAAAAGTCTATCACATACTTTGGTTAAAATTTCTCAGTGGTAGTGTAAAAAACACCCTTTTCACCTTGTCAAAATCAGCTCTTTACACATCAACTCGTTTTGTTGCATGTCTCTTTAAATGCTAATGAGCTCTGCTCACCCCACCTCTCTCTTCTGTGGGGTGACGAGCCGTCCTGTTTACTTTAGCCGCATTTAACTGCATTTAGCCTTGAAACTTGTTTACTAGCAAATTTTTAGAAAAGGCGATTTGCAAAGATCCATAAAAAACCCTTACACTCACTTCTTCTCGAAGCTCGATCACAAATAATTCGCCTGAACATATCTTGCCATTTTTTGTCCTCGCAATATAATATAAGATACAAAACTCACAATTGTGAGTTAAAAAGTCCAATTTTGAGGGGGAAAAAAGACTGATATTTTCTCAGGTTTGCGAGTTTATATCTCATAAAATTGCTTTTCGAGCATGTGATGCTCATGTAATTTGTATTTAGACACACCTGTGGCAAGTAACAGGTGTGGGCAATATAGTAATCACACTTGCAACCAGTTAAAATGGAGAAAAGTTGACTTAACCTTTGTGTTTTGTGTCACTGAGCATAGAGAAAAGAAAGAAATGTGAATTGAATTGAGAGAAAAAATTGTGGACAAACATGGACAATCTCAATGCTACAAGTCCATCTCCAGAGATCTTAATGTTTCTGTGTCCACTGTGCGCAATATCATCAAGAGGTTTACAGTAGCAATGTAGCTAACCTCCCTGGACATGGACGGAAGAGCAAAATTAATAAAAAATTACAATGAATGATTGTTTGAATGGTGGATAAAGAACCCAGATTAACTTCCAAACAAATTCAAGCCAATCTGCAGACACAGGGTACAGCGGTGTCAGCTTGCACTATCCATCACCATCTGAATAAAAAGGGACGCTATGGTAGGAGACCCAGGAGGACACCACTGCTGACACAAAGGCATAAAAAAGCAATATTGGAGTTTGCCATAACTTATGTGACAAAACCACAATCCCTCTGGGAGAACATACTGTGGACAGATGAGACAAAAGTAGAGCTTTTTGGTGAAAGATATTCATGGTTACAGGAAGCGATTAATTTACAGGAAGGGAGTGCTACCAAATATTAAGTTAAGGGTGCCAATAATTTTGTCCAGTGCATTTTTTTGGGTTCTGTGTGGAATTGTATCAGATTTGACTTTTCTTCTCAGTTTTTTTGTGTTGTTCCAATGCAAACAAAATAATAAAAATGTGAGTACCAAAACATTTGCAACTGCAACAAGTTTTTGAGAGAAGGGTTGCATTTACTGACAGAATTGCAAGGATGTTGGTATTTATTGGCCATGACTGTATGTGTATATATAAATGCATAAACCTGCAGTGTATATTTTGAAAATACATGTATTTACATGCATATATTTATAGAATTTATATTATAATATATTTATTATATAAACAACATATCTTTCTTAAATATACACACATGCATGTGTGTGTGTTTATATATACATAATAAATATACACAGTACACAAACATATATTATGTGAACAAAAGCTTTTATTTTACTATTTTTTTTAATCCAATTCTGGGTAAAATGTCTTAAGATGATGATATTACTTCCAGTTAATGACACTGGAAATTGAAAGTCAAGAATAAACTGCATTATGGGATGCCAAATGCCATATTCCTGCACTTTTGCATATGTTGCATGCACTATAACAGTCAGAGTAGTTTGGTAGAGTATGCCATTTGGAACGCAGCCCTATCTTCAAAGTCTGCCTTGAGACATTGATTGCTCTACGCCTAGACGTCCGATTGCATGAACAAACATATGCAGATTTGGTTTTAGACGTCAGTACGCAATAAGCATTCTCAGCCACGTCTGATCTTCCCTTAACAACTTATTGATCTGGTCCTCACAATTCCAAGCAGTCTCCTCCGTTCATCTCCCTCTCTTCTATTCTCTGTACAACAGGTTGTGGCCCTCCACTCTGAATAAGACTATCCCTGAAAATGAGGGAATTATGCAAATTAATCCCACCTATGACAATGCATTATGAAGAATGGCTCTCTCACATTTTCTCTGGCTTTCTGTCTTTCCTGATAGGGAACATTTTAAATCCCAGAATAATGAGTCATCCAACATAATTCATTCACACTCTCCCGCTTTTCTGAAAGCGGATCCCGCAGCATTTCATCAGCGTTCTCTTCCTCTCCACATTTTTCAACTTAATACTTCCACACTATGCAACTGTTGTGGAAACAAATCTTTACACACGACCCCAATGAGCAAATGAAAACAACGCTGGAGATTACAGCAGCATTACAAGATACAATCCCATCACCCTCAGAGGAGCTAAAACAAGACTGTTTTGTGACCTCTAGTGGTCATGGAGGTGAAGTGTTGCGTACATTTATGATACCACAAAACACAATATCCTGACATGGATGCCTGTTAACTTGCTCTTAGATATTGCACTGACCTTCACCCAACGAATAAAGCAACACATAGTAGCGTGTCTGAAGTAATCTCCAAGGTTTTCTGTGCACTTTGTGGTTCATACTCCCTGTCTTTCTCTCTTTGTTAGTTTTAGCTTTTTGTGCGTTTAAGAAACATACAGGGATCTTGAGATTATCCCTCAGTGGACATTATCATTTTTTAGCCTTTAAGATTTACATTTGCAAACATAAGTTCTCTTGCTCATTTGTTTACTGCACTCTTGACATGTTTCAAAGCAAAACTTCCTTCTCAGTCCATTTATGAAATCTCATATACAAAAAAAGTCTCATTTAAATACAGTAAATTAAAAGGACAGTTCACCCGAAAATGAAGTAATTCGTGACCCTGGAACACAAAACCAGTTTTAAGTTACATGGGTATATTTGTAGCAATAGCCAACAATACATCGTATGGGTTAACATTATCGATTTTTCTTTTATGCCAAAAATCATTAGGATATCAAGTAAAGATCATGTTCCATGAAGATATTCTGTACATGTCCTACCATAAAAATATCAAAACTTAATTTTTGATTAGTGATATGCATTGCTGCTTCAATTGGACAACTTTAAAAGTGATTTTATCAATATTTAGATTTTTTCATAATGGTAATTTTTTTGAAATTGCATCCTTTGGAATCTGATTTTGTGGTCCAGGGTCACAATTCATTGATTATTATGGTGAATGACATCAAGTTGTCTGTTGCAAGATGGCGGACTCGTCTACGTGCTTCGATCAGGTTCGACACTCACACGGGTTGCCAGATTGAGCACGCAAAAGGAACAAGCGCAACTGACAATGGAAGGTGACAAGCCTTACACACTAAGTTGCTCTAATCATAAAACATTTTAAATGGATGCCAAAGCTTTTTAGGTCGGATAGAATCTGCGATCTCTGACCCAGTTCGTTTGCTGGGTTCCATGGCTGCAAAACACTCTGTTTTCCACCAAGTGGCAACCGTGTCGAAATACTATTGGGTAAACTAGCAGTGGGCGGAGTCACACGGACCAAAACTAAAACAGACATTCTGACACGGAATGCACATTTTCAAAGTAGAACAACTGGCTGTAGGATTGTTTTTTCGGATAAACAAGTATGCGTTTACTAAATATCTGCAAACATATTTTGGTATTTTTATGCTTAAGTACAGCCAAAAAATTACATAAAGCACCTTTAAAGGCAAAGTAACAGTCTGTGTAAATGTAAGCATCAGAAGAGGGTGAAGAATTGTACTGTAAACTGTTTAATGTATTGCAACTAAATTAAAGGTCCACTGAAATGCTTTGAAACTCATAGCGTTATGCTGCCTTCACGCCATGTCGTAATTATCGTAATTGACAACACGTGACATTTTACTCATACCTTTCCATGTTGTCAGACTCAGAGGTAGCGCCTAAGCAGCGCCACAATGAGCCTAGCGGCAGTCACATAATACACCTGTCACTGGTCCAAGTCGTAACTCTCAGAACATTCCGAGATTGTAAGTTGTAATTACGAGTTCAGGAGCACATGAGGGCTTTGGCGTTGATAGTGTTGTCATAGAAACACATAATTCAGATAGAGTAGAATTATGAGATGTCGCGAATGCAGCATTATTCTATGTGTGATGTCATTTCAACTGAAATAGGATAACAGGGTGGGACACATCAAGCAGTCCAGGCCTATTTTTTAAATAGGCAGTAGTGTTTCGTCTATCACACCTTGGACCAGAGCTGTTGAGCTCAGTAAAGCTGCATTTGACAGCGTATGACAGCCACAATTTCATCCGTATTGCTATAAAATATACCATTCTGTGTAGAATTCAAATGGGTCCGATACGTTCTATGGTCTGTGCTGACTCTCGCATATGATCCGCTCCACGCTGTGGCGGTTCACATCACACAGCTGGAAACCATACTTCTTTCGCTCCACTGGAAAGCATATTTACACTAATTAATCTCCTATCCCCTATATAGTGCACTACGTGCCATTCACCATGCAGAAAATACTAATTCTGTGAGGAAGTGACCAATTTCAGCCGCAGCTACAGCGTGTATTTATAGTGAAGGGGGCGGGGTGCTTCAGATTCTAGGGAGTGTTTGATTGGACAAAAGGTTGAAACTGGATGAGAAACTGAAGTGCAGGGTGATGTCATCAAAATATCTTGGAAATGCTGTTTTAGAGCACACTAGTTTATAGATAACCTTAAAGGAGAACTCCACTTCCAGAACAAATTTACAAATAATGTACTCACCCCCTTGTCATCCAAGATGTTCATGTCTTTCTTTCTTCAGTCGTGAAGAAATTACGTCTTTTGAGGAAAACATTTCAGCATTTTTCTCTGTATAATGGAGATCCAAAATGCAGTTTAAATGCGGCTTCAAACGATCCCAAATGCAGTCGTAAACATTCCCAGCCAAGAAAGCAGTGTCTTATCTAGCGTAATGATCGGTTAATTTTTAATAAAAAGAATACAATTTATATACTTTTTAATGCCAAACGCTCGTCTTGTCTTACTCTGCTCGGACTGTTTTTTTCCCGGTTCGTGACGGTTAGGGTATGTCGAAAAACTCGCATCTCTTGTTCTCCCTCAACTCTGAAATCATCCTATATCGCTGTTTTACCTTTTTTGTTAAGGGAGTTTGATCTTCTTTGCATGTTCACGTTGCAAAGACTGGGTCAGTATTTCTGCAGCGATGTAGGATGATTTTGAAATGAATTTTGAAGTTGAGGGAGAAAATACGATTGGAGTTTTTTGACATACCCTAACTGGCTTGAGTCAGAATACACAGAGTTCATAGAGAGAAAGACAAGACGAGCCTTTGAAATTAAAAAGTATTTAAATTGTATTTTTTTAATGAAAATAACCGATCGTTTCGCTAGATAAGACCCTTCTTCCTCGGCTGGGATCGTTTACAACCACATTTAGGATCGTTTGAAGCCACACTGAAACTGCCTTTTGGTAGTTCAAAATCAGGGCACCATATCAGTCCATTATATGGAGAAAAATGCAGAAATGTTTTCCTCAAAAAACATAATTTCTTTACAGCTGAAGAAAGAAAGACATGAACATCTTGGATGACAAGGGGGTGAATACATTATATGTGAATCTTTGTTTTGGAAGTGGACTTCTCCTTTAAGGCTAACATATTCATACTAAAAGCCATGAAACTTCATGAGGACATTTTTAGTGCAAGACTCCTTTACATTATACTGTTAGTAGACTACAAAAGTGTACAATATGGCATCTCTAAAGTTAACGAAAGCGTATAATTTCTACCCTATAGTTGGTGCCAGAAAAAAAAAAAATAAAATACAATTTACTGTTTTCCCATTGGTCAAACAAAAACAGTTCCCGCCCCACACTCGTTATTGGTTGAGCCTGTGTTGCTGTTGTTGGGCTGGTGGGGATGCTCAGACAAACAGATCAATGTTTTGAAAGTGCCTCAGAAATATATGCGGTGTCTTTACGAAAATTAACCATGGTTTTACTACAAATAAAGCCAAAAAACCATACATAAACTAAGGTAACCACAAACAAACCATGGTTTTGCTACACTAACCATAGTTTAACAATGGTATTTGTAGCAAAACTGTGGTTATATGAGGTATATGTGGAATATGTGGCACGGAAGAGATGAAATTGTTCAATAAAGTCATTATTTTTGTTTTATTTTCACACAAAGTATTCTCATAGCTTCACAAAATTATGGTTAAACCACTGATGTCACATGGACTGTTTTAACAATGTCTTTACTACCTTTCTGGGCCTTTAACGTGTCAGTTGCGTTGCTGTCTGTGCAGAGTCAGAAAGCTCTCAGATTTCATCAAAAATATCTTAATTTGTGTTTAGAAGATGAATAAAGGTCTAACTGGTTTGGAACGACATGACAATGAGTAATTAATGAGAGAATTTTCATTTTTGGGTGATTAGCAAATACAAAGAAAGTAGAAAGGAAAAAAAACCCTTTAGTTTCTGAGCTCTAACCCATTTATACACAGAGAACAAGCTGCTATTGAGGAAAAATGAAAGCTTAATTCTTTTGAGTGACCTGCAACAAATGGCAGCCACTAAAAAAAAAAAGGTTGGAAAAATGTTCTCACCAGACATCATGGCAGACGAGGGACATTCCTGTTCATGATATCAAGCCTAAATTAGATTTCTTCCCTTTCTGATTTAATAAAGGTATTCCTGGTTGCGCAGGAGCACGGAGAGCGGGAGATGCGTGTGGACTTTCAAGTAGGTGCCGCAGTCCGTAATGAGGAAGTGGAGGATGGGGTGGAGGAGGAAACAGGGTTCAACCACATACCTGTTCCCTTTATCCAGCTTTATCCGGGCTGGGGAAATTGCACCGGTGTTTAATAATCACCTCACATCCTGCTTGTTGAGCCACACAGCACAAATTGAGTTGAAATATGTTCATCCTTTAGACCGGTGAGGGAGGCTGGATGATAACTGGGCGGGAGAAGTTCACACACAAAGAAAATACCTCATAGGACTGTGATTAGAAAACGCATCCAATTTGCAAGACAGACAAGGTAATCATACCAACCTGTTGGTGTAGTCCTTCATTGCAGGTGCAGATCTGCATCTTCAGAGTGGATGAAATCCTTTACGTCGGGTTTGCGAGGTGGAGGACAGCAAAAACAGAGTGAAACCACCAATTAAAGATTATCTAAAATCAAAATGAATGCTGTTAGAATTCCCATTTCAGCCACACCTCTGATGTCAAAAATTGAAGCACAAGCTCTGCTCCTGATGTTGCCAGTCCTGGTTATTGTTTTATTATGGGAAATCTCAGCTCACAGGCCTCTGAAATGCTTGAATGAACAAATCTGATTAAGGCTTTTGATTCAACTCATTCAGCCGCTGAGAACAAAATAAAATTGGATGTTATTTCATTGTAACATTCCATCAGACACATCACATTTCGCATGAAATTGAAACTAAGATGTGTGAATCTTGGACCATTTGAAAGCTTTACATAACAAGAATCAGAATGCTACGCCTCATCAGAACAGAACTGCAGTGCTGCACTTCCACCTACAGGACAAAATCGGCACTGCGGGAGACTATAAGAAATTCATCTTTGCTACATCTAAAATCTATTTTTGTACAGTGCAGTAATATTTTACCTCTACTGTAGGCCTATCACATTTGATACATCAATTTTTGAGGCCTATAAATTATTGACATGATCAAACTGTGGTACATGATCTACTACATGCTTTCTGTCTGATAGTAGATAAAAGGCCTTTTAGTACAATTAAAAAAAAAAATCCACCTTCAGGTCATGATACATGTCTATTTGTGCAAAATCTTGAACGATTTTACCTAAATGTAAGCATAACTTTGATATTTTAGTTATTGAACATTTACTGGACTGAATCCACTTATGGTTACTTGATTTTTCCTACATAATTTTTTAGAAAAAAACATGTTAAATGTGAGTTTCAAATGGATTTTTCCCTGGAATTTTCTTTTATGCCAAACACCATTGGGATATTAAGTAAAGATCATGTATATATGTATATATTTTGTAAATTTCCCACTGTAAATATATCAAAACTTAATTTTTCATTAGTAATATGCATTGTTAAGCACTTTATTTGAACAATTTTAAAGGCGATTTTCTCAATATTTAGATTTTTCTGCACTCTCAATTTTTAGATTTTCAAATAGTTGTATATCAGACAAATATTGTCCGATCATAACCATACATCAGTGGAAAGCTTATATATTCAGCTTTCAGATGATGTATAAATCTCAGTTTAAAAAAATTGACCCTTATGACTGGTTTTGTGGTCCAGGGTCACATATTATACGTTTTTGAGAAAGGTTCTCAAAATATGTTTATCTCTCGATCATCATTATATTGCATTGCATTTTATGTTTCGCCTTTACAATGAAAACTACAGAGCTTTGATCACAAAACTAAGCATTTAAATATCTTACTAAGACATATTACTGGGAGATACAAAGTGACAACTGATATTTTTATGCATTTTATGTAAGTACTTTGCTATACTGCTCTAAAGATCTCACAAGTAATAAGAATTTCATCTTACTTTTTGGCCATATGAATAAAACATCTGCACCAAATTGCATATTTTGTCTCAGTTTGGGCCTCTGAATAAAATTGTGATTTTTCATCTCCGAGTATGAGCTCCATATTCTCCTATATCATAATTTATGACCCATTTTACATTTTAACCGTTGCATATTAAGCTGGGATATTAAATAACATTGGTTTAAATTACTGTATTTTAAGTTTTTTAATTAAAAACGTACACTTCACCTTTAAGGGTAATATGCAAATTCTGTTAGTCTTTTCAGCAGTATATCAAGTATAATCATCTGCACAGCACTAACTGAGGCTGGAAAATATATCTATTTATTCATCTCCCTCTACTTTCTCAAATCATCTCTGTGATCTGTGTTAATTAAAGTGATAAAATCCTCAAATAAACGAACTAATGACAGTGCTGACTGCATATTAATTTGATCATAACCAAATGAATTAAACTTTAACCCCGTGGCAAACCTAACGCGAATGTTTACTTTCCACGGTAATTAACGCGATCAGCTATAGATAACTGCCTCCAAGTCTTTCTCAGAATAGACATCTACTTAATAAAAATAAACATTGCGCTAGGTGGATTTCACTCAGATCTACTGAGACTTGCTGACGTTTTTAATGAATGTCTTTGCCAGTGATATGAAAGACACCTAACAGAGTGGATATATGATATAAATGTGCCCTTATTTTATGTAAGACCACTTCTGTCTTTGAGATCAGCTGCATTTCTATTCAGCAGGACAGAGCTTTAGTTAGTGGCTTTTAGTTGATTGTTTTTTCTCTGTTCTATTTTTCTTGTTATAGTGAGCTATTTCATTCATATTACAATGTTTTTGCTACTATGAATGAATGTCTGTGTGTACGAGTGACCTGTCGGTTCATTCAGTGTGGTTGGGAAGCAATCCGGTATTATGTTCCATCAGGGGTCTAAACCCTAAAATCAGAAATCCTATAATGGTACAATTGGCATTTGATAAATGCATTATTGTACTATTTAAATTTGTAGATTTTGCTCCACGACAGTACCATAGGAAGTCAACAGCTCTTTCTGCTAAAATGACCAGAGCTGGCTATGTTTCTCAAACAAGTATCAACTTGCTGCTGGTACTGAGGGTCATTAAGTGACATAACAGATTAATCTGAATTCATATATACAGTTAAACTGAGCACTGTTCTTCAGAAAAATCCTCCATGTCCTCCAGATTTTTTGGTTTTCCAGCATCTTTTGCATATTTGAACCCTTTCCAGCAGTAACTGTATGTATTAATTTTGAGATTCATCTTTTTACATTGAGGACAACTGAGGGACTCAAACACAAATATTAAAAAAGGTTCAAACATTCACTGAAGCTCCAGAAGGAAACACAATGCATTAAGAGCTGGGGGGTGAAAACTTTTGAACAGGATGAAGATGAAGACTTTTCCTCAGAAGATTGGGAACCCTTGGTTCTTAGTATTATGTGTGTTTATCTGGATGATCTACTTTTTTGTTGTTGTTGTGTTGTTTTGTTTTGTTTTGTGATGGTTGTTCATGAGTCTCTGTTCTGAACAGTTAACAGTTCAAAAGTTTTCACCCCCTCATGTTTCCTTTTGGAGCATCAGTGAATGTTTTTAATAGAAACCTTTTTTAATAGTTGTGTTTGAGTCTCTCATTTGTCCTTTGTGTGAAAAGATGGATCTCAAAATCATACAGTCACTGCTGGAAAGGGTTCACATATGCAGAAGATGCTGGAAAACCAAGGGTTCCCAAACTTTTGAAGAGGGTTATTTTAATAATTTCAGCTCTTTTTTTTTTGTCTTGTGGACTATATATAATTTTTATTTGTGTAAAATATCTTACATATTTTCTTATATATATATATATATATATATATATATATACACATACACTACCGTTCAAAAGTTTGGGGTCAGTACATTTTTATTGTTTTTTTTTTTTTTTTTTTTTAAGAAATTAATACTTTTATTCACCAAGGATGTATTAAGTTAATAATTAAAAGTTTATTAAAAGTTAATAATAAATAATTTACATTGTTATATAATATTTATATTTTGAATAAACACTGTACTTTTTAAACTTGTTATTCATGAAAGAATCCTGAAAAAAAAAATCACAGGTTCCAAAAAATATTTGGCAGCACAACTGTTGATATTATCCAACATTGATCATTCTAATAATAAATCCGCATATTAGAATGATTAAATTCTATTTTAAAGTATGTTAAAATAAAAACATTATTTTATATTGTAAAAACATTTTGCAATATTACTGTTTTTTTTCTATATTTTTAATCAAATAAATGCAGCCTTGATGAGCATAAGAGACTTCTTTAAAGACTTCTTTATATATATATGTGTGTATATATATATATATATATATATAATAGATCTGAATATAAATTAACATTCAAAAGTATTTTCTTTTTGGAAAGAAAATAACACCTTTATTCGGCAAGGACATATTACTCTGATTTAAGTTATAAAACATCTATAAAGTTTAATGGATTAAAAAAAATCTTTTTTTTTTTTTTCTGAACTTTTTTTACATTAAATATTCCTGAAAAAATGCATCTGATGAAATATTTATTGAGCAGCAAACACTATAATTTTAAATTGTAATAATATTTCACAATATTACTGTTTTATAGTATTATTTATCAAATGCAGCTTTTGAAAACATAAGAGACTTTAAAATAAATAAATAAATAAATAAAAACATTAAACAATTTTACCAATCCCAAACATTTGAATATAACATAACAGACCAGCAATATAATATAATATAATCAATTCTCACGATTAACTAGTAGCTTATTAGCATGCATATTACTAGCATATTGGATGTTTATAAGTACTTAATAGGCACGTATTAATGCTTTACTCTGCATGACCATATTTTAAATCCCTTAACCTGAACCCATACCTAAACTTAACAACTATCTATTAATAGGCAGCAAATTAGGGGTTTATTGAGGGAAAAGTTATTAGTAAATATGTGTCTTAGTTATTAGTAAATATGTGTTCTCTAATCTAGCATGTTACCTAATATTTTTCTTATTTGTAGAAAAACTAAAATATACAGTATAATTACATCACATACTTTGCACTTACTAAATATAAATAAGCAGATATGATGTTGACCACTAGGAGCAGCAGAGTTCTACTGCCTCTGAGAACTGTCACATGGATGAGTAAGGAAAAGTCTGCTTGTATAGGTCAAAGGGTCAAGGTTTGACCTGTTAGCATGATCCAGGTAACTATCCACCTGATTATTAAAAGATCAAAAAAGCAAATCCTTGTGACTATTAACTCCAGAGCCACATAAAAATTCTCGATGACAAAGCATTTATTAGTTAACCACAACACAAAACATAAAGTCCCAAATCCTTCACAAACCACATTTACTGAATTTCTCATACCTGTTGCAGCATGAACTCAGCAATGAATTGTAAGTTAATTACCTTAATCACATTTTACACCAAGTTGTAAATAAATTTACCAAATGTAATAGTTTTAATAGCAGCACTGAATAAAGCTGTGAAGCCAGTGGTTAAATTGCACTAATGCTGTCTTTACTCCATGCTGCTCATGTATTACTTGTGAATTAAACAGCCAGAACAGCCCGTAGCGAACATGAGATTATTACACTGTGCATAGCCAATTTGAGCATGTGCAGGGACGTGCATCCTAATGTGCACAAGCTTTGGTTTAGCTTTTAAAGAGAAGTTGGTACAGCAAAACACTTTTTTTCTTTTTTTATAAAACTATTGTTTATATCAAAGTGGATTGTTCCTCATTCTAATTCCGCCCTTTTCCTCATAGCAGGAGTTTTACCTGAATGTTGGTGAAGAACCTCACCATTGAGCCAGTCAGTTGTGGGAACTAATGCATATGTTTCAGAAGGAAATGAGACTGCTGTGCAGTACCTTTCACTTCATGGAGATCCTGGAGAGAAGAACAGGATTTAGAGAGCATGAACTTGAATTTGCTTAGTAGTTTCAAAATTGTGCAGGATATCTCCTAAGGTACATTTACAGAGAATGATGACACATTTTTGTTTCTTCATCAGAACAGATATGGAGAAATTCAGCATTACATCACTTGCTTACCAAAGGATCTTCTGCAGTGAATGGGTGCCGTCAGCAAGTCCAAACAGCTGATAAAAACATTACAATAATCCACAAGTAATCACCACAACTAGTTTGTTAAACTGATATGTTTGGGTGAAATATCCCTTAAAAAGGAGTGTTCTGCTGTATTTTAGTGTAATAGAGTGACTGTTTTGATAATTAAAATTAATTACATTTAATAATTTAGTTATTAATTAGTCTACTTATTTTACTTATATTCATAGTGAAGTGGGGAGAATTTGAAAACTTGCTGATGAAGAGAATCCTATTTCCCTGCATGCTGGAAATACTTCATATTCACTGTAAAGAGAGTGGAAACAGTAAGGCAGTACAGTCAACGTAAAAAAAAAAAAGTTGACCAGAATCCAGGGAAGCTGCTGAGAAAAGAACTGTAGAGAACATGCATATGTTTCATATTTTTTGGTCTTGACTATTTTTCCTGGAGGAATATGCCAAAACAGTGAGGGCAAATGTAACAGTCCTTCAAATGACTCTTGGACGACTTTTAAAATTCATATCCTGCCTCACAGCTGACCAGGTCCAGCAGCACTGGCTCCAAAAGCCACGTGCCCTGGAGTGATCATATGCTCGCCTGGCCGTGGTTCATAAACAACATAACTGACCTACGGTGTGTTTTTCTCCAGGCAGTGTTCCAGGGAAGAACGCTGCATCCATACAAAACTGCATTTGTTGCAAGACATTGCATTACACTAAAAACAAAACATTTATCTTTGACATGAATGCAGCTTAAAATGTCATTAAATGCATCATAATAATACTGAAACTGAAATAATGTAATAACTTTCAGAATAAAACGCAAGATATAGAAGTACTTTTCACAATTAAAGCATTGACATTAAATATCTATAGAGTTATCCACCTTATTCTTCAATGTAGATGTAGACTTCCAGTACAGTAGCCATAATAGGAAAACAATGAGAAGAATAACAATGTGCAGTAAACAGTAAAACTGTTTGCACTACAAACCAGTGTGTTTTTAATTAAGATAATACATTAAAAAATAATATGGTAAAACACACCAATTAGCAATGTCAAGCAGCAAAACAAGATGTTCTGTACAGCGAAAAATAGCTGGACGCGGATGAGAACGGAAGCCAGACCCATAAAATTCACATATGGCTGCGCTTGCTCTTACAGGAAAAATATTATAATTTTAAAACAATTATTTTGAATTTATTGGGCCTAATTCATGAAACTTGCTTAAATATATGAGTAAATTCAAAATAATTTGCATGTAAACCAGACCTTCCCAAAACTCTGGATTCATAAACGTTTTGTAAACGTCCGATTTGATTAAACATGTGTATGTTAATGAATTTCAATCATTCGTAAATAGGGCGCTCATGCACGCTCATTCACAGTTAGCATAATTCCCGCCTGTGAATTCATTAATGAATTAAGCAATGCAAATTGCATGTCCAGGAATGCAGTAGAATATTCTGGTGTACTTCCCTGGTGAAAAAACCAGCATATGCTGGTAGGTATGTTTTGATGCTGGAATGCTGGTTAGGTAGGTATGATGCCGGTTTAAGCTGGTCCTTTGCTGGTTTATGCTGGTCCTTAGCTGGTTTATGCTGGTCCTTTGCTGGTTTATGCTGGTCCAGCAACATGACCAGCATAAACCAGCAAAGGACCAGCAAAAACCAGCAAAGGACCAGCATAAACCAGCTAAGGACCAGCTTAAACCAGCATCATACCTACCAGCATATGCTGTTTTTTTTTTCACCAGGGGACAGTGACGAGCGCTGTTTTACAGTTATGATCTACAAAAAAAAATAAAAAATAAAAAAATTAAAAATTCAAAAACAGCGCAAGAACAAATGAACTTGTAAATATTAAGGCAGTGCATCAAAATACAGTGTCATCCCTGGTGAACAAAAAACAGCATATGCTGGTAGGTATGTTTTGATGCTGGGATGCTGGTTAGGTATGTTTTGATGCTGGTTTAAGCTGGTCCTTTGCTGGTTTATGCTGGTCCTTAGCTGGTCATGTTGCTGGTCAAGGACCAGCATAAACCAGCAAAGGACCAGCTTAAACCAGCATCAAAACATACCTGACCAGCATCCCAGCATCAAAACCTATTTACCAGCATATGCTGTTTTTTTCAACAGGGATCAGTTTGCCAAAAAGAACACCGAACATTTTATTCAGCATTTACACGTGGTAGAAAGCAGGTGTACATTTCTTTCATACTAACTAACATTTTGAAAATACAAACATTTTCATGAATTTGAAAGTTTACGTCAAAACGGCTTTACGAACGATTTACACAAACATTAGTTCTGCTCGTGTTTCATGAATGAGGCCCAATGATTTTAAAATTTAATTTACTCTTTGCAAAGCTGGATTTTCAGGAAAATAAAAATGTAGAAACCATGATACTTCTTTCAGGATTCCTTGATGAATAGAAAGTTTAAAAGAGCAGCATTTACTCAAAATGCAAATTTTTGTAACTGCCACTTTTAATCAATTTAATGCACCCATGCTGAGTAAACATTAATTTATTTAAAACAAATCTTACTGAGCACCAAAATGTTTATCCCACCTCAGCATTTGTCGCCCTTTCTTATGTTCATTTACCATTCAGAAATTTTAATTAAAGCTTCTTTTAAGCAAATACTATCAGTCACATACCAAGCCGCTGCCAGGAAGCCGACCAGCATCACAACGGACATCACTTGTACGTTCAGGTTCAAGGGAGCATATTTCCATCAACACACTCCGTTCCCAACCGCTCACGAGCTGCTTGAAACGGCACGGTCTGAACATTAGTTGTCAACATGAACTCAGCGTTGCTCATTGAATTAATATTCAAAATTAGTCGGCCTAAGCGAAAATCTCATCAACGTGTCACGAGCATGATTATAAACTGCTCACTGATTGACAGTTCCAGCCTTTAATTATGCAAATCAAATTTTACACACGGTTTTCAGCGAATTAAGCAGATGTTAAGCTATAGCATTTATTCAACTGCATACACGACAGGGATATATTCTCAACCCCATTCTTTTTTTCTTTTGAAAAATAGAGAAACAGGATTATTACATGCTCCATATTCTTTTGACGCTACTGGATTATAATTCTAATAAACTTTAAGCACAAATTAAATCATACCAAGTTTTTGTGACAGTGTATGTATTTTGAAGATTATTTAATTATTAGTGTGAAAACAGTTAATACAGATAATATAAATGTTCCTTAGTAAGCCTTCATCTGATTTTACAGTGCATACAGATGAGGGCAGTATTGTGTAGAGTATGTGCTGTCCAAGAGAAAGTTCAGATTTTAACTCACTAGTACAGTCTTTATAACAGGGGGCAGCATGACATCAACACAAGGCTTTTCTGTTCTTTAGTTGAGGCATTTTAAGAGTTACCCCCCTTTTTTAATGTCATGAGTTCATATAGATGACTTTAAAGATGGTGCCTTCGGCTAGTTTTATAATCCTTTCAGTAAGTGATAAGAATGTAGTAATCTCAGATAGGTTTAAAACATTTTACCGTGTTTAAAATCCATCCGGCAGAATCCCACAGATTTTCCTCTAAAATTAGTGCAGAAAATCCAAAAACAGAGATTCTTTCAGCACCTACCATCACACATAACATAGCAGAAACTCATCTTAAAATGTGAAATTATACACACTACCAGTCAAAGTTTTTGAACAGTGAGATTGTAATGTTTTTTAAAGAAGCCTCTTCTGCTCACCAAGCCTGCATTTATTTGATACAAAGTACAGCAAAAACAGGAAAATTTTGAAATATTAATATTTTTACTATTTAAAATAACTGCTTTCTATTTAAATATATTTTAAAATGTAATTTATTCCTGTGATCAAAGCTTAATTTTCAGCATCACTACTCCAGTCTTCAGTGTCACAAGATTCTTCAGAAATCATTCTAATATGCTTATTTGCTGTTCAAGAAACATTTATTATTATTATTATTATTATTATAAATATTTAAAACTGACTAAGTTTTTTTCAGGGTTCTGATGAATACAAAGATGCAAAAATCAGCATTTATCTGATATAAAAAGCTTTTGTAACATTATACACTATACCATTGAAAGAAAAGGGGAAAGAAAGTGTAGAAATTAATACTTTTATTTAGCAAGGATGCTTTAAATTGATCAAAAGTAATGATAAAGACATTTATAATGTTACAAAACATTTTTTTTATTTAAAAAAAAATGCTGAACTTTCTATTTATCAGAGAAACCTGAAAAAAATTCACTTTGCTGTTTTCAACATAATAATAATAATAAATCTTTTTTGAGCAGCAAATCAGAACATTAGAATGATTTTTGAAGGATCACGTGACTGGAGTAATGATGCTATAAATTCAGCTTTGACATTAAAGGAATAAATTACATTTAAAAATATATTCAAATAGAAAACAGTTATTTTAAATACTAAAAATATTTCAAAATTTTACATTTTTTCATTACTTTGGATCAAATAAATGCAGGCTTGGTGGACAGAAGAGACTTCTTTAAAAAAAAAAAAAAAAAAAACATTGAAAATCGTACTGTTCAAAAACTTTTGACTGGTAGTATATATATATTATTTTTCCAATAGCTGTCCATAGAATAAAATAACTGTGAGTAACCCTACAATTTCCAAAGAGCCTTTAAACTAAAATGTCAAATTTTTGTCCATTTTAACATAATTTATTTATTATTTCAAATCGTACTGTTCAAAAACTTTTGACTGGTAGTATATATATATTATTTTTCCAATAGCTGTCCATAGAATAAAATAACTGTGAGTAACCCTACAATTTCCAAAGAGCCTTTAAACTAAAATGTCAAATTTTTGTCCATTTTAACATAATTTATTTATTATTTCTTAACATTCTCCCATATATTTTAAGGCGAGCTGAATAATACAGCCCTAAATACAGGACATCTTAAAAGAATCTTAAAATAAAATGTTATAAATTTAAGTTACGTTGCCTCAGCAAAGCAAAGAACTGAAGTACAAGACAAGCTGACATTTGCAAGTAGATACTGTCACATTAGCAATAAAATAATTCTTTTATACGGGATTTTCAATGCCAGTGAGGTGTAATTTTAAAGAAATGTGACCCTGTGTTGCAGTGCCATTGTCTATAAAAAGTACTGAATCTATATTCAGATAATACCCATAGTAATGAGTCTGGAAGTGGAATTCTTACTCTACTTTTAAGGTCTCATTAAACATCACTCTTACTCAACTGCACCAGTGCACTGAAGAAAATGATGCAAACGCAGGGTTGACCACTGGGAGCAGTAGCGCTGCAGATGTGCCAATGATCATCCATCTTCTGAACGCATTCCCATTTCTCTCACTTTTTTGGCGTGCGACATCTGCAATGCTGAAAGTGTATCGCCCTAAAAGTGTGGAAACCAGGAGGAGAATCATTCAAAAAAAGAATAAAAACATTAAAGTTATAACGTCTCATTTCAGGCTATAATTGAGAGTCACGAGGCAGAACGAAGCAGAATAAAGAGTCGTAAAGCCCTAATTTTGTAATATTGTGGCAATTACGGAGGAAAGCTATGATGGAAACAGCAATCTGATTGTCTTAGATGATGGATGGGCTTATTTCAGAGTGATCTAGATTGTGGTAAACCTATGATTAAAACCTAAAGCGTGTAAAGAGAGGGTTTTTTTTAAACAAAAGTCCAATATGAACAGCCCATCTCTGTATGGCTTTGTTTGATGAATAAGAATGTGCTCCTAATTTTGGACTTGAGCTGTATTTTCTTCATTCATTTTTTTTTTTTGAAGAATGATGTCTAAACATAAATCTGGTTTGCATGCAGAGAAGACCACTGCTCCTGTGTATGAGAAAACACAATGACCCATTCAGGGAACATCCTCCGTATCTTACGCAGCAGAAAGCGAGCAGGATAGATTGTCCCTGCAATTGTAATTAATCCTAAGGGAAACATTTGGGAGAGCTGTACTTCCAATTATCACACTTAATTTAGCCCAGGGAATCTAATTTGGGAAATCTATTTACAGAGATATACAGACTCCTTCTCTCTCCACAAAGGGAAATCCAGCACCTCCAATGAAAAAGAAAAAAAATTGACTTTGAAAGAGTCATGAAAGCACAGCCAACTGTTATTAGCTCCTGACAAAGTACCAGTCATTCATGCATTTTCAATATAAAGTTCACACTGAATAGAGCTGTGCTGAATTAGCTTGAGGCTTTTTAAACAGGGTCTTCCAACAAACTGCAACTAGGCCTTTCAAAACGGTAATACCTTAAAATTTCAACATGATTTTGGCTCAACCAACTAGGTGGTATTTTGAATTAAGAATGTATTGCCTGTCATGTATTATTGTACTATTTATTTTAAAATGGCACTGAGCTGTCACTGAACATTGCATCTTTATTCTTTATATTGTGCTATTTTAGAGTCATAAAAACATAGTTTGTGCTCTGCTTTATTTTTCTCTTCTGTTTGTATTCTGGACAGGTATGACAGATGCTCCTTCAAGGAAAAAATTTTCTCCTTCGTAGAAACATGGCGTATTGTTGTATTATATTCTATGCTGCTCTATTGCATCATGCTGCAGGAAATACAATACACAGAAGCAAATGCGATTGTAGGCTTATAACAGAATAACACTGAAATTGTTGAAAGCATACAGTGATTATACATCAAACTATAATCATAATACAGCTCTCAAACTCAAATTCTTAATGTATTTGTTTGGGAGAGCTCCCAGATAGCATGTAGTAATGGTGCTAAAATTTGTGCAGAGGCAATTGCAGTTTAGATTCTACGTTGGCATCCTTTATCAATGCATCAATGCCGAGTGCAGATCACAAATGGCTTTTTAGGTAATGCCAGATTCAGGTTTACCTTAGCTGTGCAAGATATAACCACATGGTTCAAGTAGTTGCATCAAAAAAAAAAAAAAAAAAAAACTCAATTATACACCTGTCCTGCATGAGTTCAGATTTCTACTTGCCCTGCCAGCTATATCAATAGTCCCAACACCTGTCAAGTTTCCTTGTTCCCAAAACAAATGGTGCAATAGATAGAAATCATATAGATGTTTCGTTTTTTTTAATGAAATATTTTGCACATGTAGCATGTTTGTTTCAATCAGTTCCATTCAGTGTTGGCAAGTATGTGGTTTTCCCGCAAAACTGTGCCATTGTTTTTCATGTCCGCGGGTCGAAGCAACCCCAATAATGTGATATTTAGCCCCTGGAATGCGAATTTTACCAGAGGAACCCCATCAAAAAATGCCTATTTTATTCCCCGGAACATGATTTTTAACGAGGAATATCCTCACCGAAAGTGGCTAGTTTTGAGTAGCAATTGGCTGGTTTTATTGTGAAAACCTGGCAACCCTGGTAACTGTTAATATTCAAAACTATAAGAAGAAGAGTGGATTTGGTGCTAGACAGTCTTTTGACCATCAGAATGATTAAAATCATATCTAATTTGAAGCTTGATTAAGTGTAAAAAGTTTTGAAGTAACCTAATAAAAAAGTAAACTATTGCACTGCAAGTTCATGGTTTTGCTTGTCCTTTGTGCATGACTATTGTGGAAACGGCACATGTAGCATGTTTTTTTTTCACATCAGTTCCATTCAGTATGTGGTTTTCCTGCAAAATTGGGTTATTTTAACACTGTTGCCGTGGGTTGTTTTTCATGTCTGCTGGTTGAAGCAACACCAATAAAGAGATATTTAGCCCCTGGAATGCGGATTTTACCAGAGGAACGTGAACCCCTACCGAAACGTGGCTAGTTTTGAGCAGCAACTGGCTGGTTTCATTGTGAAAACCTTGCAACCCTGGTAACCGTTAGTATTCTAAACTAAGAGACGAAGAGTGGATTTGGTGCTAGATGGTCTTTTGACCATCTGAATCATTAAAATTATATTCAATTTGGAGCTTGATTAAGTGTTAAAATTACTAAGTAACCTAGTAAAAAATAAACTATTACACTGCAAATTTATGGTTTTGCTCGTCCTTTGTGCATGACTATTGTGGAAACGGCAAATTTTTTTCATGTCAGTTCCATTCAGTGTTGCCAAGTACGCTGTTTTCCTGCAAAACTGGGCTACTTTAACACTGTTGCCACGTGCTGTTTTTCATGTCCGCTGGTTGAAGCGACACCAATAAAGTGATTTTTAGCCCCTGGAATGCAGATTTTACCAGAGGATCCCCGTCAAAAAATGCCTATTTTTGAACATGATTATTACCGGGGGACACCCCCACCGAAACGTGGATAGTTTTGAATAGCAACAGGCTAGTTTATTGTGAAAACCTGGCAACCCTGGTAACCGTTAGTATTCTAAACTTACAAAAGAATAGTGGATTTGGTGCTAAGTGGTCTTTTGACCATCAAAATCATTCAAATTATATTTAATTTGAAGCTTGATTAAGTGTAAAAATTAGTAACCTAGTAAAAAAAATAAACTATTATACTGCAGGTTTATGGTTTTGCTTATTCTTTGTGCATGACCCCTGTGGAAACAGCACATGTAGCACGTTTGTTTCATGTCAATTCCATTCAGTGTTGCCAAGTACGCGGTTTTCCTGCAAAATGGGGCTACTTTACCACGGTTTCCGCAGGTTGTTTTTCATGTCCGCTGGTTGAAGCGAGGCCAACAGTGTAATATTTAGCCCCTGTAATGTATATTTTACCAGAGGAACCCCATCAAAAATGCCTATTTTACCTTGTGAGGTGTAAAATACTGTAATTACTTTTTTACATCGCAATATAATGGTTACTTTTCTTAAATTAGACCGTTCCGACGATGTATGCAGCCTTTAAATGCGACCTCTGGAGGACGCAGCCTCTGAAATGAGATGCAGCTATTGTTTTCATTTGTCACACATTTCCCCCAGCAACAAGACGCACGTTCTGAGAGAGTTTGTTGTGATCAGAACAAGTCTGGTAGCTAGTGTAATCATCAGTCTTTTATTATTGTATGAGGGCCAGTTTTTTCTTTGTCACTACTACAAAGTCGGCAAGTGTATAATGGTGAGTATTTTAAGATCTGTAGGAAATGTTTAAATTTGCAAGGTACACAAATCTATGTACATTTATAAAATTCATGATCAAGATATGTAACATACTGTAGCAAGTGATGGTTCCTTCAGCTCACTCCAAATCTGGCCTCGGATCTGCAGGTCATTCTGTTTGAGGCCTGCCAAATAAGAGTAACATTTGTATGAAAGCAAAGAATCAATGTTTGAGCAAGCATATTTACATGTGAGTGTCAATTTTACTTGGAACATTTAACAAAAGTAGGATTTATTGATGAAATAAACACAGGAAACAAGAGCAACCAGGTAACAAGAGAATACGGGCATCTACAGAGAACAACAATAGGGTTTATGCACAACAGACTTCCATATTCTGTCAAACAGGTCTTGTTGCTTCCGGTTCACGCGTTTCGCATATGCTTTGTTAAGTATAAAGTTGTTTTACTCAAGATGCCTTCAAAGTAGATACCAAAGATTATCATAACCAGTGTCCATCACATAAGTGGATTGATATCTAAAAGATATTTTTTAGATAAAAATCTAAAGATTTTTTTTAGACTTTTAGATATAAATGGGGTTTTCCGGGTTTGGTCAGGTGACATTTGACATATGTGACCCTGAACCACAAAACCAGTCATAAGGGTCAGTTTTTTGAAACTGAGATTTATACATCATGGTTTGTTAGAATAGGACAATATTTGGCTGAGATACAACTTTTTGAAAATCTGGAATCTGAGAAAATCGGCTTTAAAATTGTCCAAATCAAAAATTAAGTTTCGATATATTTATGGTAGAAAATTTATAAAATATCTTAATGGAATGTGATCTTTACATAATATCCTAATGATTTTTGGCATAAAAGTAAACTCGATAATTTTGACCCATACAGTGTTTTGTTGTCTATTGCTACAAATGCAGCCATGCTACTTATGACTGGTTTTGCGGTCCAGGCTTACATATACCCTACTGACAAATGAACATAAGGTTATTTTGCTATTCATAATCGGAGTCTGATAGCTCCTCCCCCTTCGCTATGCAAATAAAGCTGTGACAGTTGAGTACAGGAAGCGTCCAATATTCCACAATTAGTTTTTTCCCGGTAAGTCTGTTTAAAGCAATATTAAATATGTTTTGAGCTTGTCACACCACAGAAAAATGTGTTATTATACACCCAGCCAAATTTGAATAAAAAAAATGGCATGAAATAAAATAAATGATCAAAATCCCTACTCTCAAACGCCGGGGGCGTGCCCGCTGTCAACACTGAAACCACGCCCACTTCCAGGAAAGCTGCCGCCCCTCTCTACTGTTTTGAGCAGTCAAATACTGCTACAACCTGAATGGACGCTCCCTCTAGTAGCTTAATTAGATTTACACGGCCATACATGTTTGGTAATATGAATTTACGTGACAAAGGCATAGCTAGCTAACTGTACGCTGTAGTAGAGACGGTAACTCGTGAATGAGCGGGTGAACCAGTGATGCTAATGCGCACTAGTTATTATAGTCGAGAGGCCTGCCCAAAAAATACTGAACGCAAAATAGGTGAAAAACTGTTTTCACCTGTTCAGTACTATAGTTCACAGTCTTTGTAATGTGTTTTCATATTACATACACAGGCTTTAAGCGCATCGTCTGGATATTTAAAATGCGCTTTTTCTTTGTGAAATTTTCAGTGTGAACACACTACTCACAGTATTTATAATACAAAATGTAATAAAATAGAACATAAGTGCGGGATTTGGGACACACCTAGGGAAACAGGAACTGACGGTCATGATAGTGATCCATTTTATTTTTTTAATATTTACGTAGTTAATAAGTAAACTTGCATGACTGTATCATAAATGTAGCAATAAATACGTAAATAAAAGTTATAAATTATACTGCAGATATCCATTATGTACAGAGGCAAGTTTAAGGTCCTGCTCAAAGTTCATCTGCAGCTGATACAAAGTTTAGTCCTTCTCAGTTAATGTTTACACACCAACAAACTCCCTCTTCTACTTTCTCTCTCTACCCTACCGCATGTGGTAAAGCAAAAGCAGTTTTCTTCTGTCTACATGAAATATCTCTGAAAATGGAGAATGGATATTAGTGTACTAGCAATTTTGCTGTAAACTGTGCCTGAAGGATTGCTTGCTAATTCTGCTTGGAGAAGGTGAGACATTCTATTTCTCATTATCATATTTTTCATAGTGAGGGATTTAAAGAGCTTTGCATGGTGGCTTCATTTCAAAGCGCAACACAAACTGTTAAAGAGATATATGTTATGTACGTTCCAATCTGATATGTTGCTGTCAGCATGTGCATTGGTATGCATTTGCCATATTCTTTGGTATGCTTTTCATTTTTGGTAAGCGCATACTGAATTGACAGAGTTAGATGAAGAAATGCATTACTTCATAGTATTTGTTTCTGAAATTCAGGTAAAAACAGAGAAATTGCTCAAATTTTGTTTTCATTTTCAGGAAAACTGCTGAACAAAACACACTGTGTTATTTAAATACAGGACCAATGGCAATTGAAAAAGGTATGGTACACACAACACAAAAGGAACTGAAACTCGAAACTCAAGTATGTTTGACAATTCTTGAGTTCAAAGAGTTCACAAACAAAAAAAGGCCATTTAAAAAAGAGAAAAAAGAATAAAAAATAATGACTAAATGCTTCACATTCAGGATTTTACAGCACCACCTGAGAGTCCTCCACCTATTATTAACTTTTAATCCATTATTCGTTCTTTGTTTGAATATAACAGGGACTTTGCCCTTCCAGATAAACCTCTGAAAAATTGTCTTCTGCACATTTATTGCACTGTATTTAGTCGTTGGCCTTATCTACATTTATGCATGTTTCACCCACGTGTCAACATCGTCGTGTTACCCATGATTGAAAGCAAACTGATGAATAGGTAGACTTCACCCTGAAAACAAATATTGGCCAAAATAATAGGTTAGGCATAAATTGTGCTAGTAAAAGACCTAAATTATGTTTTAGAATATGTGTTATGAAAACTCAAATGTAGATAAAGTGACAGTTTTTAATTGCATTTTGTTTTCAGTGACAGATATCCCTTCGGATAATGTGTATGCTTATGCATTATCAAAAACCCTCACAAAGGTCTCTTCTCCTGTGACGGTGGGTTTGTATTCAGAATGTCAAAACAGGATCAACATGGTCCTCAAGAACATTGAGGGTGAGTGTGCATACTTTTTTAAAAGTATTTGATCCTCCCAGATGTCCTCCAAAAGTGCTGGAGATGTTGACGTTTTCAGCTTTCTCTCATATTTTTCAGTTCACATGAATCAGGAGGCCAAAAGAAGAGAAGAGAAGTACACTAAGGGACCAAAGCCTCGCTCAATTACACCTTCTATTTTCGACATGCTCTCTTTAATCCTACGCCTCCTCTTCTATCGGCCTGTCTGGACGGAGCAGAACCAAAACATGAAGAACATTCGGTATATGTTCGTGAGGTTCAGCGCATGGCATTTTGCAGGCAGCGACTTTCTCTGGGCAGGACTGGTAATGCAGTTGACCAAGGCTATTCAGAACAGCTTTGGTAAACTCCAGCTGGGCCTTTTCCGAATCGCCCAACATGATGAAGAGAAAGATGCAGGGAAGAAAAAGATTGAGGATGTTTCAAAGAACTGGAGGTCAAAAAAGATGGGCTGCATCCCCATTTGGGCGCTAATACTTATGGGATTCATTGGATCACTCCTTATTCTGGTTCCTCTCATCATATATGGATTTCCTCATCTGAAGAAACACCTAGAAGGAGAAAAGGTTGAGGAGTCAAGTGGTTACGGTGCACTGGAAGGTATCGCCATCAGCGTACTTGGCGTTCCTGCAATCGCAGTTCTGCGATTTATATTTTTGCTGTCGAAGAACCTCATCTTCAACCAGGACCTCAAAATTAGACAAGGGCTGGACAACAAGAAGGTAAGTCAGCAGCTGGGACTCATGCATGAAGTTCGGAAGGAGATGAGACTGCTGTGCTGCTTCATCTACTTCATGGAGATCTTCGAAAGAAGAAGGATCAGGGTGGTGTTAGAGATCACAAACTTGGACCGTTGCACACCGAAGAAAATTGTAGGTGTTTTGGATGCCATCAACATTCTCCTGTCTGATGATGAGAGTCCATTCATTTCTGTGCTTGCCGTAGATCCGGAAGTCTTGGTAGGACAGGTCGAACAGGCAGAAGACTGTCTAAGCAAAAGAGACTCTGCATATGACTTTCTAGATCGTATAATCACACTGCCCTTCACTGTACCTCCACTAACAGATGCTTCGAAGTCCATCGTCTTTGGAAACATTGTCCATGGTCAGTCTGAGGTTCCTGAAGACATTCCTCTTGAGGAGACCAAAGCATCTGCTGTAGAAAGTCTCAGAACTTCGTTCTCTGTTGAAGATGAATGTTCTGTAAAGTACAGTGAGACTGAAGAACAAGCCATTCCTTTGATTGCAAAGAAAGGAAACATTGAAACCTTCACTGCAGCGGAACTTAATCTACGAGAAGTGGATAAGTTAATTGAGTCTACATATTCCTGCATCTCCACAAGAGATAAAAGCAAACTTCAGTCTTACATATCTGGAGAAACCATGTCTATGAGACGAGTGATTAACTCCATTCGAGTAACTATTATGATTATGGAGACCCGAAAATTTGAGCCACCACCTCCAGAGAAAATTGCTGCATGGGTGGTTTTGGTGGATCTTTGGCCTTGCAGATTAAGTTGGATTCTTCAGTGCATTGAAGATGACCAACAGAGTGATGAGGTAGACGGATCATTCTGTGCCACTGATAATTCCAAGACATTATGGGAAGTGTTCAATTATAATAGCATGGAGCTCTGCATCATTGGACATGCTGTGGAAGACTTTCTAGAAAGAGACGGGGACCCTGAGCTGTTTGAGGTTTTCCTTAGGAAAGACTTTGTGTTCACTGTAGGGGAGTTGGAAATGTTACAGCTTTGCACAGTGAACTTAAACTACTCCATCAAGAATGAGCTAGCCAGGGTCCGTGGGAGCCGCAGACTCAGGAGAGCAGGGAGAAATGCTTTCCTGTCCCTCTCATCACGAACTGTAATGAACATGAAAACAGAAGATATTTGTCAAGAGGTTTGTCATCCTTTTTAAGAAAAAAGTTTTAACATAGCACTATTTACACAGTAATGTGTATGCGTTTGGGTCGGTAAGTTTCTTACATTCACCAAGGATGCATTTATTTAATAAAAAATATAGCAGTTTCATTACAATTTAAAATAACTGTGTTCTATGTTTATATATTTTAAAATGTAATTTATTCCTGTGTTGGCAAAGCAGTCTCTGTGTCACATGGTCCTTCAGAAATCAAATTAAAATTTGTGGATTTGGTGTAAGAAACATTTCTTAATTGTAAATGTTGAAAGCGGCTGTGCTGCTTAATTTTTTGTAGAAAATATGATGCTTTATTTCAGCATTTATTTGCAAAATAGTTATTTTGCAACATTATAAATGTCTTTACTGTCACTTTTAATAAATTTAAAGGAGAAGTTCACTTCCAGAACAAAAATTTACAGATAATTTACTCACCCCCTTGTCATCCAAGATGTTCATGTCTTTCTTTCTTCGGTCGTAAAAAATTATATTTTTTTGGGAAAACCATTTCAAGATTTCTCTCCATATAGTGAACTCCTATGGTACCCACAAGAACTTCCAAAATGCAGTTTAAATGCAGCTTCAAAGGACATACGATCCCAGCCAAGGAAGAAGGGTCTTATCTAGTGAAAAAAAAAAAAAAAGCACTGTGTGAACTCTGTGTATTCCGGTTCAAGACAGTTAGGGTAGGTCGAAAAATTCCCATCTCAGTTTCTTTTCCAACTTCAAATTACAACGCTGTTTTACCTTTTTTTGTAAAGGGCGTTTGATCTTCTTTGGGTCGGTACTTCTACAGCGATGTAGGATGATTTTAATGTTGGAGGAGAAAATGAGATGGAAGTTTTTCGACCTACCCTAACTGTCTTGAACCGGAATGCACAGAGTTCAAGCAGAGCTAGACAAGACCAGCATTTGAGGTTAAAAAGTATATAAATTGTACATTTTTTCAGAAAATAATGTTCGTTTCATTAGATAAGACCCTTCTTTATTGGCTAGGATCGTTTAAAGCCCTTTGAAGCTGGGTTTAAACTGCATTTTGGAAGTTCAAACTTGCGGGCGCCATAGAAGTCCACTATATGGAGAGAAATTCTGAAATGTTTTCCTCAAAAAACATAATTTCTTTATAACTGAAGAAAGAAAGACATGAACATCTTGGATGACAAGGGGGTGAGTACATTATCTGTAATTTTTTTTTCTCCCTAAATGCATCCTTGCTGAATCAAAGTATTAATTTCACAGAAACAATTAATTAAAAATTATCGGCCCCAAACATTTGAGCACACACAGTACAGTATCTATGCTGGATATTTATTTAATAGTTTTGCTAATTATATGTGCATTTTGAAACATGTTCATTTCTTCCTTTTCAGCTGTCGAAACTGAAATTCCCAGAGAAATACCTCGAAGCGGTAAGGGAAAATTTCATAGACGGCAAAACGATTCTCTTCAGTGACCCCAAAGACCTCAGGCAAGTCCTGCAAATGACTCTGGGTGAATGGATGACTTTTAAAATTCATTTCCTCGGGGTCACACCTTCTAGTCGGACAGCTCAGGCAAAAACTCCAAACGCCACAAACCATGAAGTGGTCATATGCCCATCTGGCAAGTAAGCAGTATAACCGACCTTGAGGTTTGCATCACTGCATTTTTCCTCCTGTGCATGCTTGCAACGGCCTGAGAATGTTTCAGGAAACAATACTGCATAACTACAAAAATATAATTCCCTTACGGCAAGATTGTAAATGTACACCAGCGAACCAGACTACTCAACAAATGATGACATTTAAAAATAGAGCTTTGTTATGCAGAAAACTTTCAGTCTTCAAACAGATCAAATTCATAACATGCATTATTTATAATGGGAATAACTTAACTATTAAGAAGCTTTTCCAATAATTCTAGGTAAAATAAACTACTACTGAATGTCATTTCTGCACCAAAATAAAAAAGGAAATGGAATCTTCTACAGTGTGGAGCAGAAAAGGTACTACAATAAACACCCAAGTTTAAATCTGCATAAATATCATCTTGCTTAGTTTTAATTAATGTATTGATTTTATTCATTTACTGATATTGCAAACCTTATAAGACTGTGTAACCACCTTAAGAACATGAAAACTGTTCAGCTAGCCTGAACTTATTCCCCACACATCCACACCTGAGACACAGCAGGTCCAATGATAACACCATTCATCAGTTTACCACCGTCAGACCATCGATCCCATCTGTGAAGGAAAAAGAAACATAATCACACAAGGCATTGGACTTTACAAAGCTGAATTTTGTGTTTGTAAATTATAAGGTTTCTGTGCAATGAAACTGGTTACCTAGACACTTTGCCCGCCTGTCATTGGTCAAACAAACAGACAGGCATGTCTCAAAATCATTGGGCCTTGTCTTTATTCAGAATTTAAAACACTAAGGGCATATAGCCTAAAAATAAAACAGCATTGTATATTTCCAAGGTCATTGTACAAGGTTTGTATCTATACACATAAAATGTTTATGGCCACCAAAGGTTCATCTCAAACAGAAACAACCAGAGTGCAATAAAGCATTGCTACAAACCATAAAACATCTACAAAAATCCACATGAACATTGTGTAATATTCAAGCAACTTCATATTCCTTTATTCTAATCTAAGGAAGCGCTACAGTAAGTCATGTTGCACGTGAATAACTTCTCATGAAATTCCCATGGCGGCTCCAGAGTTTCCGGTTTCATTATATCACTCTGAGTTGTTCCTTACAAAAACTTTGGCAGTGTTCAGAATCTCTACTTTGACACTTTAGTTTTACTTTCTATAAAACTTTAATATAGGACTGAATGACAGCGTGCAGATGTTTTTTTAATCGCACTGCCTGTCACTGAGTTTTACTTCATGCTCTGTGGGAATGGGGCTTCTGAGAAAGCGGAGAAAATATATATCTCCCGTGCAGCTCAGCGAAGACCTCCCACGGATCTATGGCTGAACATAACACTAATGCAAAAGTTTGAATTATAAGTTATGATAGTCAAATATGAAAAAGTTGCATGCATAATTGTACCTTTGGATATACATACATACATACCAGAGGCGTTTCCTCCGAGGACGCAAGGGAGGAAGTGTCTTGTCAAAATACTGGATGAGAAAAGAAATCATAGTAGATCTACAAAAATAAAACAACACCAATATTACAAAATATAACATTAAAAGGTGTATAAACCACTTGTTTTTTTTCTAAAGAAACATTGTACAACAGTAACACCAGCAGGTAAACTTACAGTGCCTCCATCGCAATATGATTGGATATGACTGGTTATGTTCGGCTACGATTGGTTCATGCGATAAATCCTGCATCTTGTCTTTGTGCGTGTTCTGCCTTTGCAAATCAGTCTGAATGAACAATATTATGGGGTTATTGGGAAGACTCATTTAAAATGTAAGTAAACAACTCATATTTAGATCCACTTTGTCACATCAAAATAAGACTTAAAATGGCATGAAAACATGATCTGTGGGAATTTTTAGTGAGTAATCAGCTTTGTGAAATTTAAAGTAAATCTCTGTGTCTGTGAGCAATATTTACAGAGCTTTGATGACTGATGATACGAAAAATTCAAAAATAGTTAACTACACTTAAATGTTGGATTAAAAACAACCCAAATTGGGTTATTTGGCAACCCAGCACTGGGTAAATATTTGACAGAACACATGCTGGGTTATTTTGAACCAGCTGGTTGGGTTAAATGTTTTACCCAACATGCTGTGTTGTTTTATTTATGTCAACTAGTGTTTAAAAATTATTATATTGCTGTCTCAAAATAGGCTGGAAATAAATAAATAAATAAATAAATAAAATAAATCACACACAGAATTATAAAGGCAATCATTTTAGAAATTAAAAATGCAACATTTAAAAGTAGCATTTTAACTTAAGTGTATTTAACCATTCACTTTCCACCAAAATAGTGCACTCTAAAAAAATGCTGGGTTATTTTTTTTTTTTTTAACCCAAATGCTGGGTTCAGCCTGTTGGGTCATTTTACTGGGTTGTTTTTAATATTTTTACTGAGGTGCTGGTTATTTTTTTTAACCCAAATGCTGTTTTTAACTTGTTGGGTCATTTTATTGGGTTATTTTTAATATTTTTAACCCAGGTGCTGGGCTGTTTTTCTGTAACTAAGTTGCTGGGTTATTTTTTTCTACCCAACCGTTGGGTTAAGCCTGTCTCTGATGAAACATCCCAGCTGCTGAGTTACAGTCAGAGCGTGGGCTTTTTGAGTCCTCTACAGGAGAGAGTGTTCTCAGCGTTGCCGATTTGGTGCACTTCTTCAGCAAAATAAAGGTTTGTATACGTTTTATTTCATTTATAACATCTATTTATTTCATTTATAACATATAACATCATAACATCTTTACTGTGCTGTAAATTGTGTTATTGTACGCAATGCGACATAAAGATGAGATGTCATCAGCTGCATCAGCAGTGCTCACTTTGCAAGATGGAAACGCCTTTTGCCTTGCATTAAATAAATGGATTTTACTTATTATAGTACTGAGTTTAATTTAATTTGATGTTAAAATATATTCTCTAATGTCAGTAGTTTTTATGGGTAGGTTTTGGTGTCAGTCACGACATCTTTCAGCAATGAATGAAGCGCAAATGAAACGGTCTGAAGTTTGCAGTTACCCCGGCGAACAGCAGCTCTTCACCGGCTCAGATTTCGGCGACACATCGGCACAATAATTAGCAAAAAGCAATTAGAGAACGGATGAATACACTAAAATTAAAATGCTACTTACATTTTTTAATGTCTAAAATGCATGTTAAATTAGTTTAAATGTAACATTGTAAACTATGCTGTATTTACCCAAATAAATTCAATTTGTCTTGTATTTTGTCCATGTGTTCATCTTTTGATTAATGCTGTTGCCTCTAGTAATTCTTTCTGTGTTTTTTATAAGTTCCAGTCCATTTTAAACCAGCAATATAATTTTTGAACAATAGTTGACTTAAATAAAATAACCCAGCACGTTTGGTAAAAACTTTTAACCCAACCAGCTGGGTCAAAATAACCCAGCATGTGTTCTGTTCAATATTTACCCAGCACTGGGTTGTCAAATAACCCAAGTTGGGTTGTTTTTAACCCAGCATTTTTTTAGAGTGCATTTTGTTTAAATTGTTACTGCCATGAGTTATTATTTTGAAATAAATTGTAAAATGCTTAAAAACAATTGATGAGATTCACACTTGGCTATGAGATTCATACTATGGCTTCTAAAAATTCAAAAAAATGCTTGAAAATTTTATCTCAGTGGACAAGACATGATACTGAAACTGCATGCAGTTCTTATGGTTGCTTTTATTGAATCTTATGCTCAAGTACAGTCAAGACAAACCAATCGACAAAGAGAGGTCGGCCGGTGTGTGCCGGATTGAAATATGACTCTGAAATTGTGAACATCAAAGTGGGGGTTCATATGAAATCGATATCATGCAGACATATTAAGGGAATTTAATGGGCCAGGAAAGGGTGGGGGGGTATTCTTACCCCTCTCATTCAGAATCAATGCAGGAAAGCGTCCTTGGTGTAAGAAGAGAAAATAGCTACACGGTACATAGTGATGTGATTTTAAAATAAAATTGTATCGATAGATTCTTTACATGGAAGATGAAAACAACGAGTTTTGCTGAGAGTGCATGGGATAACGTTTAAGATGAACACAAAGAAAAGCCTTAAAATACAAT
This sequence comes from Labeo rohita, assembly GCF_022985175.1. NCBI lineage: Eukaryota > Metazoa > Chordata > Actinopteri > Cypriniformes > Cyprinidae > Labeo > Labeo rohita. Next base: position 19,983,806 of record NC_066879.1, on the reverse strand, counting down.
ATTGCATCATGCAGCATTTTTCTTTGCAGGCTGCTATCCTGGTCTGCCGGGGCCGTTAAGCACATAATGTGCATTTGCATTGAAAACGCATAGGGAAAATGCTCACATCACACGTGGCTGAGTAGTAATGTTTGCAACCAACAATATTTGATACCAGTATGGACGGCTCATTGTGCCTGTGCCGGAAGGACAAACAGCAAGCCGTGGCATTGATTACAAAGTTTGATGCATTGAGATGAATAATAAAACGCCATTTCACGCCACAAGTGTAATAAGGTACAGTTTGGCAGCTTATTAATAAAAAAATCTTGTTAGGACTTCATTATTCAATCTTTATGGCCTTCACACGGTTTTACAGCTATAAAGAGTCAACCAATTTTATAGGGATTCTCCCTCTTGATTCTGTGCGGACCACTTGGCGAAAACCCCATAAATAAGGAGAATTGCTTTTGATGGCGGACTTCGACTATATAGAGAAAAGCTAGACAGCCGAGCCTCACACAAGCTCTGATTATATCATGTCTCCTGCCGTGAAGGCTGTAGGCTAAGGGTAAAACTAATGAGGAAGTATTTCCTTGGCATTTGCAATTTCTCTCCGAAGGCCAAGGTCGACAAACGCAGCCGCTCAGCTAACAGAGACATCGCTCTCAAAGCAAACCAAGCTAAACCGCGAGATGAACATTAAACTCCATGAACAGACCGACTGGGGGAGAAACGGAGGAGCGGAAACCATTCAACATAATCATGGCTGTAGCTCAAACAAGGTTTTTAAAGCTAAATGGATTTTGCGATGCAGGAAATCCCAACGCGAAACATACCATGGCGCATTGACCGTGGATGAACGGCTTAATTTGTGCTAGTGTGAAATTATAGATCACATTTCTCTCTGGCTGAAATGTAATTAAACATTCACAGCTGTATTGACTTTACTGATGGATATTCGCAGTTAATAAGGCACTTGTGGCTGACACAAATTCAATATGGGTAATATCTCCATTCTGGAAGCGATGGCGTAAGGATTGTCTGTCACATCTCTAAACAGAAATAGCGGTAAACAACCGTTCCCAAGTTCACAAGCCTGATTGATCTGATTCTACGGCACATTTAAAGGGAAATATACAAGGAATAGAAGAAAAAAAAATCCCACAGCTTATTTCCACCCCATGATTTACTCACCCTTAAGCCATCCTAGGTGTATATGACTTTCTTCTTTCAGACGGGTTATATTAAAAATGTCTTGGCTCTTTCAAGTTTTATAATGGCAGTGCATGGCTGTTGAGATTTTGAAACAAAATAAAGTGAATCCAACATAAAAAGTAAATAGTAAAAAAAAAAAACAAGTTAATATTAAGTGACTTACATTGACAAAATAGTCAGAAACAAGTCACAACTGAGCCGCTGCACATCTCCATTCAAACACAGTGGTGTTTCATTTATGAATAAACGTGCGTTTTTAAACTAATCTAGTCAATGATTCAATTTCCCATTCATAAAGACAGTCACTGAATAAATCAGCCGTTAATTTTTAAACTTTTCTTTTCAGTTATTTAAATCATTTAGCATTTCTGTACTCAAAATTTTATATTTAAAACATTAATCTCAACATGAATTTATGAATTTGATTGCACGCATGCCATCTCTGAGCCTCGTTAAACATATGAAAATACACCTTCAAACCACTTTTGTGTTCTTCTGTGCCACCTCTGTAGTACAAATTAATTTAGTTAATACTGATATCATTTGATTGGTAACTTATAATTCTACTTGTTCTTATTCTGTTGTTTTAGTTAGAAATTTTAAAAAGCTTAAAAAATATCATTTTTTATAAAAATTAGACATAAAAGCTGACATACTTTTAATAAAGTTAGAAAAATGCCATTACAAAGGTAAAAACAAAACTCCCCTGTAAATCACTTTAAGGAGTCAAATATCACCTTGTAATGGGAAGGCTAATTTTTGATCAGATTTTTGATTATTGATTAGAAAGTGCTTCTAGAATTTTGACTGTGCTCCTAAAAAGAAAAGCGTAGAGCCCAGATATCCATATTTAAAACTTTATAAAGCGTAATCTGTAGAATCTGCTAACACAAAATTCTCTGAAACTTTTATTTACAAATCCTCGTTTCACACTTCTGATTGGTGACTTATGATTTGTTTTGCTCTCCTTCTGTCACTTCTGCGTTATTATCCCCCCGGAGCCATGTGGAGTACCTTTATGATGGATGGATGCACTTTATTGGACTTCAAAATCTCAACACCCATTAACTGCCATTATAAAGCTTGGAAGAGTTTTTAAGTTGTTTTAATATAACTTTAATTGTATTCGTCTGAGAAAATAAAGTCATATACCTAGGTTGGCTTAAGGGTGATAAAATCATGGGGTAATTTTCATTTTTAGGTAAAGTATCACTTTAAGATCCGCATATTAGAATGATTTCTGAAGGATCATGTGACATTGAAGACTTAAGTAATGGCTGCAGAAAATTCAGCTTTGCCATCATTGATATAAATTACATTTTAAAATATATTCAAATAGAAAGCAGCTATTTTAAAGTGCAATAATATTTCACAATATTAGCTTTACTTTATTTTTGATCAAACTAATTGGTGAGCATAAGAGACTTCTTTCGAAAACAGTACATAATCTTAACATTCATTTGAACCATAGTATAGATTTGAAACAACAGAGCTGTGAGAAAATAACTGTAGGAGGACTATTTTTAATACAAACCTTGATTTTCTTCTGCTTTTATCCACACATCATCAGGCGTTATCAGGAGCAGGCGCTTTCACACTTAGAAAAGAAAAAAGAAACTACAGAGATGTGATTAAAGGTTAAATTGTGGTTTCTGATAAAATCACACATTGGAGAAGCTACAAACTAGAATCATTTCTCAGATTAGCTCTAATACAATCTACAGGAGAAGCATCCTCAAAATGAGCATAACCCGTGTTGTGTAACCCTGAAATTTACACTCCTCAAGCCTGTGATGGTTCAATTATTCAATTAACAGTCTGGGAATACAAGAATAACAGCTTTAATGAAGCTAAACCAAGCAATGATTGTGCAAGAAGCTGAATCATAAAATCCTTCTAAATCAAAAAAGGAATATGCGGGGTACTACATATCACAAACCGATAATAATGCACCCACTGTCTATAATGAACTTCAAATATTTGTTTGAAACTTTTAATTAGGATGGTAAGCCCAGCAGGGCGCGCTCACAAAATAAAGCTGTGACATCCGTTGCGCGTAGGCAGAGGGAGGCGTAATTTTAGATATGACATTCAGTCAGGGGTTGCTCTTTGAGCTTTAGTGCAAGCAGCAACCCAAGCAAATAAGCCAATCAGATATGTCTGACAGATGAGAGGTATTGGGAGCAGTTTGTAATTGGAGTGTTGATTGACAACGTGGAGGAGGGGGACCTTAAGATAAGTCTCAAAATAACGGTGGTAATGTGCTCGCTTCCTCTTGTGTGTTAGTTGACACCTAACATCTGCAGCCACGCAACACGGAGAGACTGATAGGAGCACGATTGTCTGTTTAGAGATGATAGACTAAAACAATCCCTGTCTGCCTGCAGCTCGCATCAATGACTGGAAACAATGGCTTCTTGATTGGCACATTGTGTACTGCGAAATTAATGTCAGCGCGTGCACAGGTGGATATTTGTGTTTGTATAAATGGCGCGTGTGGGCGGGTGTTTGTCTGTGTTTACCTGCACGCTGTGCGTCTCCTACACAAGAGATCCACAATGCCATTACACTGAATTGTTTAGTGTCTCGCTGTAGAAATCTGAATCTGAATCACTTCATTTGACGCTATACAGGTCCAACAGAATGCGCTGGATGTCAGAGCAGAAAAACACAACAAATGTGCAAATGACAATGAAAACAACAGGAATACATTACAATGAAACAACAGTGAAAACAGAAATATTTTCAATAAAAATAGAGAAGTAAAATATAATTTAAATATAATATAATATAATATAATAGAGAAGTAAAATATAATTTAAATATATAATATAATATAATATAATATAATTTAATATAATATAATAATGCAACATAATACAATATCTTATTTCATTAAAAACCAGCAAAAAACATTACAAAGTCTAGAAATACAATAAATGGAAATTTACACACAAATGGAGAAAACGTTTATTATATTTATTATATTATATTATATTATAATAGTAAAACAAAATATGTTATTGCATTACAAACCAAAAACCAACTTACAAACACCTTAGTATTATTTAAATATAATATAATACAATATAATATAATATAATATAATATAATTATACTTTAAAAACTAAAAACAACTTTACAGCAAACGAAACATTTTTTTTAAAAAATTAATAAATAAAATTATTAATATTTGTAGTTTCTTAGAGGTTTACTACTCATCTAGTTTTAACATGTCACAAAGTCTAGAAATACTTTACAAAAAATTGAGAAAAATATATTATATTAAAATATATTATATTATATTATATTATATTATATATATTATATTATTATAAAACATAATGTTATTACATTGAAAATTTTTTTTTATAAAGACTAGAATTATTTTAAATAAAATGGAGAAATATAATATAATATATTTTTGTTATTACACTTTAAAAAGAAAAACAACTTTACAACAACTAAATTTTTTTTTAAATACAAGTGGATATGAAATATAAATAAATAAATAAATAAATATATAAAATTATTAATACTAGTAGTTTCTTAGAGGTTTACTACTCATCTGGCTTTGACCATGTCTAGAAATACTTTACATAAAAATGTAGAAAAAATATATATATATTATATTATATTATATTATATTATATTATATTATATTATACATTATTACATTAAAAAACAGAAAATAACTTTACAAAGACTAGAATTGTTTAAAAAAAATGGAGAAATAATATAATATAATATAATTTTTATAAGTACAAGTGGAAATGTAATAAATAAATAAATAAATAAAATGATTTATATAATTAATTTCTAAGAGGTTTACCACTCATCTGGCATGTTGTGGGCTAAATTTAAAAGATAACCTACTGAAGACACACCACAACCTTTCCTTATTCATACTTTCATTGTAAATTATTGATTTTTTTTTTCCTTTTTTTTCCATTCAGCACAATTAAACTGTTCAAGCAGATATGAACATCTCACACATTGACCCAAATTAGCAAGAATGACCTCATCACTGTAAGTCACTGGCGTCGTTAGCTGCAGGTTATGGTTTTATTATCTCACTTTAACGACACTGTTATCCCATCAAACTCGAATTTGCTTTAGTCTCGTGATGCTTGTCCGTACTTCAGAAATCAAGAGCTGTCTCTCACTTCCATTTAAGTCAGAGCAAGCCTTTCCTGCAGGACACAGACCACAAATTAACAGATATTGTAAATGCTTAAGAAAAGATCAGTTATAAAGATAGCAAGAGCTTTTACTCCTTTAGTCCTGTAATATGATTCACTCAGTGGCAGCAGATGCTTTTAAAAAAAATAGGCAGATGCCAGTTATCAGTGCCAAAACAAGTGATTATATGTGTTTGCAATGTTGCTCCCAAAAGCTGCTTCTCAAGCTATTACTAAATAGTGAAATTGCTTGATTTAATATACAAAATAAGATGTGGTAGTTTATTTTTGCTATACAAGATTTCAAACCAAATAAACTTCAAATGACATGACTGTGAACACAATGTTATGACTTTTTATGTTTTTCATTTTTAATTACTGTATGTCAGTTATGTGCATGCAGTCCAATAAACAACCTAATATTATTTTCAGTGCAAACAACACCTATGATGCTCTTATAGGCAAAGTGTAAAAACTGAAAAATGCTGTTCTCAAGGCAGTATACAGAGATGACAACAAAGCAGGTCTGAATGCACTGTTCATGTCACATCCTGTCAACTAACATACCTTTGTCTGGTTGAGTTTTGAAGGGAGCACAGGTGTATCCTTCACTGCCTATTATATTCCACAATACTGCGTGTGCGATTGCCCGGTTGATTGAATGAATAAAAATGGCATCTGAAGGTGCAGATGAAAGAATTGAATTAATTTACAAAAATCCATTGCTTCCATTTCAGTTAACATGTAACACTATCCTTTTTAAACAAATAACTAAGCATTGCAGTAAACTTGCTTGGCTATGTCTGAAGCTCACTTGAATTTGTTTCAGTACATTAAACGTGACATTATGGTGTTAAAACTCCGTAAAGTATTGGTTAAAAACACGGAGATTTACTTTAAATTTCACCAAGCTGATTACCCACTAAAAACTCACACATATCATGGTTTCATGCCATCTTAAGTCTTACTATGACGTAACGAAGTGGACTAATATATATATATATATATATATATATATATATATATATATATATATATATATACACTACCGTTCAGTACATTTTTATTGTTTCTTTTTTTTTAAAGACATTAATACTTTTATTCACCAAGGATGTATTAAGTTAATAATTAAAAGTTTATTAAAAGTTAATAATAAATAATTTACATTGTTATAAAATATTTATATTTTGAATAAACACTGTACTTTTTAAACTTGTTATTCATGAAAGAATCCTGAAAAAAAAATCACAGGTTCCAAAAAATATTTGGCAGCACAACTGTTGATATTATCCAACATTGATAATTCTAATAATAAATCCGCATATTAGAATGATTTCTGAAGGATCATGTGACACTTAAGACTGGAGTAACAGCTGATAAAAATTCAGCTTTTCATCACAGGAATAAATTCTATTTTAAAGTATGTTAAAATAAAAAAACATTATTTTATATTGTAAAAACATTTTGCACTATTACTGTTTTTTTTTTTTTTTTTTTTCTATATTTTTAATCAAATAAATGCAGCCTTGATGAGCATAAGAGACTTCTTTAAAGACTATTACAAGTCTTACTGACCCCAAACTTTTGAACGGTAGTGTATATATATATATATATTAATTATTGTGATACATAATTCACTATGGTAACTTTTATAACTTATTAATATACCGTTCAAAAGTTTAAGAAGGATAGAAAGAAAGACTTTTATTCTGCAAGGTTTTGCTGGTTTTCAAAAAAAAAAACTATTTTTAAAATTGATATAAAAATAAATATTAGAATGATTGTGTGACATTGATGATGCTTTGCAATTACAAAAATTACATTTTAAAATATATTTAAAATAGAAAAGGCTGCTTTAAATTGAAATATTTCACAATCAATCTCTCTAATTAAGCAAGTGTAGCCTTGGTGAGATACTATAACATACTATATTCAAAAAATCGTACCCTTATGTTCAGCTGTTATTTTTAATAACTATTTTTTAATTTTTCGGGTCATCAGTCATCAAATCTTGGTAAATATTGTTTACAGACACTGAGATTTAGGCTACTTTAAAATTCACAAAGCTAATTACTCGCTAAAAACTCGCTACAGATTATGTTTTCATGCAATATTAAGTCTTATTTTGACGTAACTAAATGGTTATATCTAAATGCGTGAGTTGTTTGCCCACTCTTTAAAATGAGTCTTCCCATTAATGCTATTAATTATTGCCATTACACTGTTTATTTCAGACTGATTCATGAACGCGCAAAAAGAAGCGGGATTTATCGCTTGAACCAATCACAGCCGAACATACCAGTCATAGCCAATCATATCATGCATGTTTTTATCATTGATAATAATGATGTTTGTTGTTGTTTGTAAAATCAGTATATTAGAATATTTTAAATAGAAAAAGTTTAAATTGAAATCACAATTTTATTTTGACAAACTAAAGTAATAGGTGGTAAAGATACCTACAAGCAGTATTAATTAAAATATTAGCCTAATATTTCACTTTCCTGACTGGAAATGATAAAAACAAACATGAATGTTGTCAAGAATCTTGAAATCCTGGCTCAGTTCAACCACAAACGCCTTTTGTTCCTCAGACAGTTTTTGGACTCTTCTCCTTGATTTATTACAACTTTTGGTAGTCTACAGTACTCCAATTTTTTTTTCCCAGTCCGATCGATTAGTTCAGCCCAAAACATGACAGCAATTGATCATTTTCAGCAGCAACAATCAGCAAAATGTGTGCGTCCCGTTCGGTTCAGTGGCATTGTTTATGTCAGTGGTCTCAAACTCGGGCCACAGCTCCATCCCTAATCAAAAACACCTGATCCACCTCATCAAGCTCTTCAGGATTACTAGAAACTTCCAAACAGATTCGGACTTGGAGCTGGTTGGAGCTAAACTGTGCAAAGCTGCGGCCCTCCAGGAATAGAATTTGAAACCTCTGGTTTATGTTCAGTGCCACCATTATGGCCGATTGATAATGTGTCATGAAAAACACTCTATATCTCTGATTAAGCTAGTGTAACCTTGGTGAGATACTATAAAATACTTTTTTTAAATAAATCTTACCGTATATAGAAGATATGATTAACCTTGATTAAATTGAATCTTACAGGAAAGTCTCACCACTGCATACAACTTGGATAAGTTCTAAAATAATTTATTTTTACAGATAATGACCACTGAACATGTTTCAGGCAAAATGTCAAAGGTTTAGACTAAACATTTCCTGAATAAATAATCAAAAAAAGTTCTTCACATATAGTTTAAAATCAAATACCACTGAATTACTTCTAAAAGAGCTGTAGGTGGTGAATGAAAGATGTTTTTCCAGAAGAACCTTTTTGCACTGACGTTTTACTTGGCAGATGTTCCTCGGCTATGAAGACATTAGTAGTCATGGCATTGATACGGTGAGACTGGAACAACAAGAGGGCAGAGCAGGGTGTCTTTCTGGTGTCAGCCAGACCTGCATTGCTCAAGGGTGCTTACTTGAGGGGAAAAAATAAAAAAATAATAAAAACAGGAAAACGGCAAGGCCAGGAACCAGTTACGCATATCTGCTTTCTCATTTTCTCAAGGGCTCAAATGCCTCTGTGAATTAATCTGAGAGATTAGGCGAAGACTCCGACCTCCAGGAAACATGACGTGGATCCCGGTTTGAAGAGGTGAAATGAAAAGCAATCCTCGGTTCCTCTCGCTCCCCTGTCTGGATTGCTAATTAAGCCCCTGTGATAATGATGAAGGAGATTCATTTGGCTAAAATGTCACCACATTTCATCCTCCTCTCCTTTGCTAATTTGAGATTTATTTATTTTCTCAGCCACGGTTCGGGTCAAAGCTACTTAATCGCAACTGTTAATAGACTCGCCATCATCGCGTCCATGATCCCTTTCCTCGCCGTCCGCGTGACTCATTTACGTACGTTCCATCTGAAACCGTGTACAGTCCATTTAAAGAGCTGCGAGAGGAATAAGAAGTCTCTTTGAGACGACATTAGCATTTGAAAGCTGATCTCAGGGTCTGCTGGAACGGAGCCTAATTGGTGGCTCTTGGTGACACAGGTGTCTTAATGACCAGTGATGACCATGTGCTGGGCTGTAATGGAGCTAGCTGGCCGGGATCCTAATTGAGCATTTCACTTTTGCGAGGTCTGATGATGCCAGAGGACCCTGGTGTGTGTTCGAGAGTGTGTGAGGAGTTTGTGGCCTCACAGTCATTAAGAGCACTGATGATCTTACTCGAAGACGCTCGCTACTAATGGTGGTCATTTTTGCCATGGAGACAGTGAGTGGGAGGCGGATGAAAGGCTGTTGTGGTATCCATGGCCTTGCTTTTTCCTTAATGAACATGGCCGGCCATTAACTGTAGGTGATACGTGAAGAGCTTGTTTGGAGAGACTCTAATGCAAAAGTAAGACCTCCATCACCAAAGGATGAGGACAAATGAATCTATCCATCTTCTCAGAATCTATTTCATCAGGACAGGGTTGCACCGGCCACTTGTGAGGTCTTTCTTAAATTAGGCGAAAAGTTCACGCTAGTTAGGTAACAAACTCTGGACTTTGTTTGTGGTATTTGAGAGCTTGTAGGTCATAAACTGTCCGGAACCTGCAATTTGTTTTTGCTTCATGTAAATGTCAACGTTAAAGGGATAGTTCACTCAAATATGAAAATTCTGTCATTAATTACTCAACCTCGTGTCGTTCCAAACTTGTAAGACCTTTGTTCATCATAGGAACACAAATTAAGATATTTCTGATGAAATTCGAGAGCTCTCTGTCCCTCCGTAGACAGCAAGGGCCCTACCACATTCAAGGCACAGGAAGGTTGTAAGGACATTGTTAAAATAGTCCATGTGACATCAGTGGTTCAACAGTCATTTTATGGAGCTACGGGAGTGCGCAAAGAAAGCAAAAACTGTGCAAAGAGTAAGAGACAGTGGACTGTCCTGGGAGAGAAGAAATCGTTGAATAAAGTCATTATTTTTGTTTTCTTTGTGCACAAAAATTATTCTCGTAGCTTCATAAAATTATGGTTAAGCCACTGATGTCAGATGGACTATTTTAACAATGTCGTTACTAGGGCTGCCCCCTTATAGTCGACTAACCGTTAGTCAATGAGAAGACAAAATTGTATTAGTTGCTTAGTAAAAAAAAATCCACATACTCCATTTACTCCATAAACCATCCGCCACACTGTAAATGGTCAACTTGACATCATTCACCATAGTAATCAATGAATATTCAAAGATTGAACAATCCTGCACAGCCAGTGGTCTGCGAACCCATAGTATGGAGAATGACAATCGAAAATCTATTGACGTTTTGTTTAACAAATAAAATTGATACGAAAATGGTAGGGAGGGATGATTTGGGAAGAGATTCATTCAGAAAGAATCTGCTGCGTGGTTAGGAGGTTAGATACATATGAACTGTATTATAGCTTATTGATCTATCCGGCAGGAGAGAAGCTAGCATACATTTGCTGCACGGCTCATAAAACATTAAAAAATGTCAATATCTGGGAGCAAGAGAAGAGCAGATGTACTGATAAATTTGACGACGCAAAAGAGAACTCAATTCCGTCCAGTTTTCTGAGCACAGTCACCCGAAGCAGCGCCTCTCACACAGTGCACAAGTACTCTTTTGCCTCTCATGAATGGAGAAATACACACAAAATTATGTTGAATTGTCCTTTTTGATGAGTATTCAAGTACACACTTGTTTACGTCTTAGGTGAATGTGAACAGTTGGGAGAATATCGGACGTTTTAAAGGGACAGCAGCCTGATTTAGTTGCTATTGTCTGTGGCGTTGATGTCAATCAAGCAAATCACTCACTTCTCTGAATCACTTTAGTAGCCCTAATACAGATTAATCTATATTTATTTATATAAATAAATATGTCTGCTTGAAATAATGAAAAATGGTAAACAAGTTGTTATAAAGAATGCATAATTAACCTATATAACCATTGGTATTTCATTGAAAAGAAGACCATGTTCTTGTTTCTTTATAAGAAGTGGTTTCAATTCATTTTAAAAATAAAGGCATGTTGCATGTCACAGCAGTTAAATCTGTGTCTATCACGATAAAACCTTAATAAACCTATACATATAGGAGAACTCCACTTCCAGAACAACAATTTACAAATAATGTACTCACCCCCTTGTCATCCAAGATGTTCATGTCTTTCTGTCTTCAGTCGTAAAGAAATTATGGTTTTTGAGGAAAACATTTCAGGAGTTTTCTCTATAAAACTTCACTGGTCCCCCGATTTTGAACTTCCAAAATGTTGTTTAAATGCAGCTTCAAAGGGCTCTAAACAATCCCAGCTGAGGAAGAAGGGTCTTATTTAGTGAAACGATCTGTCATTTTTTTCGAAAAAAAAAAAAAAAAAAATGTTATACTTTTTAAGCACAAAAGCTTGTGTAGCACAGGCTCTGGGATGCATGTTCTTGAACAAATCTTTAATGTGACTCGGGAAGAGCGAGTCGTCTCGAGAGTGATTCATTCAGTCACGCATGCGCAACATTCTATTAGGTTCTGTACTGGAATTAATTCACCTGTTTCGAGTCTGGTTTTTTGATGATGATGAACGAACGACTCAAACCCAAAAAACTTGTCAGATAAGCGGTGAGGTGAGCTAATCATAGACTAAAGACCCAGGTAAACAATTAATTAATCTTTTCTGTTTCTTATAGCATTATAGTTTTGTCTTGTTTGTAGTGTGATCAACGTTTGTGTAAGCAGTAGACGTGTTAGGGAAGTTACCCGTAACAATTTAATTATATTTTGCTAAAATGAACAAAATGATTCGGAAAAAAGATTTGTTTATTTTGCTGAACGAGACTCAAAGGTCCGAGTCGGTAAAATTATCCGAACTTCCCATCACTACTACGAATCACGTCGAAGTTCATCGTCTGTGTACTCCAGCTCAAAAATGTAGAGAATGGCGAAAAGCTCCATCTTATTTTCTCCTACAACTTCAGAATCGTCCAACATCGTTGTAAACAGCATTTGACTTACGTGCACTTTCTTAGCCTTTGCGTGTTCACTTTGTAAACACCGGGTCTGTAGTTCCGCGTGACCTTTCGACGTGATTCAATAGTACGTAGCATCGTGAACGCGCATCCATGCTTAAAAAGTATACGAATTGTTATTTTCCAAAAAAAAAATTACTGATCGTTTCACTAGACAAGACCCTTCTTCCTTGACTGGGATCGTTTAGAGCCCTTTGAAGCTGCATTTAAACTACATTTTGCAAGTTCACAATTGGGGCACCAATCCATTATATGGAGAAAAATCCTGAAATGTTTTCCTCAGAAACCATAATTTCTTTACAACTAAAGACAGAAAGACATGAACATCTTCGATGACAAGGGGGTGAGTAAATTATTTGTGAATTGTTGTTCTGGAAGTGGAGTTCTCCTTTAAATGCATTACACTGTAACTAAACCCATTCGATTTTTGCTGACTAAATCTACTGTAGATTTAGTTGACTCTTATGATATTTAGTCGACTAAAACTAGACTAAAACTAAAAACAATTCAGATTACAAAAAAACTATGACTATGACTAAGACTAAATAAACATTTGCTGTCAGATCTGAAAGATGTGTGTAGTAGCAATTTTACATGGCTGCTCAATCTAATGTTAACCTAGAAAAATGTGCTTTTCTGAAGTGTCTGTGTGGAGTGTGGAAGCTGAACAGTAGCGTGTTCCTTGCATGACAGATGGAGGCACTGGTGCGGTCACTTGCTCTTTAAATACTCCGTCATTTTTGGTCAAACAGATAAAATCTGTAAAGACTCTACATTTATTGCACTCACAATAACAACAAAACATTGTGCTTTTGTAAAATAATTAAAGCAAGCAGGATGCACTTTCTGCCGTGTCTCTCTCGGTGAACTTGAACGCGAAACTTTGAAACTCAGTGTATACTTGCCTTACAGACATATAGAAATATATCTATAAAGCTAGTTCAACTAGTTCAAATAGAAAACAAATATTCTCAGATTATGTAATCTGCATAAAACGTGCATACAGGCACATCACTACTGCAGAGATGACCAGTCAGTGTCGCCGACTTCATCTCTTAAGCGGAAAACAAAGAAAGCACTAGTGAAAGCACTAGTTTATCAATAAATTATTACAACGTTAATGCAGTCTCCTTGCTAATTTTCCTTGACACATTCATAATTTTTATATCTGCCAGTGTGCTGTGGCAAGCTTTTGCACACACTTTAGCACTTATTTAGGCTATGTAGGATATTAAGGCACATTATTGTGATTTATATGGTTTATTAATAAACGTGTGACTAATAGTCGACTAATGCTGGAAATGTACGACTACTAGTCGACCAGAAAAATCTTTAGTCGTAGGTAGTCCCTACTACTTTTCTGGTTCTTGAATGTGTCAGTTGTGTTGCTGTCTATGCAGGGTCAGAAAGTTCTCAGAATTCATCAGAAGTATCTTAATTTGTGTTCCCGAAGATAAACAAAGGTCTTACAGATTTGGAATGACGCCTTTAACAATGCATTTGTTTTATAATGTAAATATCAATCAATATGTTTAAAGTATTAAAGTCTGTCATGCAAAACATGAGCTCACTGATGTAATCCCATCAGCCAGTAAGATTATTCCAATCGATCATGGCTCATGTAAATATTTAGTTTATACATTTCAGGTTGCATTTCAACTAAATTTAATAGTTCAAGTCAACAAATATTTACTAGCACACACATAACTGCATACGCACTTATGTCCCAAATAGGCTAAGCTGTAAATTACGCACAGCTGTTGCAATCAGGCCCTGGTTTTCTTGTTTGCTTCAGAGACTAACTCCCTCCATGAGAAGACAATATGCTGAAGGAGCTTTAAAGATGTCAAGAAGGAACAAGCAAAGAAGAGAACATCATAAAAACACATAAAGGATAAAAATACAACACCTTGAGGGACACCTGTGCTTCAAACTCATGTCTGTAGCTGTAGCGTCCCACCGGTTTTGCCTGTCTTCAGAAGATGAGGTACACGAGAGCTTCAGAGAGCTCTCGGCTGCTTGAAGTAGGCTATTCACAGATCAGAAAAATCCCCATTCTCTCAAAATACAACCACTGCCCACAGTGTGTACAGCACTGGGTTTGTCTCAAACACAAGCTGCCCTGCTGGCCAGTCTGTCGGAGTGGCTTTCAAGACTTCATTATGTAGCAGCTGATGACCTGAAACAAATTCAAGTGAGCTTTAGAGATAACCAAGCACGCATTAAATATTGCAAAGCTTAGCAGAATATGGGGGATGAAAGAAAAGGATTCTGTACAGAGCAGCTGTATATTAATAAACAAACACATTATTCTGTTTATTTGTTGTTCATTATTAATGTTTTTCTTAAGCCACAGAAACACTAATATTTTGGAAATTCTGGAAATCAGAATAGACACAAAAACATCCATTTCTATCACAGAAGTAAATAAAATTGTAAAATATATTTAAAAAATTATCATTTTAAACTTCAATAATATTTCACAGTATTACTGTTTTTCGAGGGTTTTTTATATAAAAGGCACAGAAACACTGTAATATTTTGGAAATCAGAATAGACAAAAACATCCATTTCTATCACCGAAGTAAATTACATTTTAAAATATATTTAAAAATTATCATTTTAAACTGTAATAATATTTCACAGTATTACTGCTTTAAATATTTTTTAAGCCACAAAAAATTGTGGAAAAACAATTTTGGAAATCAGAATAGACACAAACACATCCAATTCTCTCACAGGAGTAAATTAAATTTTAAAATAATTGTAAAAATATTATCATTTTAAACTCATTTAAACTATATAATATTTCACAGTATTACTGTTTTTAGTGTTTTTAAGGCACAGAAACATTGTAATATGTTGGAATTTTTTGGAAATCAGAATAGACAGAAACAAATTTCTATCACAGGAGTAAATTAAATTTAAATAAAATATATTAAAAGTACTGTCATTTTAAACTAATAATATTTCTCTGTTTTAGTGTTTATTTTAAGAAACAGAAACACTGTAATATGTTGGACATTCTGGAAATCAGAATAGACACAATAACATCCATTTCTATCACAGAAGTAAATATAATTTTAAAATATATTAAAAATATGATCAGTTTAAACTGTAATAATATGTCATAGTATTACTGTTTTTAGTGTTTTTTTTCTTGTTGTTGTTGTTGTTGTTTCTAAACAGAAACACTAATATTTTGTAAATCAGAATAGGCACAAAACCATCATTTTCTATTAAAGTAGTTAATTAAATTTTAAAATATATTAAAAAATTATCATTTTAAGCTGTAATAATATTTCACAGTATTACTGCTTTTAGTGTTTTTAAGGCACAAAGACATTGTGACATGTTGGAATTTTTGGAAATCAGAATAGACACAAAAACATCCATTTCTATCACAGGAGTAAATTACATTTTGAAATATTTAAAAAATATTATCATTTTAAACTGTAATAATATTTCACAGTATTGTGTTTTTAAGCCACAAAAACATTATAATATGTTAGAAATGTTGGAAATCAGATCAGACGCAAAAACATCAATTTCTATCACAGAAGTAAATACAAATAAAATAAAATATATTAAAAATATTATAATTTTAAACTGTAATAATATTTCACAGTATTACTGTTTTATTGAGATTACTGATCAAATAGGTTTATGTTTATGAAAGAGATTCTTATGCTCACCACAGCAGCAATTATTTTTATCAGAAATACAGTAAAAACAGTAAAATTGTGAAATATTATTATCATTTCATATAGCTGTAAAACTGTAAAATGTAATTTATTCCTTTAATGGAAAAGCTAATTTTCAGCAGCCATTACTGCACAGTCTTCAGTGTCACCTGATCCTTCAGAAATTATTCGAACATTCTAATATATTGATACTGTCCAGAAGTTTGGGAAATTAAAACATTATATATATATATATATATATATATATATATATATATATATAGTGCTGTTAAATCACCTCCTGATTAATCAATATATAGAGCGAGAGACAGAGAGAGAGAGAGAGAGAGAGAGAGAGATAGTGTGTATGTGTGTGTGTGTGTGCGCTACCATGTACGTGTTGTATCTTACCAACAGCTGAGAAACTAAAAATATCTGAATTAAGCATTAAGCATTTTAGGGGCCATGTGATCTTTACAAGCTTTTTTTAATTTGTCTCTCTTGATCTTGTGAGACATTAACAGAATTGCATTAACAGCTTGGTCTCAAAACTCAAAAAGCATTTACACAGCGCTCTCTCATTTCTACAAAATAACCAAGAAAATGCTTCCAAAGCTCTACGCTTCGCCATTTGTTTTTGTAGGCATATTAACACTGCATCTCCGCAGACAGGATGCAACACACATTCGATTCGGCAGGAATTTTAAAGGACACACCCTTTTTTTAGAAAGGGCCTGTCGTAATGTGTGCTCTGAGGATAGGTTAGTGTTATGTGATGTGCTGAAGTCTATGGTGTGGTGAATTTCAGTAGCAGTATTTCTTTACACTGAGGGACAGACTCCGGTTCTGGGAACTGTTTTGTTGGCAACACTGAGCAATTGAGGCTGAGAGAAAGCCGATGAAGAAACCGACCTGACAAGGCAGATAAGCGAGCGAGAGAGAGATTGTGAGAGAGGTGGGGGAGATGAGGAGGAGGAGGAGGAGGAGGAAGGGTTGAGGTGAGAGGAGGCTGTGGTGTTTGGGTTGCCACTGTGATGGGAGATATTCAGCCTGCAGCCAGAGTGATCTGCAGGCAGGTTGGCTGTAGGCAAGACAGCTCTGCCAGGTTCCTTCATACACACTCACACACACACAGACACACACACGCACACACAATATGTTTCTATCTACCCTTATTTTAAAAAATTCCCTTGAGTGAGTCAGTCTGCCATAGCAATGCACAGAGAAAAACAAGAGAAAGAAAGTAGGAGAAAAAAGAATACAAAGAGCAGTGTTAAGCACTAGGCTGCAATCCTTTGCCAAAATATTATAATTACCACAAACAAGTTGGCAGTATAGAACAAATATGTTGCTTAACAGGCTTTCTTCCAATTAAAACTCAAACTCAATGTAGCATTATTATGACATTATTATTAGCTGTCGGGAAAATACACATATAATAGCAATTAGGCAATAATAATTAGTTTAAATAGAGTATCAAAAAGGTAATCATATGGTTTTATTGAACAAAACTGTTAAAATACATAACGTATTATAAACAACAGAGATAATGTGCATTACGCATTATAACAAATGTCTGCAGAGGACGCCATTGACCTGACAATTGTTTTTACACTTTACTACGTGATCTAATTCGTTTTAAATATTGACTCAACAAGATTTAATTCAAATGTCGGACCACTTAATCATTAATATTGGCCCATTTATTTATAATAGAAACACAACAGCCACTGTAATTCCTTGAATATGTGAACATCAAAACGTGTAAACTCAGAGCGAGGGTTTAAACTTTTATTTTGAAATCGCGTTGAACAGTTAGCATAGAAAGCTAATGGGGTATTTTCCTGTGTTTGCATAGGTTTATAAATGATTTACCTTACAAATCTGATGAAATGGCACATGTTGCGTTCCCAGATGAGCATTATAATAAATCTAAGCTCACAGCAATATGCAGAGATGGACTTTGAGAAGTTCTACACATGTAAATAAAAATTTGAGCAGCAGCGTTTACTGTGAATGGAGCCACTTTGTCACGCACGTACGTAACCTACATACATGCAAATAATTAAAGGCATATATTAAACCTGCATCACATATAATAATGTATTTAAATAGTAGCGTTTGTGAATTCTTAACAGTGTTCAGATTTATTATGATTTTTAAATGTGGAATGCGCCACTTCCGGTATTTTGCCAATTACTCAACATGGGCAAAATGCAATGGATTTTTTTTTTTTTTTTTTTTTTTTTTTTATTGAATACTCGAATCTCGAATACAATCGAGGAATCATTCCAGCCCTACAATATATCAAATAAGTGTTTTGGTAAAATGTCGAAACTATAAAATTGCAAAAAATATTTAACAAAGTGACATGAAATGTGATCTAAATGTGGTAATTTGTCCCAGTCTGACATTATTCAAAAACAATTCCCTGAGAACACATTTCAACCAGTCAGTCCTTCAGTGAAGTTAAATGTACACTAGGGTGCAGGGGGGGTTTTACTGCTTCATAAATGTTTATTGTTTTATGTGATGAAAATACAGTCCATTAACATTTTAGTCTACAGGATTTTACCACAGTTACGAACTAGGTGTATGAATCATAACACAACAGAACCACTACTAAAGATAACAAGTGTTCATGCAATCAGATTTTTTTTTTTTTTTTTCTTAAAACTTAATCCTTGTGACATCTTATCCATGTGACAACCAGGGTTATTATAGTTAACTAAAGCTAAAAGCTTTAAAAAAATATTTGTTACTTAAAATAAATTCCTTAAAAACTTTTTTGAGCTAGTTGCTGAGGCAAAAAAAAAAAAAAAAAAAAAAAAAAAAAAAAAAATTAATGTAACCAGATCATTAATTAATTAATTCATTCATTCATTTATTCATTAAAAAATAAATAAACAAATGACAACAACACAACAAAATTACTAAAAATTGACCTAAAATTAAATTACAAATGGAAAACATAAAATTAAAAGCTTATTAAAAATATTAATAAATAGGGCCCTATGAATTCTGTATTTTTTTATTTTTCTCTCAACTGTTTTAGTGGTTAAATTTAAAAATATATTAATAAAAAAGCATGTCTAATAAATTGAAGACACAATTTACATAATTTAACAGCTATTTTTAAGGCCCTATAAAATACTTTTTTTATTTCAAACAATTTTTTTTTAAACCAAATTCTGCACTTTCCATTAATTTTCTGGATTCCATTTCATTAAATTTATTTTAGTTTCATTAAATTTTTATAATCAAAATTATCTCTAGTTAATTATATATATATATATATATATATATATATATACGTTTCTGTTTGTATATATTATGACGTTTTTCTCAAAAGAAATGGTAAAATGCACATAGTGACTCTCATAGCATTTTTGAGATTATGTTTATGTGTTCATGTACATACTGAGGCAGCAAAGGCTAAAAAATATGCACAAACTTTAGTATGTGTAGTACACGCTCATCTGCGTCATTCATTCACACAAAGACACAGAACATACAGTAAAGGATTCATATTTAAATTGCATTTTTGCGGCCTAATATTCATGAACACTAGTCTGTATCACGTTTTGATTTAAGTGTACTGACCTACTTTTGATTTATTCATCTAAAATTCCAGACATTCCACGTTATACAGCAAATTCCATTTTAATGCCATTCCGTCCATGTTTTCCACATTGCGCAAATAACAGGGCCCTAAATAAAGTTCTATTTCAATAAAATTGTATCTCAGTTATACTAAAACAACACTGTTAACAAGTAAATTTTACATCTCTGCTATCAGTACTGTACCTCTCACCCAAACGACCCTCGAGCCATCTCACCGACCTTAAAATCTTATGTTTGAACATGGAGTGTCACCATAGAGATTACCTCTCTCTGACATTGCATCCTTGCAGGTCCATTAATCAAAGCGGTAGGACACCTCTGAATAATTTAAGTGCTGTGTGGGACCCATCTCTCCTTTGTTTTATTAATTAATTTAAGAGGGCAATGGGAGTGTTCATTTGCTTCCTCTTTGCCCTATCATTGTTAAATCCGCAGATTGATGGCTCAATTTGCCGTGAGATAGCAGGGGACATTGTCCCATTTGATTCAGGACTTAAATCATTGTGCTTTTGCATGCTAGTTTTTGAAATCGTCATCATTCTGCAGAATTATGGTGGAATGCTCTTTATATGTGAAACATTGTGTATGAAGGGTTCTGTAAAATGATAAAGAAAAAATGTTATACTGTTTGTTTGACCTTATAACATATGACTCAACTGTGCATATGAGTGTATAAACTGTTTTCCAGCAGCTAGTGAGCTGCCAACCTAGACAGCTTTTACTTGCATGAAAAGGCACATGTAAATATGCAGGTGGCACTGACATTGTTTTTGAAGTACAGCCAAAAAACTGGCCAAATTCTAAGGTGGAATCACATGTATACTTAATGCACTGCAAGAGGTTTTTAAAAAATTATCCAAGATCAGACAAATTAAGATAAATGTATTTAAAAATATATATTTTTAAAGTGCAAACAAATAAATACAGTTGAAGTCAAAAGTTTACATACACCTTGCAGAATCTGCAAAATGTTATTTTACCAAAATAAGAGGAATCATACAAAATGTATGTTGTTTATTTAATACTGACCTGAATAAGATATTTCACATAAGACACCTATAGTCCACAAGAGAAAATAATAGTTAAATTTATAAAAATGACCCCGATCATAAAAGTTTACATACACTTGATTCTTAATACTGTGTTGTTACATGAATGATCTACAACTGTGTTTTTTGTTTAGTGATAACTGTTCATGACACCCTTGTTTGTCCTGAACATTTAAACTGCCTGCTATTCTTTAGAAAAATCCTTCAGGTCCCACAAATTCTTTGATTTTCCAGAATTTTTGTGTTTTTGAGCCCTTTCCAACAATGACTGTATGATTGTATGACTGTACATATGCAACTATTACAGAAGGTTCAAACACTCACTGATGCTTTAGAAGGAAAAACAATGCATTAAGAGCTGGGGGTGAAAACTTTTGAACCGAATGAAGATGCGTACATTTTTCTTAATTTGTCTAAATATTGTATATTTTTCATTAAGTACTGCCCTTCAGAAGCTACAGAAGATACTTAGATGTTTCCCAGAAGACGAAAGAAGCTAAATTTAATTTGATCTTGACTTTAAGTGTCAAGAAATAAATATATAATCTAATTAAAACAGATTTCAGAAAATGTTAATGCATCATTAGCTCAGCAACATAAACTCTATAGGGGCTTTTTTCTTATTTTACATAGTATCTTTGTTTTGCATGCTAAGAAAATAGGGAACTATTTATGTCAAAATGCTTAGAAACAATATGTACTGTAACAAATAAAAAAAAACACAAATAAAACTGGACTTGAATCAACAAAGGTGTGTTTATCGGTGCAGCAACTCCCATACCTCATCGCGAACATAAATAGGCAGCTTGTCTATATGTAAATGTGTTCATCACCCCCTCAATTCATCTGCTGAGCTGCATGTCACAACTATTTTAATGTGACACGCATATTAAAAAACAGTGCTCACGGCGTGAGATGCTGAAAAACACTCCATTTAGCACACATTTACATGCTACAAAAATGACCTACAATGGCAAATCAATCTAAAATTGTTCATTTGAAATAAAAATTGATCTTTTTTTTTATGCAACAAAAGCAAAGAGAATTCAACGTTTTGTAAATGAGCTATGGGATGCAACAATGTGTGCAGACCGTGATCTGCTGCCTGTTCAGCTGGATACAGCACTCAAATAAAAACACCTACTACAAACCAACAGCATGGACACTTGGCCACCTCCAGCAGTTTAATCACTGTCAGTGCAAACACCCCTTTATAAGGCAGCTGTCTATGCAGGCAGAGATATAACTGCTGACCTTTCTGTACTGACGCTAATATTTATGTAACCATATTTACTTGCAGACATTTGAAAATGCTGTTACAGAGATTTAAACATAAATGAATTGGATCAGACCATGTACAATCAAGTTACTGTTATCATTATGAGCAAAGACATGGATCCATGCATGTCTGTCTCCACCCATAATAAAACAAACCATTGATCTCATTCCAGGGTTTTACTGTAAGCTATTGTTTAGCTACAGTTATATTACTGCAGAGCCGAGGTGCCAGGAAGTGCTTGGAACACATGCTGATAGACTGAAAGGAAAGGAAAAGAGAGAGAGAAGGAAAGAGAGAGAGAGAGACAGAGAGAGAGGTAAAGGGCAAGAAGTGAGTGTGTGTAAAGTGAGCGAGAGCGATAAAGGTACTGCATGAGAGCAGAGAGAATAAGGGAGAGGTAATCAGGAAGGAGAAAAATGACATTGAACAAGAAGGTTTTGACTTTTAATCAGCACTAGAAGTGATAATGACAAGAAAATGCATTCATTAAATATTACTGAATTATACACTTGCTGATGAAAGCACTGTTTTAACGCTGCAGGACCAAGAAATAATGAGTGGTGTTTCATTCGGACCAGGGTTGTGCACCAATCAGAACTGAACTTAAAAAAGATTGTTGAATTCCAATTTGATTGGAATTTGAGTAGCAAACACGATGCAGATTTGAAATTTGAAGTAGAATGAAAATACCTTTCAATACCTTTGGTTTGGCGTACTGAATCGTGTCAGATTCCAAATGGAAATGCTAATATGCCATGAAACAAACAAATAAATAAATCATAATTAACCATGGATAATTTTGAAATACCTCATATACCCCGTTTGGCTCCAAAGAGGATCCAGCTATCATGTTTCCATAATAAAACCTTTTACTGGCAACCTACTGTCTTCTGTTCCCACGCTTTATGTTTGTTAGCATTCCCTGCTGCTGCATCTGTGGGTAGTAAGTCAGTCTCGGCCTGTCTGCTGTATATGTGTGTGATGTATGTTACATGGTTCGGCGTCTGGGTTTCCCTTTATCCAGGCCTTCACAGTTGTGTTTGTGTGTGGGCAGGGAATACAGATTGAGTAAGATGCATTGATCATATCTGTGCTGCAGGAGTTAATTCCGTTATAGTTTCACTACCCAGAAGGTTTAGATCCCGGGAGACTTTGGATGAACAGGGCTTCATGGGTTTGGGGAATACTAATGACTAAAGGAGGTCTGGATTATAGAGACGTCCTACTGCTTGAAGCCTCTGACCAGATGCTAATGACTGTTGAGCCATTTGAGAAAGCTGTTATGCTACTTTAAGACAGATATGTTCGATATGCACCACTGGTTTGAACATACTTAACTAATTTTTTATGCTCTTTCCAAGATCTTAAAAACCTAAAGGCTTATAAATGAAACACGTCCTAATATGATATACTTTAATCTTAAGATGCACCCCAAGAAGATGAAAAAATGTTTGAAGAATCAAACATATCTATCTATCTATCTATCTATCTATGTGATGTATCTATCCATCTACTGTATCCATCCATGTACTGTACCTATCTATCCATCAACTTGTATATATTCATCTACTGTATCTGTCTATTTATCCATCCATCTACTGTACCTATCTATCCACTGTATCCATCCATCTACTGCACATATCTATCCATCAACCGTATCTATCCATCTATCCATTCATCAACTATATCTATCCATTTACTATATCTGTCTATCCATCCATCCATCCATCCATCCATCATCCATCCATTCATTAATCATCCATCCATCAATCATCCATCTACTGAACCTATCTACTGTATCTATCCATCCATCCACTATATCTTTCCATCTACTATATCTGTCTATCCATCCATCCATTGCACCCATCTATCTATCTATCTATCTATCTATCTATCTATCTATCTATCTATCTACCTATCCATTTACTGTATCTATCTCTCTATCTCTCTTTATCTATATCTATATCTCTATATCTCTTTATCCATCTATCCATCCACCTACTGTACCTGTCTACCCATCAACTGTCTATATGTCCATCTACTGTATCTGTCTATCCATCCATCCATCCGTTCATCCATCCACTGTATCTATCTATCCATCAACTGTATCTATCCATCTACTGTATCTGTCTATCCATCAATCCATCCATCCATCCATCCACTGTACCTATCTATCCATCAAATGTATCTATCATCTACTGAATGTCTATCCATCCATCCATCTACTGAACCTATCTATCCACTGTATCTATCCATCTACTGTGTCCATCCATCCATCCATCTACTGTATCTATCCATCTACTGTATCTGTCTATCCATCTATCTACTGTACCAATCTATCCACTGTATCCATCCATCTACTGTGCATATCTATCCATCAACTGTATCTATCCATCTACTGTATCTGTCTATCCATCCATCCACCCATTGTACCTATCTATCCATTAAATGTATCTATCCATCTACTTTATGTATATCCATCCATCCATCCATCTACTAAACCTATCAATCCACTGTATCTATCCATCTACTATATCCATCCATCCATCTACTATATCCATCCATCCATCCATCGTACCTATCTATCAACTGTACCTATCTATCCATCTACTGTATCTATCTATCCATCCATCCATCCATCCAACTATATCTAGTCATCTAGTATATCTATCATCCATCCATCCACTGAACCTTTCAACTGTATCTATCATCTACTGTATCTATCTCTCCATCTCTCTATCCACCCATCTACTGTACCTCTCTACCCATCAACTGTATCCATCTATCCATCTACTGTATTTATCCATCCATCCATCCATCCATCCATCCATCCATCCTCCATTGTATGTATGATGTATGTATGTATGTATGTATGTATGTATGTATGTATGTATGTATGTATCTATCTATCTATCTATCTATCTATCTGTCTGTCTGTCTGTCTATCTGTCTAACTATCTATCTATCTAGCTAGCTAGCTAGCTAGTTTTACATTTCTATTTGCACTAAAAAATAATTGTATACATTTCTTTGAAAGTTTCTAGATGAACAGCTGGACTGATAGATTTTTACATTCGTTCATTTATTTTCATGAGGTGCATCTTCTATTGAAGTTCACTACATGTATGTAGGATGTGTTTGATTCATTATCTTGTCCAATTAACCAATTACAATAAGTGATTTCAAACATTTAAGCATAAGTTTTCAAATTTTTAAGATCTTAAGATATTCTTAAATTATTCATGTTTAGTTTCGATTAATTTATTTATTTATGCCATATTAGCGTTCAAGGATATTTTGTTTCATCATTTGGATTTTAACCCGTTTGATGTCAACCACATCACATTCATTCAATGAAAGTATTGAAATCGCTTTTCCATGGTCAGAACCAAATGGACACTCGGGTCTGAATCACGGTTAACGCTTGCTTAATCTCACCTCCTTTTGAAGTTGGACACGCTTCAGAGGGCCAGACTAAAGATTGTGCGTCAAGGTTAAACACGGCTGTAGGATGATGAAAAGCAGGAAATGGGCCATGTCTGCCTTTAGTTATTACTGAGGTAATGTATGTCGCCCAGGCAACAACAGCTTTTAAGTGAGGCTCCATTAAAGAGACATGCTTCAGCTGAATTCGGGAAAGGCAGACAGCATTTTAAAACTATTTTAAAAAAAGTTACAGTCAATAAAGCAAGCCTTCTTCTTTGTGTTTCTGTGAAGGTTGTCCTAGCCTAAGATGCTGGCGCCCAGCGATCACCATGAAATGAAGCTTCCAGAAATACCCATTGCTTGCAGGAGAGTTGTTGTTATCCTTAGCACTTAGCTCTTTGACTTAAGGCTAGACCCAAGGCAGACAGGACCTAGCCAAGAACTCAAGGCAGTCGCACTTTAAAAATATAACGAAAAAGAGAGGCTGAAGCCAGACAAATAAATGCACCCGAAAGCCTGAGTTTGCTGGCAATTGTGACCGAAATAGTATGTGTCAGCCATGAATTGCATGGTGACAACTCAGCTTAGATTTGAAGCAGCTTTTCAAGATAAATTCCTAGTGGAGTTCAGACTAGTACCATCGCGAAAGGCTTTTTTTTTTTTTTTTTTTTTTTTTTTTTTGTAGCTCAGAGGTCAAAAGTTCATGCTTCTGCTGCCTATTTTTTTCTTTGTAAAGAATGTGTTGATGAGAGCGAGAAAAAAAAGTTGAGCAACGACTGAAAGTGGGGAATGGAAAAAGCACAGGGGAAAAATGGGATGAGGGTGGCAAGCAAAGATGATAAATTTGTCTGACGCATTTCTGCTAATCTTGTAATGCCCATGGCTGCCGGGCCGCCCGTCATATCCCTTCGTGCATTGCTGTGGGGTCAGATAAGTGGTACACGTGAGGGCGATGACTGACAGCTCTGCCAGTGCTGCGGGGCACTTAAACAGGCTCCATTAACATATGCAGGCTTTGTTATCGCACAAATTCTCCTCTCAACTTGGAGAGCTCAGGTAGTGTGTGTGGACAGCTGATACTTGCTCTGGGGGGTTTAGGTCAAATTATTCCCTCCGTAATTCCCAATTTACAGTTTTTAGCGGCGACAATGCGAAAGAGGACTGTGTAGGGTCACAGCGAGAAATGTTTTTGCTTCATTTGGACGTTTGCATGAATGCAGGAAAAATGTCCCAGGGTAATGTAAGACGTGTCATGTAGGGGTTGACCGATATGTGTTTTTCAGGGCAGATGCTGATACTGATTATTACAAATGAAGCAGACCGATAACCGATATTTTGAACCGATATATATGCCTGGTGTAAAAATGAAAATTAATGTCAAAATGAAGAATAACAAGGGCTCTGACAAAAACTTTGTTTAAATGATTTTAAATTAGTTTATAGCCAAATCGGTTCAAATAAATACAGATAACCATAAAAATGCTTAGTATCAGTGCCGATAATTGGCCAGGCTGATAACTGGTCGACCCCTAGTGTCATGGTACTAACAAACTCGAATAAGGGAATGTCAGTCTAGTGATTTTGTCCTGCCATACCATAATGTTCAATTAATTTTAATGGTTACTGTACATCACTGTACCCTAAAGGTTAGTATGTAATAAATAAAAATGAAAAATGCTAAAATGAAAATCATATACTGACCTTCATATTGTTCAGAACACTTGTGTGAGGAATTAAAACTCTACACTGTAAAAAAAAAAAAAAAGTCAGCTTAATTTGTTACCCTGCTACCTTAAAGTTCAGTCAACTCAAATAAGTTTAGTCAACTTGAAATGTTAAGTTGTACTAAGTAACAACTTAAATATTTGTGTTTGTTAAGCTTAAAAGCTAGGTAAGTAACTCAGCTGCCTTAAAATTTTAAGTTAAATCAACTCAAATATTTAAATTGTCACTTAGTATAATTTAGCATTTCAAGTTGAATTTTTTATTTTTTTTTTGAGTTGACTGAACTTAAAAATAAGGCAGCAGTGTAACAAATTATTTTAAGTTGACTCAAATTTTACAGTGTAGAAAGCTAATCACTCTTATCATAATATGGACATAATATATATATATATATATATATATATATATATATATATATATATATATATATATACTGTACTATACTATTTTGCCTAAAAATAAACGAATAAAAGAATTAAAATCATTTCAGCATGTAGGCATCACAATATAAAAAAAAACGTTCAAAAGTTCAGTACCTTTTTTGTTTGTTTCTTATAATTTTAAATTCAGAAATCATTCTAATATGCTGATTTGGTTCTCAAAAACATTTCTTATTATCAGTGTTAGAAATTCTTAAATATTATGTGGAATTTTTTTCTCAGGTTACTTTGATAAATAGGAAATGATTTTAAATTAAAATATAAATCTTTTGTAACATTTTAAATGCTTTTACTACATCCTAGATGAATAA
The DNA here is from genome assembly GCF_022985175.1 of Labeo rohita. Taxonomy (NCBI): domain Eukaryota; kingdom Metazoa; phylum Chordata; class Actinopteri; order Cypriniformes; family Cyprinidae; genus Labeo; species Labeo rohita. Next base: position 19,955,848 of record NC_066879.1, on the reverse strand, counting down.
AAGTATTATTTTCATCACACAAATAAATATATAATAGGGCTCTCCAACGATTAATCGTAATTAATCGCTATTAATCACATCCAAAATTAAAGTTTGTGTTTACACAATATATATGCGTGTACTGTGTATAATTATACTGTATGTATACACACTCATGCATGTATATATTTAAGAAACATTTTAGTTTCATATATACAATATTTGTGTTTATATATAAACAAACTTTTATTTCAGATGCAATTAATCATTTGACAGACCTAAAAAAATGGTATGTACTCTTTAATACATTTGGATAAAGGGATATTAATTTTGATATGTGCTAAATATTAAATTTAACAGTGTAAATTATTTGTGTTAAATACGGGATATAAGCATGCATGATTAAATATCAAATGTCCGCCTTTTTCTTTAACATGGAAGTAAACCTGTGGGCGAGACTTTCGGCTCATTATTTGCTATAGGGAAATAACAAGAATAATAAAAATGAATAATAATAATAAAAAAGAATAATACATTAGAAAAACATGGTAAGACACACCAGTTTGCAATATCAAGCAGCTAAACGGGAATGGGAAGATGGGAAGAAAAAGGTGGATAGACTGACAGATAAATGAAAACATCTCAAATATCAGGCAATAACCAATATGGTAGCTACAGATATATTATGCAACTATGCTGGTGTGCTATAATATTCAAAAATTTCAGATGCTTTGACAGAGAACTCTGAATTAAGCTAATGTCACAAAAACACAAAATGGGCACAGCAACCATGTTCATATACAGTACCATGGCATTTACATGGCACCTCAATGAATACCAAGGCAAAAAAAACATGACACTGTGATCTTTATATAATTATATTACATCTAATTTTTCTCTGTCTTCTCTCCTTTCCTTTCTCTCCACTTTTCTCCCACTCCTCGCTTTCTCTTCCTCCTCCCTCCGTCCCTGATGACTTATCGATCACCCTTTGTGGTTTTATCCGAAGTCTCTCAAAACTCCCGGCTCTGTCTGTCATGCAGCCTGCTGAGGGATTGTTTTGGAGGCCACCGCTCTGTAATTGAAAGCGTGGCCAGAAAGACGAATGGTCCCACCGGCAAACTTCACTCTAGAGGAAAGCCGTGACCAGTTGTGTAAAAACAGTAACACACACCATGCACCCGCCCTGGGGCTTCACAATAGCCGGCTAGCGTTAGCTCGCTACATCACATGTCAAGGGTGGCATTAGAGTGTCATGGGACAGCCTGACAGGAAAAACTGTCAAGTACCTTTCTAAATGCCTCAGTGGAGCTTGATGGAGAAGGGTTTCATGTGTCTCAACGTAGACATGCCATCTGTTGGGTAATTCGGAGCGGAGAAACACCACTGGTGGGTTAGCAGTTAGCACGGTATGTAGTAAAAGCAACCGTTTCTAAATCCTTTTTTGAAAAAACCTATCCACTTTTCTACTCCTTCTCTTATCTAAGATGTTGTCTTGCTTGTGAATGTTAGAGTCGGAGCATATGTGCTAGATTGGATGTTTGGTTTTAATGGATTCTCGGTGACGTGCTAACTTCCATCCTCACAAGCCTGTGTTGTTCGCAAAAAACTCTAGCAGAAGCTTTTTCGCCATTCACGCGGAACTAATTTTTGAGAGCAGAAAGTTGTCATGTTCTTTTTTCCCTGCTCTCTACTTCTGTTGTGCTTCAGTATTCTGTCAGGCATCTTGAGAGGCCTTGCCAGTTTGTTTTGTATATTTGAAATCCTGACGGACTTGATCTGACATGAACTTCACATGCTGACAGCATCTGAATAAAGGCCGTTTACTTCAGTCACCTACGTTTTTTCAGTCTCAGAACGCACAAGGTGATTTATACAAGCATGTCTGTAGCTTAGCAAACAACCTTTGCTAATCGAAAACAACTTGTTTCAACCAATCTTAACATTCAAAAGTTCCGTTGACCAGTAATTTGTCCATAAACACTGAAAATACTGCATAATGATGGTTAAGTTAAAGATGTGGGATTTTACTGTTAGTTGGGCTATCAATCAAACCCTTTGGAACCATTTAGCATACAAAACATGTAAAAATGGTGCAGGAGTCTAAAATTTTCACATTTTTTTGTCACGCACAGAAACCCAATGCGTATTAATTAATCCGTTCGCAAAACATACAAAATTGAGTTTTTAAGCAGTGAGGATGATTTTGTTGTCCGCTCTCTTCTTAAAAAGGAAAGAGAAAATATTGGGTCCATCCAATCCTGAGATTGAGTAGAAAAGAAGGAGAGTTCCATCTCCTTATCAAGGAGCTGCTGGATTATCCTGAGCGATTCAGGATGTCAGTGGCTTAGTTTGATGGTTTGCTAGCGATACTGGAGTCACATGTTAAAAAGAAGACCACCAATTTCCGTGAACCAATTGTTTGTCATACAGTGCTTTGTGCTGCGAGACGAAGTGAATCAACTTGTCAGACGCCATTCTGGATTTCAGAGTTTGGTTGTACGGGGCTCTGAATTGTCAAAACACCTCTCAAAATGCTTACTACGGATGCGAAAAATGCAGAAAACTGATTTTTTTTTACTGACGGAAGAACGTTTTAGAGCTAAATGTGACTGACACAACGTGAAATGAAAAAATTACTTTTTACTGGCAAAAATTTTAGATGAGCATTTCAGACAGTTAGTCTCTGATGATTTTTGCTTAGTTTCTAGGTTTTCCAGGTATCAAATAAATATAGATTTTTTTAACGTGTGAAAATTACAGACGAGAATTTCGGGCTCAGCGTGCAAGGACAGTTAGTCTCTGATGATTTTTGCTTAGTTTTCTAGGTTTTCCAGGTATCAAATAAATACTGATTTTTGAGATGGAGTGGATCAACTTGCCATTCTGCATTTTGGTGTTCTCTTGTACAGGGCTCTGAATTGTCAAAACACCTCTCAAAATGCTTATTATGGATGCAAAAAATGCAGAAAATTAAAGCCGATCCGAAGTTTTTAATGATGGACGAAAGTTTGGGAAGCTGGGTGTAAAAGTGACTGACACAATGTGAGATGAAAATGTAATTTTTTAACGTGTGAAAATTTCAGATGAAAATTTCGGACTCCGTGTGCAAGGACCTTTAGCCTTTGCTGATTTTTGCTTAGTTAGAAGTGGATCAACTTGTCAGACAGCATTCTGCTTTGTGGCTTTCACTTGTACGGGGTTCTTAATTGTCAAAACACCTCTCAGAATGTTTGGTACAGATGCAAAAATGCATAAAATTGAAGCCTGATTTTTTTTTTTATGACGGACAAAATGATTTTTGAGATGGAGTTGATCAACTTGCCATTCTGCATTTTGGTGTTCTCTTGTACAGGGCTCTGAATTGTCAAAACACCTCTCAAAATGGTTATTACGGATGCAAAAAATGCAGAAAATTAAAGCCGAAGTTTTTAATGATGGACGAAAGTTTGGGAAGCTGGGTGTAAACGTGACTGACACAATGTGAGATGAAAATGTACATTTTTTTATGACGGACAAAAGTTTTGGAGCTACTGTGTAAATGTGATTGACACCAAGAGAGATGAAAAATTAATTTTTTAACGTGCAAAAATTTCAGACGAGAATTTCGGGCTCAGTGTGCAAGGACAGTTAGTCTTTGATGATTTCTGCTTAGTTTTCTAGGTTTTCCAGGTATCAAATAAATATTGATTTTTGAGATGGAGTTGATCAACTTGCCATTCTGCATTTTGGTGTTCTCTTGTACAGGGCTCTGAATTGTCAAAACACCTCTCAAAATGCTTATTACGGATGCAAAAAATGCAGAAAATTAAAGCCGAAGTTTTTAATGATGGACGAAAGTTTGGGAAGCTGGGTGTAAACGTGACTGACACAATGTGAGATGAAAATGTACATTTTTTTATGACGGACAAAAGTTTTGGAGCTACTGTGTAAATGTGACTGACACCAAGTGAGGTGAAAAATTAATTTTTTAACGTGCAAAAATTTCAGATGAGAATTTCGGGCTCAGTGTGCAAGGACAGTTAGTCTCTGATGATTTTTGCTTAGTTTTCTAGGTTTTCCAGGTAAGAAATAAATATTGATTTTTGAGATGGAGTGGATCAACTTGCCATTCTGCATTTTGGTGTTCTCTTGTACAGGGCAGGTAACACCTCTCAAAATGCTCATTACGGATGCAAAAAATGCAGAAAATTAAAGCCGATCCGAAGTTTTTTAATGATGGACGAAAGTTTCGGAAGCTGGGTGTAAACGTGACTGACACAATGTGAGATGAAAACGTAATTTTTTAACGTGTGAAAATTTCAGACGAAGATTTCGGACTCCGTGTGCAAGGACCTTTAGCTTCCGCTGATTTTTGCTTAGTTAGAAGTGGATCAACTTGTCAGACGGCATTCTGCATTGTGGTGTTCGCTTGTACAGGGTTCTTAATTGTCAAAACACCTCTCAAAATGTTTGGTACAGTCTGATTTTTTTATGACGGACGAAAGTTTTGGAGCTAGTGTGTAAATGTGACTGACACCAAGTGAGGTGAAAAATTTATTTTTTAACGTGCAAAAATTTCAGACGAGAATTTCGGGCTCAGTGTGCAAGGACCTTTAGTCTCTGATGATTTTTGCTTAGTTTTCTAGGTTTTCCAGGGATCAAATAAATACTGATTTTTGAGATGGAGTGGATTAACTTGTCAGGCCCAGTTCTACATTGTGTCGTTTGCTTGTACAGGGCTCTTAATTGTCAAAACACCTTTCAAAATGTTTGGTACAGATGCAAAAAATGCAGAAAACTGAAGCCGATCCGACTTTTTTATTGACGGACGAAAGTTTCAGGAGCAGTGTGTAAACATGATTGACACAACATGCGGTGAAAATTTTATTTTTTAACGTGCGAAAATTTCAGACTCTGTGCAAGGACATTTACCAGACAGTTAGTTAGTGGATCAACTTTACCAGACGCCATTCTGGATTTCAGTGTTTGTTTGTACAGTGGCTCTGAATTGTCAGAACACCTCTCAAAATGCTTACTATGGATGCGAAAAGCACAGAAAATTGAACCTGATTCGAAATTGCTGTATGACGGATGAACATTTCTGAGCTAGTGTGTAAATGTAACTGACACAACGTGAGTTGAAAAATTAATTTTTTAACTTGCGAAAATTTCAGATGAAACCCAGGGATCACAGAAATAATGATAAATAATGATTTTTGAAATGGAGTGGATAAACTTATCAGGCACCATTCTGCATTTGGCGTTCACTTATACGGTGGCTCAGAATTGTCAAAAGATTTTCAAAATGCTTAGTATAGATGCGAAAAATGCAGAAAATTAAAGCCGAATTGAATTTTTTAATGATGGACGAAAGTTTTGAGGACCTATAGCCTTAGGTGATTTTTTCTTAGTTTTCTAGGTTTCCTAGAATCAAATAAATATTGATTTTTTTAGATGGAGTGGATCAATTTGTCAGACGGCATTCTGCATGTGGCATTCGCTTATACAGTGCTCTGAACTGTCAAAACACCCCTCAAAATACAGAAAATTGAAGCAGATCTGAATTTTTTTTATGACGGAAGAAAGTTTCGGAGCTAGTGTGTAAACATGATTGACACCAAGTGAGGTGAAAATTTTTTTTTTAACATGCGAAAATTTCAGATGAGAATTTCGGACTCTTTGGCCTCCGGTGATTTTTGCTAGTTTTTGCTACATTTTCCGGGGATCAAATAAAAATTGATTTTTGAGATGGGGTGGATCAGCTTGTCAAAAAATGTTCACCAAAAAACTAAACTGAATTTTTAAAGAAATGGAATGGATTTCATAGGACCCTTAAAAATATAATTTTTGTTAGACTTTTAATACATAGCTGTTAAATTGTGTAAGCTACATGACTTTAATTAATAAGACATGTTTCTTGATTAATATTTTAATGTAACCATTAAAACAGAGTCTAGAAAAAAAAAAGAATCCAGAAATATTAAAACCAAAAAAAAACGGAAGTTCGGGGTTGGGGGGCGAGGTGGGATTTGTAAAAAAATAAACCAGATTTCACCGGGCCTTAGATATAATCTAACCTGTTTTGGTAAACCTGCCACTAAGAGGCAAGTAAAAACATAATGTATAGTTGGATAGCATGGTATGTCAGTTCTTGACCAGAATAAGCTTATATTTAGCTGATATGTTCAGCTAATGTGGCTTCATGAGACTAATAAAGCATGCCGATCAAAGAACACAACCTATTTTTGTAAATCAAATTAAGCATCAAGATGACACTATCAGGTGTTCTTGCAGCACATTCAAAAATATCTATTTTATTTATTAGCTATTTTGAGCCTGGTGTGCATGATTGACACTGAATAGACAAGAGCACGCAGTGTGTGTGCGTGCCTGTGTAAAAGCGAGCAAGAGATAAAGAACCGGAGATTCTTGACAAGATAAATCATCTACAACCACATGAGCCATCTCTGCTCTAGCCCAGCCCTGCTGACGCTGAGGAAAAGCTAAGGTTGAGCTGTTTGCTGCAGCTCCTTCACCACAGAGTCGTTTTACGGGAGCCTCTGAGGTGCACCCATCTGTATTCATCTGTCTCCATTTTCATTGTGTTTCCCCGTGTTGCGGTAGAGACGCTGATGCAAACCGTACCAAATGCCAGCCGTATCTCCTAGACTGCTGATGCTACACAAACGCACTTTACCCAGAAGTCCAGTGCTTTGTCATGAGTGACATACTGACAAAGAGAGGCCTGTAGATAGCAAAAAAAGGTTATGTCACTGCCATTACCATGAACTCCAGAGTAGACAGGACAACATCGCAGCGGACGCTTTTGCCAGGTAAGAAATTTATGGATGAAATGACTGCAGTATTCATCTATCACAAACAGGGCTTTGTGTCAGTTTACAGCACAGCGCAGACTTTGGCTAAGAATTATTGCGCTGAATATTTCCAACGTGGTGAATGATCAAGTAAAACGGCCAGGTGTGTGTGTTTGGTGTTGTTACTTCTCTATTCCTAATGCTTTCTCTTTTGTTCTTTCACTTAGAAAAAAATGCTTTTCCCACCAGACTTTTCTCACGCCAGTTCCAACCTCTGTAAAAGGTAGTGAGAGCGCAGTCTAATTGAATTCTGTGTCAAGCGTCTAGGGTTCGGCCATCTCATTAGCCTGCGGTTACTCGATGTCCCAGGACATTAAGGCACAGCCTGACGTGCTGAAAAAAAGAAAAAGACAAAAAAGTCACCTTGTGACTCCCCGAGACAGAAATATCCCACACATATTGTAATGCTTTTTCTTCTAAATAAAAGTCCCAAGGGGCTTACGCACATTCTTTGGTATTAGATAAATTCTCAAAAGCTATCAAATATTCATAAAATAACATATATGTATATATATATATATATATATATATATATATTTTTTTTTTTTTTTTTTTTTTTTTAATGTAGTACTAATTCAGAAAACAGATTTGTGTAAAAAACAATAATACATATTTTTAAAGCACCAAATCAGCATAATAGAATGATTTCTGTAGGATCACATGACACTAAAGACTGGAGAAATTATGCTGAAAATTCAGATTTGCTATCACAGGAATAAATTACATTTTAAAATATATTAAAACATACTTTAAATGATAATATTTCACAATATCACTCTTTTTACTGTATTTTTAAATCAAATAAAATGAGAGCATAAGAATTTTCTACCAAAAATATTTTTTGAAAAACCTTACTAACTCCTAAACCTTTAAATGGTAATAAATGTGTTTGTATATGTGACCCTGGAACACAAAAGCAGTCATAAGGATCTTTTTTTTTTTTTTAAATTGAGCTTTCCATTGATGTATGGTTTGTTAGGATAGGACAATATTTGGCCGAGATACAACTATGTTATCACCTTTAAAGTTGTCTAAACAAAGTTCTTAGCTATGTATATTACTAATCAAAAATTAAGTTTTGATATATTTACAGTAGGAAATTTACAAAATATATTCAGTGAACATGATCTTTACTTAATATCCTAATTTTTGGCATGAAAGGAAAATTGATCATTTTGACCCATACAATGTTTTGTTGGCTATTGCTACAAATATACCCGTGCTACTTATGACTCGTTTTGTGGTCCAGGGTCCAGGTTTTAAAAGACATAAAACTCAGTAATATGTTTTAAATATAGATCTGTTTAGAGGCAATATAAAATTGCAGATATATGCAAACTTGTACATGATGTGCAACCACACATCACTTTTTGCATCACAAATTGCCCCGTTTCTCTGAAACCATAAATAGTCTTGTTATTTATATCACTGCAATGTCTCAAAATTAAATCACCTCCAATACTCTTAAAAATTATTTTAGCAGATTTAAAAGTTTAAAGCAAAAATGAAAATTCCGTCATTAATTACTCACCCTCATGTTGTTCCAAACCCCTAACACCTTCATTTATCTTCTGAACGCAAATTATTTTTTTTTTTTTTTTTTTTAATGAAATCCGAGAGCTTGCTGACCTTGCATAGACAGAAACACAACTGACACATTCAAGGCCCAGAAAGGTAGTAAGAACATTGTTAAAATAGTCTATTGCCACATACACGCGGCAGCTAAATTCGTTTGTCAGTTCACCTTTCACTCCTTATTTACGTTCTGTACACACATAATTCACTAAAATATAGGAGTGACAACTGCATTCGACAACCATATTAACTTCCGAAAAATACAGGTAGTGACAAGTGCATTTACAGAAATTCTACAGTGTGTACGAAACTGAACTGAACAACTAGTTGTTAATGACGTATTTAAACATGCATCAAAAATGTGTCTTTGTCTGTATAGATGCAAGAAAATAACAGTGAACGAAGTCTTAACCTTAGCACCTTTGACATGGGGCTACAGTATTTGTGCTCAAAAGCCTTGTGGTAAAGTGTCAGTGTTGCCAGATTTTCATAGAAACAACAAACAAGGACAAGCACAAAAACACTAAAACAACTTAAAAAATCATATATCTCATATCCACAGACCACTTTATTAACTTCATAAAGTGCCTAACTTTATGAGCTAAGACTAAACAACATGCCTAAAAGCGCTTGTAAATATGAGGACATGGCAACACTGCAAGACACCGCTCTCTAAAGCAGCCTCCCGAGCACAAACAAAACATAGCACGTCACATCAATGGTAGTTTAGTTTAAAAAAGTCTTTAGCCAAAAAGTGTGAGATAACAAACAGCGGAATTCTTCACTTCCGCAAGATGCCAAAATATTGCTATGATTACAAAATTGCATTGTTTACGTGGCCTATGTGACATGAGTGGTTAAAACCTCTTTTATTTGCACACAAAAAGTATTCTCGTAGCTTCATAAAATTACAGTTGAACCACTGATGTCACATGGACTATTTTAATGATGTCCTTATTACCTTTCTGTGCCATCAACGTGTAAGTTGCATCTCTGTCTATGCAGTAGAGTCAGAAAGCTTTTGGATTTCATCCAAAATTTGTGTTCTGAAGAACAACAAAGGTTTTACAGGTTTGAAACGACATGAGGGTGAGTAATTAATCACTGATTTTATTTTTTGGGTGAACTATCACTTTAAGAGCGTGTAATCAACAAAGCTGTGAGTGCAAGTAGATTACAGTTTGGTGTCAGAAAGAAATAATAATGATTGCACAGCAGATATACTTTGGTGTTAATGGTATAGCAGAATACCATTTATACAGTGCATGTCGTCATACCACCCAGTTCTAAGTGGTTTAGTCTTGTGTTTGAGGTTATTCACCCATGCAATGATGTCAGACGTTTGAGAAACGAAAACGCGAACCATCAATTTAAATCAATTTTACAATACAAAAGCCCAGTTACTGCCACCATGGGCAAGAATGGACTGAACGCAAGAAGACAGCTAACTGTGCTGAAAGCATTCACATCTCCTAAATGTATATGGTGAATATATAATGTACAGCGTATGCTGTCATACCACCCAGTGGTTTAGTCTTATATCTGAGGTTATTAACCCACATTCTGATGCCAGATCTTGGAGACTCTGCTGGCATGGTGGCAGTAAAAGGGTCTTTGCACCATAAAGTCAATTTGAATTGATAGTTCACATTGTCACGTAAGAGGACCTCAGTATGCGTTTACAGCCCTTATGATTGCCTTTTAAGTAGCCCCAGAGCTCTACACACAGTCCGCTGTTTGTGTTAATAGGCGCCATTGCCCACCAGGAGTCGTCGCTGAAAGGCTCTGAATAAGTAATAACGCACATATGAATAAATAAAGAACAGTGTCAGTCTGAGATTGGTCATCAGAGACGATCCATTCCAGGTAAGCGCTGCAGTCAAAAGAGTTTTGATTATTTATTTAATTACCTGCATGATCCTATATCCTCTGAGCACGTCCCATTGCCCACAGCAGAGGGAGAGGCCTGCGAGAAGCGGGAACCCAGCAGGAAGTGTTGCACAGTGGGTCAGCTCCCATCGCGAAGGCTCTGGGGGACATGAAAAATGCATCAGCGGTAACAAAAAAGAAAGATGAGGAAATGAAAAGATGCTGGAAATTATCCCTTGATCCTGTTTGTAAACATGGTTTTGCCATTTCCTCACGCTCTATTTTGCAGTTGCGCATGGAGGTGAACTCTTGGAAGGCTGTCGAGCTGAACCGAAAGGGTACAGCACAAACCGCAATCACTTCGTCCTATCCAAGCGCTAATAAGCATAACGGCTGTGAAGAGGCTGTGGCAACGTGCCAAAAGTCGACAGGCAGTTAATAATTCAGCAGAGCTCAATAAGTTTTTTTTAATGATTTTGAATGAATTATTGAGGGAGGCAAGCGCTAGACTCCCTAGACTTCCCTAGCATCGTTGCAGATTTTGCCCCTCCTCTTCTCTTTTGCTGCAAGAGCCGACGAGGGTCGGACCTCCCAGCGAGACAGCGTAAAGACGACTAGCATTAAGCGTGCTTGATTGGCAGCTTCAATGAGCAACGTTTGTGCGACTTACAAGGCCGGGCAGACTCGGTTTCATTTATCCCTAAAGTCGTCCCCGCAGTAATTTCTCTTACCTTAATTTTGACGTTCCTGTCAGACTCGCACAGAGCTTCTTTTCAGTCTTGTTTTCTGTGCTGCTCCGACCAGATTGCAACTTCAATTTACTGTGGCTCCGTGAGCTATTTGGTCTTGACAGTAATGTGGAGCGCTGCTCCAGAATGAGCCGCATGGAGCCAACTAATTTCAATTCAATCTACTGTTATGGGCGTTGCGCTTGTTCTCCCTTACCTTAGACAGTAGGATCTATTTACTCCATCAGTGGGATATGATCTGAAAACACACACACATACGCGATTCCACAACCTGTCACGTTTTTCACAACGCGCTGGCTCTCTGGGGGAGCGAATGCATATTGATCTGACGGCAAACTCTTTACACCAAAGGGCCATTAGGGCGACACATTACTTCCTGTACGTCTCACTCTCCTTTTTTCTCTTCTTTACTTACAGCTGAGCCCTGAGTAAGGGATCCATTGTGTGAATGACACACTCGTGCTGTTTTGACTGGAGCTGTCATTCATAGTGCTGTCTGTCTTCAGCGCCGCTGCCGTATGGGGTTGCACATAGCTCAGGTTACCAAGGACGGGGGGGCAGGGACGGAGATAGAGATGCACCGTGATCCTCAAGGCTGGCTGAAATGAATGATTGGCATTGGGCAAGAATGAACTGAATGCAGGAAGGAAGCTAATTGCGCAGAACGCATTCACAGTTCAGAAAAAATATGTCTTCTAAAAATATCTATAGGAGAGTAGTTGTCACCGCAGAGAGTATTTCTCAGGGAGGGTGTTTGAAAGCCAATTTCTGTATAGGCACAAAACATAATTAATTGGTGCAAAAAAGTTTTGGTTATAAAAAGCAATTACATTTTTCCAGATCATCGAGCATGTTGTCATCAAACATGAGGTGGGTGTCAAATTGGGGACTATAGGTTTTTAAGCTAAATTTTAGCAGTAAAATATTTTTTTATTTTAGCAGTGCTCTGAATTTGGGTCGCTTGTAACTCGCATTTAGGAAAGCAACATGAACCAACAATCTTTCCAAACTTGTAATGTGAAGCACTTATAAACCGGCTGTTGTCATCAAAAGAGAATCTTTAAGGACTCCCTGCAGTTTTCTGCCAACATGAAGGCTTGATGGTTTTTGAACCTTTGAACTTTTGAAAATGAAGAAATGAAGACTGACATAAAATGTTAGAACTGCAATTGCACAGTTGTACTATCAATTTTGTTTTGAATACCTGATTTTATTTTTTTACATTTATTTAAATTTTATTTAAAAAAATAACTAATCGCACATTTTTTCTGAAAAATTAACCAACATGATTAATAAAACGATTAATCCCACCTAACATTGAAATTTTTAAATATACTTTCATATTGCAATTCACATTCAATCTTTAAATTAATTTAGAAACAACATAAAGATGGTACATTTTTAATGTTTGTTAAATAATTTTTATGATGACTCTAGGAAATTGTCCTTTTTTGTTTTCAAATATTTAACCATTGACTATAGCCATTCAACATTACAGTATAATTAAGAGCTATTTAACATTTATTAGACTTCTAAAAACTACAACTTCTAATTTAAGCGAACTTAAAACAATCTTCACAAAAACCCATTATTTACCTGTGCCCAAATAGAAAATATCCAGAAATTAAATAAAGCTATCAAACGCTAAATACTAAAGTAAACACAAATGAATCCTACAAAAGTTATTGATTTCCTCTTTTTGCTTTTGTTCTTTGATTAACAGACATCACAGCAGCTAGGTTATTATATGTGTACGAAAAAGGTCAGAATTGTGAGATACAAACTTGTATTCATGAAAAAAGTCAGAATTGCATGTTTTTATCTCTTAATTCTGAATTTATTTAGAATTTATTAGTTTCTACTGACATATGGCCTGACAAAATCTCATCTGACCGCAGGTCACTGTTGTTTTACTGAAGCTCCCTCATCACATGTACATTTCCTGTGCTCGTGAAGTTGGAGTGCGAAAAGTCGCCCGCTTGATGTGGTTGTAATGACATTCTGTGACTAAATAAATGCACTTCCTGTCATGAAAAAAAGATACTGAAGCAGCAGTGCATCAAACAGTGCAACTTTAATTTATGACATCTAACACATGTAACAGCTTAAATGAAAATTAAAAAACACCCATTCCCAACCTCACAAGTTTCAGCTGAAATTTTGCATTAAACACCTAATGCTACATATAAAACTTTGTGATAGAGATTTGAATGATATTTCAAACTGTGCAGCTTATTGAGTGGATGTGGTGTGCAATTTTCTAAATGACTTACTTGGTTGCCACGCTGTTCCTTGTGGCACGAATCAAAAGGGTCCAATCCCAGGTTTCCATGTTATTCCGGCCCCTATGGCTTGGGTTTCTCATTTATTGCGAGCACCACACACATTTTCCTCAGAAAAAAAAGTAAAAATCTTGGCGCTTATTCATGAAACCTGAGCAGAACGAATTTCTGTGTAAATCGTTCATAAATCCATTTTTATGTAAATGGTTCAGTTGAATTGAATGTGACGATTTACACAAGAAAGGTTTTACAAATGATTCATACAGAAATTCGTTCTGCTCACATTTCATGATTGAAACTCAAGGTCTTTACATAGAAATGCATTGGCTTTCAAACAGTATTAATTCATTTGTTCTGACTTCACGGCCAATGAACATGTAAAGCTCTCTACATTTCAGTTCTCAACTAAAATACTATTTATCTAAACTAAAATCTGTTGGATCCTTAACAAAGGACGAAGATCAGATTAGCTAGAGACGTCTATTAAAAGGTTTTTAGTTATGCTTGCAGCTGAAAACATGCATGTGTGTGATTATAACATTTTTAAAACAATTTTCTGTTATAACTGGCAGCTTTTCTGATTGCAGATGTAGGGGTGTCTATGTTCCTCTTGGAAAAGAAAAATCTACAAATGTCTTGATCAGACGGCTTCATCTGCATCATGGAAATATAAAGGATATACTTAAATGAGGTACTATGATTTTATGATGACCAATGCTAACATTGTCAAGCCTGAGAAAACCTTTGAAAATCTTGCTTTGTATTTTTGGGAAAACAGGTTTTTCTTGCCTTTCTTTGCAAAGAACCACACAGGGCAAGAAAAGGCAGCTTTTGAGTTAAAAGTAGCTCAAATTACAACTATCACAGCATGCAAAGAAGAAAGTGAAGAAGAAAAAGGAAGAAACGCAACAGCACTTTGTCTCAGGCTGAATTGTTTCCCTGCCAGTTCAGAGCATCAGACTCCTAAGGAGAGCAACACAAAACATTACAAAGCCAACCGAATCCCACCGATCTACACCAAACACACACCCTCATTCCTCTTAAAGAAATATAGCCGCCTTCATCTCAAACACAAGCTCTCAGAGCTACGGACAAATGTTCCATTAATCAGACCCGCTGAGTATGTTTCAGCAATGACTAAAGGGAAACAGAAACTGGTTAATGTGCATGGTTAACTATGATTTTTTTTTTGTATGAAGCTAAAGAAGTTGACCCTAAAAAGGATTCAGGTTTAAAGGTTAAGGCCGGATTCACTAAACAGGGTATAATAGCATGAGACCGCAAATGGGAGTGGAAAGTTCTGCAGGTGATCTACTGATTATAAGCAAATTAAAAACCACAGGCGCAACATCTCATTTCCATACTGACCAATGCAGTCTACCAAGAACTGTGTGATATAAAATTGCAGTTGTGAGTATGACTTTATTTCTCAGAATTGTGAGTTTATATCTTGCAATTGTGATTTTTTTTTTATTAGAATTGCGAGATACAAATGTGCAATTCTGAGAGCAGTTTGTTATTCCTCTTAAAAGTGGACTTTATAATTCACAATTGCGAGTTGTTATCTCACAATTCTGAGAAAAAAAAAGTCAGATTGCGAGATTTAGACCCACAATTGACAGAAAAAAAGTCTAAATTGCACGATACAAAATCGCATTTGTGAAAAAATCAGAATTGCGAGATACAAACTTAGATTTGTGAAAAAAGTCATAATTAAGATACAAACTCGCATTTACAAAAAAAGGTCAGAATTGTGAGATACAAACTTGCATTTGTGAAAAACAGAATTATGAGATACAAACTGGCATTCGCAAAAAAATCTAAATTACGAGTTTTTATCTCACAGTTCTGACTTTATTACTTACAAGCTTATATCATACATTTCTGAGAAATGTCAGAATTGCCAGATACAAACTCGCATTTGTGAAAAAAAGTCAATATTTCGAGATACAAACTTGCATTCGCAAAAAAACAGTCAGAATTGCTAAATACAAAGTCGCATTTGTGAAAAACAGTCAGAATTGTGAGATACAAACTTAGATTTGTTAAAAAAGTCAGAATTGTGAGATACAAACTCGCATTTGCAAAAACACTGTCAGAATTGCGAGATACAAACTTAGATTTGTGAAAAAAGTCAGAATTAAGGTACAAACTCGCATTTGCAAAAAAACGTCAGAATTGTGAGATACAAACTTGCATTTGTGAAGAACAGAATTATGAGATACAAACGCGCAATCACGAAAAGGTCAAACAAGTTTCACCGTTCTGACTTTATTTCTCACAAGTTCATATTACGCAATTCTGAGAAATGTCAGAATTGCCAGATACAAACTCGCATTCGCAAAAAACAGTCAGAATTGCTAAATACAAACTTGCATTTGTGAAAAACAGAATTATGAGATACATTTCAACAATTCAACAAGTCAGTGACTCATAGGCCTCCCATTCGATTTCATCCCAATTAAATGAACACAGCAAAACTAGTTAAACCAACAGCATAATTTCGGAGTGGGATTATTATTTTTTCTGACCAATGGCAGCCAGGGTGCTTAAAGTCTACACACACAAAACAATCAACAAAACGTGAGGTACTGTATATCTATACAACAACAACATCATACTAAGTTGGAACAACACAACAGTGAGTAAATAAAGACAATTTCCATAGTAAGAAACAGCTCTTTCTATATTAGTTGATTATTACTAGATGTGAGTAGAGGACATACTGAGAGCTGAGTCTGGGTTTAAAGTCACAAGTTCACAGGACGAATGCTAGAGAGACAAGAAAATTGGCTTTGCTTTTGACAGAGAGCTTTGAAGTCCATCTGCATCTTTGAAATTGCACATCACAAATGTCAATCCACTGGGCCAAGTGAAAAAAAAACAACAACATGAAAAACACTAATGGAGCCCTGAGAGCTCTGACAGATTCTGTAGAGCACCTGGGTCAAGGTCTGTTACTATGATAATGCCTACAACCACCCTCTTGGGCAAACACCTGTTTGCTTTTGCTTCTGGGGATTGAGGGTAAATAATGAGATGCTGAGTAGTGCTTTAGGTTTCAACAGAATGGAATACAAATTTCTAGAAGTGAATACGAATTTCTAGTAAAAATATTCATCTAAAAAAATGATCAAGTTGAGTATTACTCATTTGCCCTAACACTATTTTTGAATTATATCCATTTGTGTGCATATTGTAAATGTCATAAATGACAATAATACTAATAGTCTAATAATATAGGCCAAAATTAACTATTTTAATGTGATATGCTGTTATTAAACAAATGTCCTTCATTACTTGACAGCTTATGTAATTGGCTTTAACTATTAAGATTGTTGCTAAGTGAGACTCCTGTCACAGCTAATAAAATTAGTAATGAATTAGATTTCTTGTCACTTGTCATTTTGCCTATATATATATATATATATATATATATATATTCATCTGAAAATCTTTCATGTTGTTTTTCACACATGAAAAACAACGTTTAATGCAGCCGGCTATACTGTTCATCCAGCAAACTTGTAATGATTTTACACAAAGATAAATTTATACACCAGCCTTATAAAAGTGAGGATGTGTGTGTGCATTTGTGTGATAATGTATTGCACACATGAAATACCACTTTGCTTTTTTTCCCCCCTCTGCTGGGGCAGGACAATGTAATTGAAACCTTTATGAGAATGGAGGGACAAGCAGAGGAAAAGCTGGGGAATGGGGAGGGCTGGGTCACTGAATCCATAACTCAATTTAATGGAACTATGGACTTGTGGCTGCGGAAAGTAAAACCAGAACACACGTCTTTATTTTCATTTTCAATAATGGGCCGATGACGCAGCAAAACTGCAATCGATTTCATGGTCGGAGCGTTCGCTCTCTCTCCGCCTGTCTCTCTTCTCTGTCTTACGATCAAAAATACCAAAAGCTCCAGTTCAGAACTATACTGAAAGCCTCTCTTGTATGTAAGAGCAAGAGCAGTGCTTCAGTCTTTTAAACGTAATCACTTTCCTGCCATGAAAACCATGCTGTGTGTTGAGAATAGTGGAGTGTACTAATATCTCTAAGCAGGAAGTAAAGTTCTGAGAGTGAATCAGTATTCTGAATGCCTGTCTGCAGGAGAAGCATGGCCTTATTAAGCACAAGACTGTGGAGTGACCATTTAGTTATTTAAATCCAAAGTAAATGAAATATCACAAAAAGGCCCAATCATGTATGTGAAAAGATTGAGATGCGGGTTTCTTCATTGACTTGACTGCAGACTTTGATTTAAAAGATTAACTTAATGGTCTTTCATATTATTAATGAAGATTATTTTTTGCCCTTCATTACAGAAATATTTGTTTTTCATTTTCCTTTTAACGCAGGGTGCTACATCATTCATCAACCACAAGCTGCTTTCACGGCTTAAGTATGAAAATATAATATGAAATATTTATGATGCCACTTTGGCTTCTTATAATTCTTGGTTAACACTAGTCCAATTTGGGTAGTTATACTCAAAGTACTGTGCAAGGTTCACTGAAAGCTCTATTGACAGCATTATAGCATACTATTGATTACCACAGAAAATAATTGGCTCATCCCTCAGTTTTGTAGTTACACATATACAATGGAAATAAACCTTTTCTACAGGGTTTAACTATAGACATGAAGTACTTAAATAATTTAGTTATTAACTGGAATCCTTTAACAGAACATTTGATTTTGTGTTACTGATGCAATTCCTGTTATTTGTATGCATGTAAAAACTGGTGTGTTTCTGAAATCCTTGTGCAGTGTAAATATAAACAACATGAAAATATTAATGCTATTGGGACTATCATAATATTTAAGTTGGAAGATAGGTCATAAAACCTTTAAACAGTGATTCTATCAAACCAAGAAACAAGTCATTAATTTTCAGTTGCAACTAACAAACAGTAATGCCAAAAAAGTTGTCAATAATAAGCTTAATTTGTGTTTAACCCACAATATTTCTTCTTATGTATATCATTCTGGCATAGATATCACATGCACACTAACAATATAAGTCCTCTCTTTGGAATAAGGCGACGTCCTTTCTGTAATGAAAAAATGCCAGAATTTGTCTCATTAAAGATTCATTTGTGTCCCATTAGAACTGCATTTCTGTTTCCACATCATCTTGACCACTGTGCCTCTTGTTTTATTGTTAAGCAAGTTAAAATCATGGTTAATGAGGTACTTTGTTTTTAACCAGTTTTCAAGGTTTCAAGTAAATGAATAAAACTTGCATTTTCAGATCTATATATTGAGTTTCTGGAGGTCAGCTTATTAAGTCAGCAAAATTATCATATATGAAAAAGCTAACCTCCAGAAACATAATATAATATACACTGCCTTGCAAAAGTATTCATACACCTTCATTTTTCAAGTTTTGTTATGTTGCAGCCTTGTGTTAAACTGCTTTAAATTACTTTTTTTCTTCCACATCAGTCTACACTTTATACACCATAAAGCACAAAACAGGTTTGTAACAACTTTGCACATTTATTAGAAATTAAAAACTGAAATGATTCCCTTGCGTAAGTTTTCATACCTTTTCCGTTACACTTTTCTTGAAATTGAGCTCAGGAGCACTCATATCACTTGTAGATGTTACTACACTTCGAGTGGAGTTAAACTGTGGCAAATTCATTTGAATGAGTAGGATTTGGAAAGGCACACACCTCTCAGAAAAGTTTCAGTCTAACCGCTGAAAATGCATATCAGAGCAAAAACCAAGCCCTGAGGTCAAAATAACTGCCTGTAGAGCTCAGAAACAGGCTTGCGTCAAGGCACAGATCTGGAGAAGAGTTCAGAAAAAAATTCTGCTGCATTGAAGGTTCACAGAAGCATGTACCCTCCATTATCCATAATGGAAGAAGCTTGAAACAACTAGGACTCTTCCTAGAGCTGGCCTCCTGGCCAAACTGAGCAACTGATGGAGAAGCAGCTTGATAATTCTGGTGACCAAAAAGCTGATTGTCAATCTAGTTGAGCTCCATGATAATATATGCAGATGGAAGAAACTTACAGAAGGACAAACATCACTGCGACACTCCACCAATCTGGTCTTTATGGCGCTGTGGCCAAATGGAATTTGCAAAAAAGCCCTTAAAGGACCCCCAGACTGCGAGAAACAATATTCTCTGGTCTGATGAACCGCAATTCCAAGGATCACCTGCAAAGGACCATCCCAAAAGTAAAGGGTAGCAGCCTCATGCTGTGGGGCCGTTTTTCAGCGGCAGGGACCGAGGGACTTGTCAGAGTAGAAGAAAAGCTCATTGCACCAAAATATTGAGATAGCCTTAATGAAAACCCAGTCCAGAGCATTCAGAACTTCAGACTGGGCAGAAGGTGAATCTTCCAACAGGACCTGTGACAACTCTGTGAATGTCCTTGAGTGGCCCAGCTAGAGCCTGGGCTTGAACGCAATCAAATATTTTTGGAAAAACCTGAAAATGTCTGCCAGCCCCCATCCAAGCTGACAGAGCTTGAGAGGTGAAGAAGTGAGGTGAAGAATCGCAGATAATTGGCAAATGTAAATGTGCAAAGCTTGTCGCATCATACCCGAAAAGACTTGAGGCTGTAAAGGTGCTTCAACTTAGTACTGAGAAAATATGCGCGTGCTCCCGCCTGCGGGTTAGCCGACCCCAGGGTGTTAAGGGTATGAATACTTATGCAGTGTACTTATTTCAGTGTTTTATTTTTCATAAATTTCAACAATGTCACAAATCATGTTTTTTGCTTTGTTATTATGGTGTATGGAGTGTAAATTGATGTGGGAAAAAAAGTAATTTAAAGCAGTTTAACATAAGACTGCAATATAAAAAAAAGAGGTATGAATACTTTCGCAAGGCACTGTAAACAATGCTGTTTAATATTTTTGTGGAAACAGTGATACATGTTTAAAAGAATAGCATTTAAATGAAAAATAAATGCACTTAGTGTCACTTTTGATCAATTTAATGTACCCTTATTGTTGAAAAAAATCATAGCAAAAATCTTTGTGAGGGGACTGTGTCAGTCGTAACCCACCTAATCTTCACCACTATTGCATTTCATTTTCTATCCTTAGAAATTTTGGTGAGCTAATATTTTGCGCATAAAAGTACATGTGAGCACAGGCCATGCAGCTGAATGAAAAGCAAACATCCATTCATTCTGAAAGGACATTCTCCATCGCTTCGCTTTAAAACAGCCTGTGGTCTAAAGCAAAGTAAAGGAGAACAACAGCTTTTCTTAAATGTCCTTGGTGCCATTTAAAGATAATGGAAATTGTGTGCTGTGAAGTACACCAGGTTTCTCTGTGGTAATTCCTCTTTGCATTATGGGTTGAGGACTCTGCACTTACCCGCCCTACTGCTCTGATCATTATTCATGGCCGTTGAAAGCGCACTCACACACAAACACCCTGAACGCAGCTCCTCTCTAGAGGTGGGGAGGTGCAACAGAAGAGAGTCTGCCAGACATCCACAGAGTGCCATCATCAAAAGAGAGACAGACAAACAGACAGGCTGTGTGTGTGGGTAGGTTTATCTGTGGCTATGTACGTGTGCTTGTTGTGCTTCAGTGACCACTAGCTGCTTTCTAGTGTCTTGTTAAAGGAATAGTTCAGCCAAAACAGAAAAATCTGTCATTATTTACTCACCGCCACCATGTCTTTGCAAAGCAGCATGCTGCTATTTTTCCCATGCAGAATTAAAAAAAAAAAAACATCTCTTGCTCACTGCTCCTAAAAGGAGCACAAAAACACCATAGAAAATATAAAAGTAGACTGTTAAGATTTTTTTAAAGCCACACCTAAAAAAAATATATTTCTATCATGACAACTCTCAGAAGGTTATAGCATGGTAATGGATATGACAAGGTTAATGTATTTGGTCATGGCGGAATAGCTGCTGAATTGCAGCTGCTGCTGCTGCTAAATTGCTGCTGCAAAGCAAGTACAGGAACTTGCTACTGCCAATATATACGCCGATACAGTGCCGTGAGTATTTAAGACATACTGCTGCCGCACATATATATATAATAATCCGTAGCAGATCCATACAGGTGGAGCTGGGGAGGTGGAGGGTTTCAGAGGAACTCTAAAAGAGTGTTGCGAAATGCTCCAGTGAATGCTAACGCTGTGAATATTATCAGTTTATGTTAACGACCCATCAGACTGTATATTAAATATATATTTTGTATATAAAATGTTTTTTAAAGAAGTCTCTTATGCTAATCAAAGTTCCATTTATTTGATAAAAAATTCAGAAATTTAGAATTACCTTCCTTTTCCAGTTTGTTTCCTAAGTGCACTAAGGTATTGTATTTAATTTTGTATGCATATACACTGACCAAAATTATAAACGCAACACTTTTGTTTTTGCCCCCATTTTTCATGAGCTGAACTCAAAGATCTAAGACTTTTTCTATGTACACAAAAGGCCTATTTCTCTCAAATCTTGTTCACAAATCTGTCTAAATCTGTGTTAGTGAGCACTTATCCTTGCCGAGATAATCAACCTCACAGGTCTGGCATATCAAGACGCTGATTAGACAGCATGATTATCGCACAGGTGTGTCTTAGGCTGGCCACAATAAAAGGCCACTCTAAAATGTGCAGTTTTATCACACAGCACAATGCCACAGATGTCGCAAGTTTTAAGGGAGCGTGCAATTGGCATGCTGACTGCAGGAATGTCCACCAGAGCTGTTGCCCGTGAATTGAATGTTCATTTCTGTACCATAAGCCGTCTCCAAAGGCATTTCAGAGAATTTGGCAGTACATCCAACTGGCCTCACAACTGCAGACCACGTGTAACCACACTCACCCAGGACCTCCACATCCAGCACATTCACTTCCAAGATCGTCTGAGACCAGCCACCCGGAAAGCTGCTGCAACAATCGGTTTGCATAACCAAAGAATCTCTGCACAAATTGTCAGAAACCGTCTCAGGGAAGCTCATCTGCACGCTCGTCGTCCTCATCGGATTCTCGACCTGACTGCAGTTCATCGTCGTAACCAACTTCAGTTTTCACTGTACAGCACAGATAGCAGACATTGTGTATGGCGTTGTGTGGGTGAGCGGTTTGCTGATGTCAACGTTGTGGATCGAGTGGCCCGTGGTGGTGGTGGGGTTATGGTATGGATAGGCATATGTTATGGACTATGAACACAGCTGCATTTTATTGATGGCATTTTGAATGCACAGAGATACTGCATCTTGATATGCCACACCTGTGAGGTGGATGGATTATCTCAGCAAAGGAGAAGTGCTCACTAACACAGATTTAGACAAATTTGTGAACAATATTTGAGAGAAATAGGCCTTTTGTGTACATAGAAAAAGTCTTAGATCTTTGAGTTCAGCTCATGACAAATGGGGGCAAAAACAAAAGTGTTGCATTGATAATTTTGGTCATTGTATATATGTATATATATATATATATATATATATATATATATATATTTTTTTTTTTTTTTTTTTTTTTTTTTTTTTGGCTCATCTGGCCTATCCTATCCTAGAAACATGAGGACAAATGACACTTTTGCATCAGTTTAAATTTGGAACCAAGTGTCATCATGCAATTTTTAATAACATTTGAAAGCTTTGACAATGGGGAAGATTATGAGTAGTGAGTAATCTTAACAATCATGGTCTGTTACTCACACAATGAAGACCTGGAATAGAGTACATTAGTCATTTAGACATTTTATATTTTCATGGGTTTTCATTTTTAAACTTGAACTATGATTGAACTGTCAATAAATGGGAAGAAATGTAATCAAAATAATGAAAATGAAATAAAAGCATTACAGTTTTACAACAGAATGACAAAGTTTTATATGAGTATGATATGAGTAAAGCCTGGAATACTCGTCATTTTCATAGTCGGTAAGTGTATGATGCCTTATGTTTTAAAAATCTCTTCAGAGATTTTAAAAGTCGTGTAGTGTATTCCAGCCTTAAGAATACACACACAAACAATGACTCATAGGGAGAGATGAAACGTAACCACCTTGAGCTATGTTCTTGCGAGCCAAATAGCTGGACACCTGCTTCATTAAAGCTTCTGACTCACTGAAACTCGCTATATTGTTGTAGCTGAGGATGTACTGTATCACGGCGACGTTCACATACTCTGTAATGGACGTCAATAAACAGTAGCTCTATACATTTGGCATCTCTAGAACAAGACGTCACAATGTCTTTACAGCATGTGCTTTCAGAGAACGGCTCTAATTGGTCTCACAGCGTGATAGATCACCATGCAAGTGGGTGTCCTGCAAAAAGCAGCTACCCGTAATTCGAACATCTCCTCCCAAAACCCTTGTTCTTTCATCTCTAATTTTCATTTCCTTGGCACGCAGCTCTCTCCATATGGCCGATCCCTATCAAAAGCGTGAAAGCATCAGAGAATTCTTAATTGGGCTTTAATGTCTGCTAGTAATTAAAAATGAGAGGAACAAAGTATAATGGACACTCACAGAGTGGTTGTCGTCCTCATCGGAGAACTTGATTAAAATCTGATATGTCTTAAACATATTAAGTCTAATGAAAGAAAACGAGGATTCGTTTTCCCCCTACTGTCTCCGCTTTATAACGCATTAATCAGTAATTCCACTGCAATGGCTTGATGTCTTATGACCCTCATAAAAGTTTTAAAGAGATTGTTGCACTGTTGCATGGGTTGATGGTTTTACACATCTGTTGAAATTGGAAAACGAATCCATTTCAACCCCAGAAGACGTAAAGTACTACTGAGCTTCTTTTTTGTCCACTTAAATGCATTTTGCAATAAATTCTCTGCAAAATCGCCAGCCAGAGTAGTAAATTTTGGATGACAGATGCCAAAAACAACTTCTTGGATCATATCCACAAGCAATAAAACACATAAGAGTAAATTAACCACAATAACAGCTCAGAGACAGCTGTGAAACTCAAGTATCTTAGTAATGGATGGGTTATCAGATGATTAGGGAATTTGGGAGAGCTATGAAAAGACGCAAATGGTCACACTTTGTCGTTCTCATCCCATCATCACCATCTATTCTGTGGCGAAACAATCGTCGTCCGCCCACAGACACCTGTCGCCGTTGTTTAAAAGGAGGAGAGTATTGGCTCGGAAAGATGCATGGGAGGAATATTATGATGAAGTACAAGAGAGAGTTGAGTCATGCTTTCTGAAAGCCGAATGACAATCTGCTGCGTCCAACTGTTAAAACAGAGAAGAAATTAACTGGAAGCTTTTCTATGTGTCGTGAGAGGTTAGGTCATGTTTCTGAGTGAGGGAAGGGAGTCATGAGACAGACAGAGAAATTAAAGAGCGCTTTGAGCTTGGAGACAAATTGGCCGTTAACTTGATACGGGCTGTAAAATTTGGTTTCCGAGCAGCCGGACCTTGTAGCCTGAGAGTCGCCGTAGCGACAGAGGAATTGTGCTAATGACTCGGAGTGTTCCAGTAAATGTTATTGGTTAGACGCCCGAGCCATCGGTCTCTTCCCAGTCCAGTGAGCACACATTGTTATTAATCGCTCTCTCTCGCTCTCGCACGCACACACAAATGGATGACAGTCGATACAATGGAAAGTTTGAAAGACCAAAGACTTCAAGTCTCACATTCATCATTTAAGCCTGCAAACACACACACGCTCTTACTCGTTTCGACTTTTCTGAAGCTCACTGAAACTGGAATCATACGTGCTGCAACAGTGATAATGGATCGCTATGGGTTTGTTCTGAAACCTAGTGAGCTGCCTTGCAACCTACATGTTGTAGACTCTACTGTAATACGAATGGCACATCAAGATTTCAGCAATTTGAAACATTCCCCATATACAATCAAATATCAATTAATCAAACTTTTTTCTTGCAATTGCGAGTTTTTTCTCAGAATTGCGTGATATAAATTCACAATTGCAAGTTATAAAGTCATTATAGCGGCATAATAACTTCAGAATTGCAGTTCTGACTTTCACGCAAATGCAAGTTTGTATCTCGCAGTTCTGACTTTGCAATTGCAAGTGTACATCTCGCAATTGACTTTTTCTATCAGAATTGCATAATACAAACTCGCAATTCTGACTTTTTTCTCAGAATTGTGTTATATAAACTCACAATTGCAAGTTCTAAAATCATAATAATGGCATATAAACAGGCAATTATGAGAAATAATGTCAGAATTGTGAGATATAAGCTTGCAATTCTGACTTTTTTCGCAACTGCAAGTTTACATCTCGCAATTCTCTTTTTCTCAGAATTGCATGATATAAACTCACAATTGCAAGTTATAAAATCAGAATAGTGGTATATATATTTGCAATTTCTTGAAATTTTTCTCGCAAATGCATGTTTGTATCTTGCAATTCTGACTTTTTTTCTCAGAATTGTGAGATATGAACTTGCAATTGCGAGTCATAAAGTGTGATTCTGAGATGAAAAAAATTACTTTAGACTTTTTGAATCTCCATGTACAATCAAATATCAATTAATCAAATATTTTTTTTTATTGACTTTAAAGATAATATAGTATGGAAGTCCATTTCTGCCAGTGAAAAAAAAAAAAAAATGTAAAGGTAGTTGTTCATTTTTATCTCACAATTCTAAATTTTTTCTGGAAATTGCAAGTTTTTTTTCTCAGAATTGCATGATATAAATTTACAATTTTAAAGTCATAATAGTGGCATATAAACCTATAGGATTAAGTCAGAATTGCAATTGCAATACAAGTTTGTACCTCGCAATTCTGATTTTTTTTCGCAGTTGCAAGTTTACATCTAAATTACATCAGAATTGCATAGTACAAACTTGTAATTCTGACTTTTTCTTAGAATTGTGCGATATAAACTCACAATTGAAAGTTCTAAAATCATAGTGGCATATAAACTGGCAAAAAATAAAAACTCGCAATGCTGACTTCTTTCACGCAAACGCAAGTTTGTATTTCGCAATTCTGACTTTTTACACAATTGCAAGTTTACATCTTGCAACTGACTTTTTTCTTTCAGAATTGCATAATACAGACTCACAATTCTGACTTTTTTCTCAGAATTGCATGATATAAACTCAATTGCAAGTTATAAAGTCAGAATAGTGCTATATAAACTTGCAGTTGTGAGGAATAAAGTC
Organism: Labeo rohita; assembly: GCF_022985175.1. Classification (NCBI taxonomy): domain Eukaryota; kingdom Metazoa; phylum Chordata; class Actinopteri; order Cypriniformes; family Cyprinidae; genus Labeo; species Labeo rohita. The sequence goes on along the minus strand of NC_066879.1, from coordinate 19,929,415 downwards.
AGAATTGCAAGGTAAAAACTCCCAATTGTCAATTTTTTTTTCTTAGAATTGCGTTCTGAATGTATGTCATAACTAGCCTTTCAGATTGCGAGTTTGTACGTACAATTGCAAGTTAAGTCAGAATTGTGAGATAAAAACTCGCAATTCTGAAAACATATCAGTCTTTTTTTCACCTCAGAATCGGATTTTATAATTGGCAATTGCAAG